>NC_092438.1:360000-720000 GCF_036169615.1 Heliangelus exortis | reverse complement strand
CAAACACCAGTATCTCCACAAGGCTGGGCCCTGAAGGGGCAGACTTCAAGGTACTGGACCTCCATCCAACATGGGATGTAAATCAGTCACCAAAATATAGAGCAGGCATGGAAGAAAAATTGCTGAGGAGGGTCCTGCCCCCAGCATCCTGCAACAGGACTGTGAGCAGAGCTGAGAGAAGCAAGCCCAGCCTGGGAAACCACAGAGAGGTAAACCCTGAGGAGACATGGACTCTGTCACTCTGGAGAACTCATGGTAACAGAGGTCCACTGGGGATGGGGCCTAAGCCCCCATTTTCACACTTCAGCAACCCCACAGTGAACCAAGGATCTCTCTTGCACAGCTTAGCATTTTTTCTGTCCTTCCAGTTCTTTTACAATCGTTTGTTTCAAGTCTCCTGGGGAGATCTGTTGTTCAGAGGATTCAGTTGTACTTTCTTGGTGGCCTTTAATATTAAAGAGCATTATTAATTCTTGATTTATTTGAAACAGCCTATTTTGATGAGATTGCAGGCAGAGACACCTCACTGTTGAAGGATTACAGACTGTCTATTAATTAAATGTGAACAACAGAGCAATGAGATCTTTCCAAACACCTACTGAGGAATTTCTCTCCCTGCTTCTTTCTCTCCCTTCTTGTTAGAGACCTTTACAGGAGGTCTGGAAACCTGCCACACTTGAAAGCAAGGGAGCTCTCTCCTTCCTGTGTTGACTTTCCTCAGCCTCCTCTCTCTGATTAACTGGGCACTGAGCAGCCTCTCATTACATGCTCCCCTACATCCATTTGTAAAAGGGGCAAGGCTTGCTTTCAGTCTCAAGAGATCTTCACAAGGATCAGCAGACCAAATCAGCCCCAGTCCTGTCTCTAGACATCAGTTTAGACACTGCAGGATGCAGACTCATGGAAATTCATTCCTGCTCCTGCATCCTGAGGCTCATCCAGGCAGCACAGCACAATCCCTGGGTGCAGGAACACAGACACTGAAATCCTGCTTAACAGAGACACCAAAATCCTGCCTAATAACCCTCACCCACACTGACTGGGCAGTTCTGCATGCTGGGAGCAGATATGCTACAGTAGCTCAAGAACGGGCTGTTTGCAAACTCTGTTCCTTTATGTACTGTCACAGAGGCACATATGCACAATTATCAAGAAATGTAATTTGGCTGGAAAGAAAAACATTTTTTTTCTCTATTAAAAAAGGGCACGTGAGATGAATGAACTCCAAACCTTCTGCAGCATTAACCTGAAGAGATTCCACAAACACAATTGCTTCGAGTGAGACACATTTGTACTGCAATAGAGGTAACTAAGCCTTTCATTAGCTGTTGCAAGCACACACACACTCTCTGAATATGCAAACCAATAGAGCATTGCAGTGACAGCATCTACTGTCAAACAGCATCTTCAGGTGGAAAGGAAAACAGTGAGGTTCCCCTCTTCAGTCAAGATGTGTGCTTGGTGTACTCGCTGGGAAACAGATTATGAAAGAGCCTTTCTAAGAGCGATTTCTTGTGTTCATCATGCAAGATGGTGAAAAACAAGTGCAGTATTTGCTGGTGATGTCATAGAAATGATTGATAATACTGAAAATGAGGCATCTTGACAAAATAAATGGCAACAACTTTCTATAAGTCTGGTCTTGAATAGGCTATTACAATTTGCTCCAGTTTTCTTGGACTCCATCTAGAGAAGGTGTTGGTGCTTTTCCCCCTGCCTATAAGAAGTTTTCAGTTTGATAGCAAAGGAGAAGAATGAAGAGCATCAGATAAACTGTCTACATGTCACAATGGATGAGGCAATGTTTGGACAGCAGTTTGCAAAAGCTTTATGATCCTAGAACAGATTTCATTGCTTAGAAATAACTAGTGCCTTTCAGAGGCCAATTTTCTTTAGAGGGTGTATCTAGGAAAAGCTTCTAAATACACTATCTGTTTCGGGTGGTATTGTGATGCTAAGACATTGCATCCTCTGAGCAGAAATGTTTGTCTCTTCTCTCATGTCCCCTGCCCAAGTCAACTAAAACACATTTATCTTGTACCATTTTTTATGTCCATCTCTCCCTCTTTGCTCTACCTGCAGTGCCTTTTGGGAGGGAAATATTCAAGGACTCAGACAGTATGCAAATCAGTAGTGGAGGGGCCATTTACATGAAGGTGTAATACATCAAATATTGGTTTTTATTACCTTTCCTGTGCATTCATACATAACGTTTCTTATTTTGACTACTGGCCCACACTGAGCAGAGAATTTCTTTGGTTTGCCTGTGACAATATTGCACTTAATTCAGAATCTGTAAGATACATGAATAATTCAGTGTTCATTCCAATGTGCCTTGCTCTACATTTGTCAGTAGTGGATAACACTCCACATTGCCCTCAGCTGCCATTTCCACAAGGAGAACTACACACACAAACTATTGGTTGAAGTCTCCACTGCACATATTTATCCATCCTGGCTTGGTTGGGGTGACTCTCACCGTGTGCTGCCCCTCAGACTGACATCCAGCAGCCCCTCTGTGCTGGCTTCACTCTGCAGGGAGCATCTGTTGTAACCATCATTTAAATGATCAGAAATCACCTCAGATGCACACAAACCACTCCCAGCTTTGCAGGCAGAGCAGTGTGCCCAGGATGGAGTGCCTGGGTTACCAGTGAAGATGTCATGGGCCAAAGAAGGAAATTCTTCCCTTGTCAGACACTTTTTTAATATTATGTGCAGCCTTGATTAATTCAGCTCCCTGTCTATGTCTCTTTCAAATTAAATGATTAGAAAAATGGAAGCCATTAAAAACATTTGTTTCTTCCATGTTGCCCTGAAACAAAACACTGCAATGCTGCCTTGGCTTTGCTCCTCAGGAGCAGGACAGAGCAGGGCCCCGGGTCTGGGCTGCACCAGCTGCCAAAGGGGTATGGGCAGCAGTTTGTTCTTTATTCCCATTGCCTGCCTTGTACCTAAAAGAGAGGCTCAGGTCAGTAAGCAAGGTAAGTAAGTACCTTGCCCATGGAGCTGGCAGTTATTTACAGTTAATTAACAAACAGATCTAGAAAACTGCTTAATATACATAATTTAAATTTTCATTATAATCTACTAAATATGGCTCCTTTCAAGCTGCTCTAGTAGAAGAAAGATTTCTGAAAAGCTGGTTTAAATATAGCTACTCAAAGGGACAAAAATCAGGAATTCAGCAAGCTGCTTCTGTTTACCTGAGAAGATATGTATTCTGACTGATACAGCAAACACTGCCCATGGTCACTGGAAACTGGAATTCTGATGGAGTCTGCACTGGCATTTTAACACCAATTAATAATTTTTTAGCATTTATTAGGAGATTTTATGTGTCTTGGTGGAAAAAAAACCACAAAACCAAACCCTAAAATATTCATGAACCGTTTACCCATGCTTGTACTTGAAAGCCACAGACTTATTCTGAAGAGTAATAAGAATTAATTTGTATCTTGACTCTGTCCAACAAATGACAGCAAAGCTGCTCTAAGATGAGCACTTGAGCAAGGCAAACAAGCACCCAAGTGTTCCAGCTTCCAAAAGCTGTGTCCACATCCACCCCTGGGGAATGAGAGCATTGGAACCCTGCAAAGGCAGCAGGTGGGGCACAGGGGGCTGGGATGAGGAGCCTTTATTTGCAACGCTATTCTAATTAGAGCAAGAGATTGAAAAAGGAGAAAGGCAACAGAGTGTGTCTGGCTGCAGCTCCGGCTGGGAAGCACCAGCCTGGGAGGTTACAAGATCCAGAGCACCTCCACATTGCCCTGCCTGCAGCAGGGAAAAGCACCCAGGACACGTGATCAGTAAACACATTTTAGAGAGGAAGACCTAAGAGGACTTTATAACCAGGTGACAAAAACAATGCTGACATTGTAGGAGGGCTCTACTCCCTGACATGCACAGTCTGCCCAGCAGCAACATCCCCACCACACTACCCCACTTCAGCCCCAGACTCTGCTCACAGAGGATGAAGATGATCTACAAGGCTGCAAGAAGGAGCAGAGTGCAAGAAGCAGGATGGCTCCAAGCAGCAGCACTGCTCAGTCTCACTGTAAAATGCCAGCAGTGAGGAGAGACACATGTTTGCAGAATCAAGTAGGTCTACAGAGGAGAAAGGAGTTGTAATGAGGTGAGAGTCAATCCTTCAAAGGAGGACAGGGCCAAAGGAGGCAGATAGGTATCTTGTCTTTGCTTGGCTGGGAGTCAGGGAGATTTTTCAGGATCAACTACAGCCTCTTAGTAAGATCAAATCACTCAGAGAGGTGAGCAGTGAGCAAAGAGACACACCATTTCCCAAGGTCTGCTGAGGCAGCACAAGGTTTGAAGAAGTCCACACATCCTCTTCCCCGAGCACCACCAGCAGCTGTGACATGCCACAGCAGAAAACTTCCCTGTGGTGCTGGGGACAAAGGCAGCTGGGCTGCAGCACCTGCCAAGGACACTCACAGTGGCCTGCTCAGCATCCTTCTGCAGCTGAATCTGCTGCATCATCCCCAGCCTGCCTGCCTGGACCAGCACCCCACACACCTGAGCAGTCCTGCTGCCGTGCTTGCTCATGCAGCAAGACCAAGGTCAAAGCCACATTCAGCAGCTGGCCTCTGTCCTCTGGTCCTGGGGCTTCCCTTCTGCCCATGCCAGGTGGAAAGGAAAGCAAGTACAGCTGGGTGGGGGATAAGCAAGATAGTGCTGTTGTTGGAGGAGTCAGGGGTGAATCACAACTTCATCAGCCTACAAGGGAAAGAACCAATTACCTGGCAATTGTACACAGTCCATTTCCGTGGGAGGCTCATAACCTAACCAGCCCTTCTAGTCAAGGGGAATAAAATATATGCTGACATCAGTACACAGAGGTTCCCATTGGAAGCCACTTTCACTGCAGTGTTGTGAATCTTTTCAGAAACAGCTTGAGAAGTATCATTCTGTGTATCAATCTTCCTGGGAAGCAGAGCTGACAATGGTCATACATAATAATGCTTAAGCCAATTCACATGCACAGTCAGTGGCTGTCTACGAGTCTTGGCCCTAATCAGTACATTAAATTGAAACTTATCACTAATAACTCTGAAAGGGCCTCTCTGGGGGCAGTGAAATGCTCTGCTTTGGCCACTGTTGGCTCCTTGGGCACATGCTACAGTGGCAGACTCTCCCCTTGGCTCTAGGAAGGGAGAATGGAAAGTCATAACTCTTCTGTTTGTTCAGGTGACATTTTATGAGCCAAATTCTTTACTTCAGGTTTTGACAGTGATTCTGTGACTTTATGTTCATCCTGCCATCACAGCACTGCTCTGGGGCAGGAACAGAGCCCACAGAAGCCGTTCCATGCTGGGGCAAAGCAGATGCCCCACTGCAGCCCCTCCGTGATGCTCTGGCTGCCCTCTGCACAGGAGAGGGGGCTGCTGACCAGCACAGGATGCTCACCAGCACAGGATGCTCTCCAGCCATGCAGAAGGACCCACACTATGCCCCTGGTGCTGTAGGGACCCTGTGAACTGAGCAGTGGTCCAGCCTGGGAAAGGACTGCACTACCAGGACGTGGGTAGTCATCTTCTCAGCTCTGGGCATTCTGCTCAGCTCAGCTGTGCTCACAGAAGATGCACCTGCCAGCAGCTTCTGCATCCACAGCTTTGTGTGGGGAAGTAGAGCAGCTGCATCCCACAGCCTGCTGGACAAGCTTGGCCTTCCTCACAAGCAGAGGAAACCTGATGTGTCCTCACCAGACATCCAGGTGGGTGTGATATGCTCCACTGCTGCTGGGAGAGCTCACTACGTGTGCAGGAAAATCCCTCTAGAGGAAACACACTGCTGTTTGTTGATTTTCCCTCATGAACAGTGTGTCTTTTTCTCTCTTTGAGATTCTTGAAGTTATTTTTTTACCAGGTAGAAGACCACCCTAAAACTCCCCCTTTCATCAACACACAGAGAAAATCTGACCATTAATCTCCTGTTAACCCCCTATGCCCAGCCACTACTCATTACACTATGGGAGTCATCCATTTAATTAATGAAATGAGCACTTATTCCCTGCTGCCAGAGGAATGTAGCATTTGAGAGCCTCGAATTCAGCCTCCTGTACCTGTGTGTGCTTTGCTGCATGGCTCAGAGGAGGGCACTGCATAGGCTGCTCAAGGGGGACCCAGCATGGGTGTAAGCAAGATATTCTTCTTCTGAGCTAGGACCCCCTGTGGCATCCTCCGTGACAACACAACAAAGACAGAAAAGCCCAGAAGGGGTGCCCAGGATAGACTGTGTCCAAACTCTGTGCTAGAGCTCTCTCTCTGTTTTTTTTCTATGACAGTTGAAACACAGATGGTCCTTCATTAAGCTTGAGAAAGAAAGAAAACAGCCATCAGACCTAAGCAAGCCCTCTGGCTGCTGGGTTTGATTTCCCCCAGCAAGGCCTGGCCAGCAGCCTGATGTCTGCCACCCCTGACAGGCAGGGCAGTGATGAGGAAACCCCAGATGGCTCTTTTTATTGTGAAAGCACTATATGAAGCTGCAAACATATCTGTCACCTTCCAGCACATTGTTTACCAGCTCTCCTCCACACTCCCCAAACAATATTTTCTAGAGACTGTAATTCAATACCTCACACCCCAGAGCTGTAGCATCAGCCCAGAGAGCAACATGATGAATGTATCGTGTTCCTCCAGGGCTCAGGCTAGGGAACCTGTTTGTGGTGTTCCAGCTGTTAATTATCCCTCTGCTTTTTGCTATTCTCATCCCAGCTGTGCCTCTGCATTTATCATATGGGTCTGCATGCACTACGAACATACTGATTGTTTTAAAGTATAAGGAGCAATTTACCCCTTTAGTGCAACACTTGGCAGCTCGGGGGATCAAGTGGCAAGGCTTGATCAATAAGGCACTTCCTAGACTGGAGGCACCAGGACACAGACCCCAAAGTGCTGGTTTAGGAGTGCAAGTGAGAGAGCACACCACAGCTGCTAGGCACAGGCACAAATATCATTTCTAGCACTCTCTCATCCCCACCCCTTCCCCAGCTTGCATCCCAGAGACAACCTCAGAGTAATCCCTGTGACAAGACACAAGCTGAGGAGACCCTCCAGAGCCAGGGGCCAGGCCAGGTGCCCCAGCATCCCCCTCCCTGGGCCACGCAGCTTCTACTCCAGCCTTCTGCCCTGGGCTCTGTCCTCACACCAGCAGTCCCAGCCCTTTCCTGGGACACTTCTGCTGACTCCATATTCCCACCACTGCTCACTCACACCCTCAAACCTTTTGTTAGTGTGGAGTACAACTGTCAAGGGCTGCACACATGCATTTTCACAGTGTGCATTCCAGATGACAAACCAGCACTACTGACAGGTAACATAAGATGCAAACACCAGCCCTTCCTGTATTTCTGGCCAGCGTGTCTTATACATTCATATCCTCTACAGTGCACCCTTCCCTTTCTCATTACTCTGTTACTGCTGCAGGCCTTTTTCACACCTGCACTGAAGTCTTTCTTTTTTGTCTATAATGACAGCTCAGGTTCCTTATGAAACCTGCATCCTGACAGAAACCTGTGATGTACCCAATTTGGGATCCCTGACAGGGTCTCTGTTCCACTCTACTCCAGTGGCACCGCACCTCTTGATCTTTCCAGAAGTGAAGGGCAGTTGCTGCCTGCAGGGACAGGTCCTGATGCTCTCAGCATTGTAGACACAATACTCCTGGCAGCCCCCCATGAAACAGCAAAGCAGATACTGTTACCCTCACTTTGCTTCCAGTGACCTCATACAGGTAATTAAGACTCATTCTGCCACTTCCTGAGCTGTGAATTGCTGATATTTAATGACATTTTCCAAATATTTTTAATAGAAATTTCAGGTCTTGTTCCTAATCTGACATTTATCTTCTATTAGCATGAAAACAAATAGAAGGGTCTGAGAATCATTGCTTATATTATAAATGATTTTGTTGTAGGTTTTATTGCCTTACCCATTAAGCTGTCACAACCTGTGCCTCTTCCTATTTTTGTGATGACCAGCCAGAGGAATCTGTCATCTTTTCCATGTGATTTATACAGGGCCCTACTGATAACTTTATTCCTGTGGAGGATAATTATCAGCTATACTATTCAGGTTGCTCAGTTGCTCTAGGGAATAATGTGTCAGAAAGGTTAAAGTATTGACAAGCAATAAAGCATGTATTATAATTATACACGTGCCAGGACAGATAACTGTCTGTGAGCAAGGAGCTGAGCTAGTTTTGCATTTGCCCAGCCAAGTCTGTAATGACACAATCAAATCTTACACCTCCCACTAGGACTGCAGAAGTCTAGGCCAGTTACTTGGAAAAGACTCAAAGAAAGAATAACCCCACGTTTGTACATATTGATCACTTAAACCCCAAGGATCATGCCCTACAATGAGCTGGTCTGTTACTCATAACTGAACAGGTTGTGGTAGCTGAAGTAGACAAGGATTTTCCACAGCCCTTCTCTATTTCTTCCCATGCTCCCTAAAAGTTTGTCTTCATAAGAATGGCAAAAGGGGGAGAGCAAGGAATTGGCATCTTTGAAATTAAATGTTGATTCCTTCTGTGTTTGGAGCAGCTGGTGCATGGCTTATTGGTAAAATGGTAAATAGGCATAATCTGAAGGACACTGCTGAGATAAATTGCCCTTTGGTTCAGGCATTAACAAAACAAAGCACTGAATAACTTGGCACTACGTCTGCAGTGAGACTATAAACCAAACCTTGGTCATTCCTCCAGATCTACTATTGTTACATCAAGAAGAGTAGACAAGGGACTGAGGAGCTCATAAATAATTTCTCATGGAAAGCACGTATGCCAGCCAGACAAAATCTCTCTCTGAGAAAATGTGGAAAAGTGGTAGATTTAACCTACTTCAAAATGTCATTTTTTGAAGAAAAAAACCGAACCCGATCCACATCTCTTTCTTGATGCTTAAAGGATTTGTCTGTACTGCAGCAGCATGTTAAGCACCAGCCCCTAGACTAGGCTTTGGGCAGCTGAAGAAACCTCCTGCAGCAAGCCCTGCCAGTCCCCTCCAGTATAACCATAATGAAAATAGAAGTTCAGGGCTTCAGGCAGGTGCTTCCCATGTCCCACCCAGGAAGGTGCTGTGTTTGAGGGCTTGTCCCCCCATGTCCCCCTCTTCCCATGGGACATCAGCTCTGCTGTCATCACCCTGCCTTGAGAAGCTCCAAGTGAGCTTCACGAACCCAAGTGAGCCTCAGGCAGGATTCCCACTGCTGGGCTGCAGGAAAGGAGGAACAGAGAGCTCCAGACAGGGGTGGGTATGGAGACTGGATGGGCCACATCCAACTTAAACACAGCAGGAAAAGGTGTCTCTCTAAGAAATTAATGGAAAATCATAAACATCAAGCCAAAGTGAGAGGCTGTTCTCCTGACCAACTGTAAATGTTAGTTCTGCTTTCCTTCAAGCAGCTCTTGGAATAGCAAGCACACACCTCACACTCAAAAACAACCTCCTCTCCCCCCTCTGTGTCCCAGGGGTGCCACCCCACAGTGACACAGGAACACCTTCTGGGGAAGGGGCACCCACAGGCTCCCACCCACTGTGGAGCCCAGGGAGCTCTTGGGTGACCCTGTGCCAGGGATACTGCTCAGTAAAGGGAGACTGGGAAGGTGTCTGCAAGGTGTGCTACAGGAAGCCAGAACACAGGGCATGCTGCTTGGTAGGAGATTTCCTGTGCTTGTCTTTGCTCTGTTACTAAAAAGTCCATAAATAAACAAGGAGTGAAAGTGGTTGGTGTCAGCCTGGAGAAGGCACAGAGGGATGGTCTGTACAACCTCTCTCTTAGCAGAAGCACTAAGGGGTGAACTCCCTCCTCATTTGGAAGAAATTCTTCTAAGACACGTATTTACTGAGAATTAGAGAACACAGACTGTTAGAGGAAAGCATGTTTAAATAACATACCATTCCTTGCTCCGTGCATACAAATGCCTGCTTTGGCTCTCTAAGCACTAACATCCAGAACCATAGTACTCTGCAGAGCACCAGAAGATTGTCTCCACAGGACTATTACCTCTGCCTCTTGATAAAACCTATCCTGGAGTATTTTCTTCCCATTGTGCCTTGCAGATGTTTCTCTTTTTAATTTGTCAGAGACAAGCAGCTGCACCTCTGAAAATAACAATATTTAATAATGGTCTGTTTACTGCCAGATCTCCTTTCTCTGGTAGTACCTGTTAGAGTTATCCTTGTTTATCAGAAGGGCAAACTGCAGCACAGGCCCATGGTTTAGGTTAATCTCACAAATGTGTTCAAATAAAAATTGACTTTGCACTATTGAAAGCTGTGTAGCTATGAAAAGATGGGAAAGATGAAGACTTATTTTAGCTCTGTCTCAGAGCTTTCCAATTGTAATATCTTCTCTGAGCACAAAGGAGCCGTCTACTCCTTACCAATAAAAAACAGATGGCACCAATTTTGATTGTCAGCTTCTCAGAGCTAAAAATGTTTTTTTGTGTGCTGGATCTATTGTAAGCTGGTTAGCTTCAAAGGTGATCAGGTATTTAACAGAGCAGTAATTCAGTGTGAAGTGCCTGGGATGCCTGTAGTAACAGGATTGTTAATTGTCAGCTGTTAGTCCAAAAACAGTGTGGGGAGCCAGTTAGAAGTTCTGAACACAGCATCTGCACCTCAGGGCAGAACATCATGAGCAGAGGAAGGGTCCTGTCCCCATTTACTCCTGGCCAGGTGACACTGTCCCTCCAGCATGGAGTGGTGCTGGGACAGGGCCTGGAGCTGGGCTCAGGAATCCCCACATCTCATGGTGCTGCTCTGCAGAGGCACCTGCCTCCATCTCTCAGCTCTTGCCTCCATCTCTCAACTCCTGCCTCCATCTCCCACCTTCACTTCCACACAGGAAAACTGTGAAGCAGTGGTGGTTCAAAGCTGTTTGTTGTCCAGCTTCTCCCACAGAAACTGATTCCCAGGGTGACTCTGATGGCATGCAGGTCACAAGCCTTTGTCATTACCAGATTACAGCTGCTGAGAACATACAAATAAATCACTTGGCATCTTCAGGGAACCTAATAGAGCAGGCTTAGGAAATTCCTCCTACCAGTTCCTGTCCATTTGTGTTACAGTCAGCACAGCCCTAGGAATCAATATTACTGCTCATAGAAGTCAGAAGCAGTAAGGACATTGGATATAATGTGCACTTGTCCTTTCTCAGACCTAAATGTCTTTCGTTGGCACTTGAAGCATCCTACAAGTACCCTGCCCTTACAGGATACACAACAGCAGCTGCTCTCCCAGCACCCCTGAGTGGGGAGCAGAACCAGCTCTGTGTGCAACTGTGGCACAGGGCAGCTGCAGATGGGACCAAAGGAAACAGCTCCATCTGGCACAGAGCCAGGCTCCACAGGGTCACAACAAACCAGAGATGGTGCTGAGCTGTGTCACAAGAGATGCAGCTTGCAAGGTCACCATTACCAGTTAGTGCCTGCACCTTCTCTAGGGATGACAGACCTGGGAGCAGAAGCCCCTTCTCAGCAGGACCAGGCAGGGTGAGCCATGGCTGTGCTTGGCCCAGCAGGGCTGGGCTGCAGCTGCACTACCCAGACCAGATTCCCACCTCAGTGTGCTGTGTACCCAGGACAGATTCTCTCAAGAAGAGAAAGGTGTTTGCTGTAAGTAACTATAGCCTTTCAGGGGCAATCATCTGTGGCTCTGGAGAGGTCAGTGGTCCACATCTCCTTCCCTCAGCCAGTGCACCAAAATGAAATACCAGATCTGGTCTTGTATAATGAATGAGTTGGACCCAGAAGCCTAATTAAACCTCTCCTGCTATTGCTATTTCCAGCCAAGTCCTGACAATCGAACACCAGAGCCTCAGATCTCTCCTAAGAAGCTGCAGGGTTGCACAGTTCTCCTCTGTTCCCACACTCTCTGCAGCAGCTGCTGTTCCCTCCTTGAACCCAGACATCACCTTAGTACCCTTCCTCACATCTCTGATTCTGTGCATGAACTTTTGCCTTCATAATGCAGCAAGTGCTCATGTTTGATCACTCAGTATAGGGTGAGGAGACAGGCAGGCACCAGTCAGGAAACTAATAAAGCCCACACTCAGCATGGTTTGTTATTTACTTTGGGAACATGAAGTTCAGGGGAGTATCTCATCTCTCCTCCTGGTAACAGTTTTGAGAATCCACCAGGGATCAGTTTAATGCTTTGGAAAAGGTTAATGTTGTTAGGGATTTACAGCTATATTTGAAACGGTTTACACTATTATTTTTATTTTCTTGAGTAAAATGGAATCTCAGTGAATCATGCAAAGCTAGATGGTCAGTTTGTGTCTGAAAGAGACAACTAAAAGCTTGGGTAGTTTTACACAGCACCTATTTCTGTCTGTTGGGCAGGGAGTGTAGAACTGCCATCAGCTCTGGGTTAGCTGCTGCAAGCCACATCAACCATGTCCACACTGAGATGGAGCCCAGGCAGCACACCAGTGGAGGGCACAGCCACTGCTGTCCCCATGCAGACCAGATGGCCTCCTCCAGCCACAGCAGGGGCAGTTGGCACTGGCACCAAGGGGCAGAAAGGGAGTAAAGCACCCTGTGTGCTCTTCAGTCATCACAAACTTCCATGTCTACTGCCTCATTGCTTGCAGGTGGTGTCTTGTGACCAAAAATGCTGACAGGGAAAGTCCATGTGTGGGCTGGGCAAGAGTGGGGTAATGACAACGTTTCTTGCACACAACCAGCAGATAAGTCTTTGCTTTTAAACCTTGACACTGGCCACATTACCCTGAGAACCTGCAACTCTTTCCTGTGGAGGAAGGTTTGGGCATTGATGTCTCCTGCTGCTCATTCCAGGGGTCATCAGCTAGCTTGCAATTGAAGGAATTTGAGCAAAATAGTGTGACAATGTCAGCTGTAATTGCATCAGTCATGCCATGCAACAAGACAAATGTGACTGGAGATGGCGTGTCAACCTCAGAAATTGCTTAAGACTGAAAAGCAACTGGAGGAAACAGCAAGTGTTCAGAAACAATTATTTCAGTATAGTAGGAATGGTAACACCTCTCATTTCCTACACACAGTTCTCCTGAGAGATAGTGCAGAAAGCTGCCAGAGACTCCTCCATTACTCATGGGATACAATTGGACTGAAATAAGAAAACACCAAGCAAAGCTGTCCCAGTTTCTTAAGGGAGGCTGAAACTGCAAGATTCATCCACCATGGACACAGAAGCATCCCTATCACACTCTCCAGTCTCTGCAGCTCACAGATATCTCTCTCTACAGAAAGTCTAGTTCTGCTAAGATTTATAATGAGGCATTTGCCCTGCTAAATTAATTTGTAAGACAGAATACAATCACTTGTCCCTGTTCTCTTCAGCGAGCTGTGGACACACCTCTCACAGAGCCCTGTGACACTGGAATCCCCACTGCCCCTGAGACTGGCAAGCATGGGCTAAAAATCACCTTGCGTTACCACCATGGGAAAGGACAGGGCAGGTTTCCACCTTGGGAGACTGTTAACCTTGTACCAGCACTGCTTAGACCAAGCAGAAGCTGTGGGAGGGATTCTTCCTCCTAAAATTAAATAAACCTTATGTGAAAAATGCCATCTCCAATGTCTTGAGCTGTCAGTTGTAGGAAAAAGTGATATTGATTTCTACAGAAACTTTATTTTAGTGAGCGACCTATTAAATGAAACTTATTTGACACCAGACGACTTTTGCAATTTAATTCCTGAATGAAGTGATGTCTCCAAGGCCTTGTGATGTTCTTTATCTTGAACGATGAAAGACATTTTCCTTGCAGCCATGTGCTCGTGTATCCCAGGGTCTTTGCAAACAAAGGCCTTGAAAGACTCCAGAATGCTTGTACCTTCATGAGCACACTGGAGCTGATAAACAGACAGGCCAGTGCACACCAGTCCTTAGGCACAAAGCTACAAGGTGTGAAGAGCCTGAGAAGATCCACCAGACTCTCTAGCCTGCCACTTGTGGACAGGGGTCCACAAGGCATCCAAACAGACCCATTCTGCCACCAGCTCCAGCACCCTGGAAAAATCAAGTCTACTACAGCAGCCGTAAAAAAGTCACTTGTGTGCTGTCTGCAACACTGTTGGGATGATGTTAGGATGAGCTTGCTTTCTGGGGATGCTGTTGACTTTCTCCTCTCCTCCTCTTCCTCCTGTGCATTTCTGTCCCCAAAGCCTCAAGAAGAAGCCAGAGCTGAGAAGAGGCATTTGCTTTTCAGTCCAGTCCCCTTGTGCACTGGGCCTTGAAGAGCTTGTTAGCTGGCTGTGAATGCAGAGCTGTCTGCCATGCTTCAGAGACCACTCACTCCTGCTTACAGAAGCTTTTCCATAGTTTGTTCTTTTAAAAGAAGCTAATTTATTTTTGTTTTTAAACTGTAAGAAACAATTGAATAGTAAAACTGTCAGATTGCATCTCTTTCATCAGAATGGCTTAGACATGTCTGGAATGGCAGCACTGAGTAATGACCAGGTTCTCTGTGTGCTCACACCCCCAAGGGCTCCTGCTCCTGGCATCAGGCAGAGCACTGGGCTCTGCAGCACACCCCCTGGAGCACTGCTTTGAGCAGGGTGCTGGGTCCTGGTGCTCCTTCTCACTCAGGAGCCTTTCCCAAGGGCAGAGACTCACAGCTACTTTGTGATTTCAATCTCCCTGTTCCCAAAAAACAGGAGCTAAGATTGTCCCAAGTTTCAGGACCAATGGAAAGTTAAATTAATTCTGACCCTTTCCATGTTAGCTGCCTGCAGGGCCAAGTTGCTGAGGGCTGGCAAGCAGCTGCCAGGGTCCCTGCAGCACAGTGTCCCCTGTGCTCAGCCCAGACAGACCCAGCACTGCTGCTCCAGCCCTCTGCACCTTCTGAGGCTTCCCATGCCACAAGAGGTTTGGTGTGCATCTGAAGGATGTCAAAGAGGGACACACGTGCCCAGCTTCACTACCATGACAAATAGCCAGATTTCATGATGCAGTGGATGATGAGTGGAGCTGATGGTCAGCATCCAGAGGATCCTGCCAGCACCTCTTGTGGGATGGTGTGGGACACCAGTGTTCTTTGGGCCCATGAAAACTAGTTCACTGTTGGCTGTGACAAGGAGGAAAAAAACATCTTATAATCCCAGTTCCTGGAAACTGTTTTCCCTTGCAGTGGCTCTTGGGGAAAGGAGACAAGGAGATCAGGTAACAGCAGGCATGAGCTACCCCTAACACCTCTTGGGGTGTACTTTAGGACAAGGAGAGCTCAGCCCATACACCTGCTTGGCCCTGTATCAGTGTGCTGAGTTTTGGAGATCCCACAGAACATGACTGAGCAAAGACTGAAGAGGGGATGGGAAAGATGTGCTCAGGATCTGACATGGAGGTGATATGGATACAGATTTGGAAGCCTGGTGCAGAGCACTCTGGTCATCTGTTGGGTGTGAGGGAACAGGAGCCCCTCTCAGTACAGTTTGTGACAAAGCTGCTCTGGGTCTGCCTTAGCAGCTGCCGTCCTTCTGCCTGGGAGGAGAGAGAAGAGCTTCTCTTTGACAGAATTTCATTTGTTCTCTTTTGCAATCTCAACAGCAGGATGGAAGCAGATAATGTGCGGTTTGTTTTAACTCAGTTTTATCTTGTCAGTCCTAGCTATAATATTGCAGCAAGTATCATCCTGAAGAATAAAGATGTGATGGTGCAGGGTGAGATTCTGCAAGCCCTATTGATTACATCACAAGTAATCACTATAAATATTTGAAGGAGAGAAAAGTCCTTGTTCTATCTGAACATATTCAGGTAACAAAATGTGCAATTGAAAGTGAGTGAGGGCTGACTCTAACAGGACAGAGATGCTAGAAAGCAAAGCATTTAAACTGCTTACCTTTCAACCTAAATAAAATCCATTAAGTGGAGCACTGTGGGACTCACTCTGTGAAGATGCAATACAAAGGGCTCCGTATGCAGGAGCCTCAGAAGCACAGACAGTATGGCATGAAGTAAGCACTATGTTCCTAATCACTACAGAAAAATTAAAGCGCTTTTTACAGCTCCTTCTTGGGTCAAAAGCTGCCACAAAAATGGGACGATGAAGCCAGATTTCTAGTGCATCTGCTCTGAGTGGTGGAGAGCACTGGCAGTACTTACCAACACCAGGACACTTATTTACGCTCTACTCATTATTTCAGGTGTCACTGTGCCAAGATTACCCTCACCATGAAGGAAAGAGGAAACAGGGTTGTCTCGCAGTCCCTGGCCTGTCAGCTCTCAGGAAGGATCCTGGGCTCCTGCTTTTCCCCAGAATAAAAGTCAAATCCTGGCAGAAGACAATGCAGAGTCCACACTGGCATTTGGCAGCTGAGCTCTTGCCAGGGTGATCTGCATGGCCAGTGGGCTGCCCTCCTAAAGCCAGCACCAGAGATGGCTGATCCTATTTCTCTCCTTGTCTATAGGAAGCAGCCCCAATTCATGCATTCAGTATGTATTGATCCTCTTTATTTTTACAAGAAATGAATTGTGAGGATCTTTTTCTCTGTTTAAACTTGAAGAGATATTGTTCAAGGACTTGCTGTGATGTTTCTCTGTCTGACAGCTTTATTGGGTAATAGGCACTGATGGTATATGTGTGCACAGACAGTCAGACCTTTTATACTATGTGTGTTCCCATAAAAATGATTGGTTTTAAGGTGTTATTCCAGCATTGTTGTGATTGTACCATGGGACCAAGCAGCCTAAAAGGCAGATGTGAACTGAAGGCAGATTAGTAGGTGTGCATTGATTCTCCCTGTCCTCCACACCCCAGCAGGGAGCAGCTAAAGACAGACAGCAGGGAAGGGGGAAGCATGGCTGTGTTGAGTTCAGTCAGCCAATACTACTCAGACATCCCAGCTCCTCTGGGGAATGGCCATGGCTCTTCTGCCCATGACAGTCTCCCTTCTCTGTCACAAAGCACAGAAGTGCCCAGACAGGTAGTGCTGGGGCTGTTCTTTAGCAGGGAAACAATACACATTAATTGTAACTGGGATTTCAGATGATTTATAGTTTTGATTGTTTATTTTCTGTCAATGGTTTCAAAACTCCAGCCAGCCAGCAGTGAAAAAGTTTACATGTAATGCCAGGGATGGCTGGTTCACTTTGGCACTGGTAAGTGAAGGTAATGAGGAAGAGTCACTGATTATTTAAAAAGGAAGAACAGATGTTCCACATATTAAGGACCTATTATGCTAAGTGTCATTCCAGTGACCTGTGGGAGTGGCACACTCATTTGACTAAAATCAGCTGTTCCAACAAGGTCACTTATGCTTTAATATCATTAAACCAGTATTGATAAAGAAGAAGAAATACAACCTAGCAAGGTAACACCATTACCTCATCAAGCCTATCTCCTCAAGTTCAAGCTTCCTCAGAAATACTAGTAGAGTCCCATTCATACACAATAGAAGATTTTATTCTTTTCTTTCCTGGGAGATGTACCTGTTGAATCCAAGATCCCAATAAGAAACCAAAGGCTTTCAGAAAAAAGTGTTGGCACTCCACCCTCATGGGAAGCAGTGGAACAGCTGGAGAGCCAAAAACATCCTTATCTAAAACAGCATCCAGGAGAAACAGCTCCGTGCACTTACACTTGTTGGAAAAACCCTCTAAAATCAAGTCCAACATCAACTCAACATCACCAACTAAGCCATATCCTCTAGTGACACGTCCACACATATTTTTGAAGGCCCCCAGGGGTGGTGACTCTACCACCCTGCTCCAATGCCTGACCACTCTTTCCACGAATAAATTTTTCCTGATATCCCATCTGAACCTCCCCTGGCACAACTTGAGTGCATTTCCTCTCATCATCAGATGAAAGCTCAGGGCCTGGCAGCTCCTTGGGGTGGGGGGCCCAGCCCACCCTGCAGGACAGAGCCACTGCTGGAGCCCAATGGAGCCTCCAGGAAGGAGCCCCAGGCCTGTGGCCATCACCCACCTGCAGCTCTGGACCTGTATGGTCTGCTCTGGTCTGGTCTGGTCTGCTCTGCTCTGCTCTGCCCCACGGCCCCCACAGCCCCAGGCCAGGCTATGGCCGCCACCGCTGCCCCAGCCGGGGGCCCGGAGGTGGGCAGGACCCTGGCTGTGTGTCTCTTCTCTCTCACTGAAGAAGTGCAGCACCACGGGAAGAAGAAATGAGACTTCTGAGTGCCTGCAAACGGCTTATGAAATCCACAGGAAACCCATTTTAAAAGCTTGTTACGTATTCAAATAGTTTAGCGATAAGTTTTCAAACAGCTGTTTCAAGAAACCCAGCTCGGAATCCACCCTCTCTTCTCCACCAGGCATTTCAAATCTCCATCAAATGCTTGCCACCTGTTTCCACTTTGCAGGCGACCAGTCCTTGTTCATCAAAGTAACAAAGCTGTTTTCAATTTGAAAGCAACAAACCAAAGTTTAATTATTTTGTCCTTCAGAGCTTTATGCTATCTTCTACGAAACCTTTTTCAGATATGAAGAACTATCATTGGCTGACTTAAAAAGGCAATAATTGAGTGACAGCTGAAAAAACACTTGTAAGGACAATAGTATGTTTCAGTCTGGTATTTTTCACTCTGAGGACAAAATGCATTTTATCAACAACCTGAAATTATTTTGTCAACAAAATTCTTTTTGTAGCATTACCTTCATCTGTCAAGTTGACAGAACATTCTCCAGAGTGTTTTTAAAACCAAATGCTAACACAATTAATTTCTGCAAAATTAAGTTTTGCCTTCTAATGGTATGTGTGGGAAGGATTTGCAGCACGTGCATAGGGAGGTGTGAACAGCAGCACCATTAGCTCACACACAAGCAGAAAGAGGCCAGGTGTGCAAAATGCTTGAGTAAAACATTACAGCAGCTCGAGACAAGTTGAACAAAGGAGGTGCAACAAATAGCCAGCTACATGTGGACAAGGACCCACCCAATCATTGTCATGCAGATAAAATCTGATGCACGCTTTCCCCATCCTGTCCATGCTGGGGTTTGGAACAGAGTCACTCAGCCCCTCTCCCTTTGCTGTTTTCTTCCGAGCTCCCAACAGCCACAGTCATACAACTTAAATAGACTTGCCCCATCTAGGCCCCTTTCTGACACTGAATCATTAATTTATTAATCTATTTTTCATATTTCTAAATAGAAATAGACATGACTGGTGTGGATGATCAACACTGTGTTCAATCATTCCTCTCAGTTCCCATAATTTTAGAATATACTCTGCTTTGAATCTTAGGTCTTTTTAATAGGAATTGGTTTTATGAAGAATTTGACACTTCATTATGGCAGCTTCATGCTAATAGATTTAATAATTCATTTCTGCATTGGTCACTTTTAACTGATATTAATTTAATTGATATTCCAGATCTGCTTCATGACATTATGCTCTTGTGAGACAGTAAAAGTCTTCCCCAGTGATCTCCTGTTGCATTACCAACACTCAAGGACTGCACCTGTCAAGACCAAGCACCTCTGCACTCCAAAATCTTTGGTCACAGAGGACATATCAGGAAACAAGTGCACTCCTTCTGGAGCAGGAGAAGAGGGCAGGAAGATCTCAGAAATCAAGTGCCAGACTGCACTCTTCCTTCACTGTGAAGATTCATCTGAGACCACACCACTTCCATTGCTGCAATGGAGGGGACAAATCTGCACACATCATCATGGGCACAGGTACACAAAGAGTTTGGGTCTGTTACTGGGGATGTGAAACTGTCTCCACACTCACCCAGAAGTACCCCAAGTCTGCTAGCCCAGCAGTGTCACAAGCTTGCTTTGGCCAAAAAAGCCATACTTAACTACAGGCACCTGCAGTGTGCAGTACAATTAGCTTGTGATGTGGAGCCCAATGAAAGCACCTAGCTGCCAGGCATGGCAGGGTGCAGGAGGTTCAGAGACTGGAGCAGAGTCACTTGCATGCATAAAAGCAGCAGCAAACAGTGGGATGACACTCTAGAATGAGGTTCACTGTCGCTGTCTTTGAGGTGAAACCCCATGCCTTTATAAGGGAGGCATCTCCTGGCAGGCAGCCTAACTCTTGCACAGATCCTCAGCATGACAGCTCTCAGTTTTACCCCTTGTAACTGCAGAGAGAGAGAGAGCTTTTTTTTTTTTACCCCTGAACTCCATTATTTCTCTTGAAAATAATTGTTCTTTCTGTTAGCATCATGTGCCTTGGGGCAGGGATTCTAGTAGAAAATAGTTTGTGTTATTTAAAATATGGAAGTTCACAAAATTGACTTCAAACAGCCCAGACAAAAAAGGCAGAGATATTTGCTACAAATTCCAAAGAGATAAAACCACATCTATTGCTTTTATGGTAACAGGAAAACCTAAAACATTAACATCTCCTTTAATTATGATTACAGGAGATGTCACTCTCTTTTCCTGAAATAAATGAACACATTGGTAGTTGGCCTGCAGGCCCACCACGGATGAATTACAATTGCTCTGCACTGGATTTTAACCCAGGCTGAACAAAGCCTGCATTTCCTTTTGTTGTTGCTATAGTAAAAGCCTAATGACCAGGGCTGCTCCTCTTGGCACAGGAATTTGCTCTGTATAAAAGGTTATAAAGCAGTCCAGCTTCTGCTCAGCCGAAGAGAAAGCAGCAAAAGATGAGTTAGCCATGGGGCTGCAGACCCTGCCAGGAGCCTGCTCCATCCTGAGCTCTCCACAGAGTCACAGCTTCTCTCAGGCACATCCATCTGCTCCACCATGGGGTCCTCCACAGGCTGCAGGGTGGAATCTACTCTACCCTGGACCTCCATGGGCTGCAGGGGCACAGACTTCCCCTTCCCCACAGGTTGCAGGGGAATCTCTGCTCTGGAACCAGAAGCATCTCCTCCCCCTTCTTCTTCACTGACCTTGATGTCTGCAGAATTATTTCTCTCACATATTCTCACTCCTGTCTCCCAGCTACTGTTGCACAGCAGTTTTTAACCCTTCTTAAGCATGTTATCACAGAGGCACACCATCACTGTTGGGCTCAGCTTTGGCTGGCAGCATGTCCACCTCGGAGCCAGCTGGAACTGCTCTGTCCAACACGGCAGCAGCTTCTGGCATCTTCTCACAGAAGCCACCCTCACAGCCTCCCCACTACAAAAACCTTGCCAGGTAAACCCAACACAGATAACAACACAGTAACAGGCCAAGCTGTCTGCTTTTTTGCTTCTTCTGGCCATTGCCCCCTCCACAACAGATGATGGAGAATATGAGACCCAGCAAGGGGCTGAGAGGTAGATCACACAGGATAAGTGCCTTTAAGTGACACATGCACCTCTGGCACTAGCTGCCTTGTCATCTAACCCCAGCAAGTACTTATTAATGAAACCCTCCTGATTGTTGATTCATTTGATTGTTAGAGCTTGTGGAACTTGTGCCATTATTATTCATTGTTATTAATGATAACAGCTCAGCCTCTCCCTTTCCAATATGCTCCACAGAGGAAATCGAAGGCTGAAGCCAATCGTTACAGTGCATGAATGATGGAGCTGCTTGAGGACATGAGTGATCCTGCTGCTCTGGGACTGCTGCAGGCGATGGGAGTGAGTCAATCTTCACACACAAGGACTGCATAACAAGAGGTGGGCTCTCTGGTCTGTGCACTGCTTCCTCAGTCAAGTCACTGAGAACAGCAGAGCAGGCTATCCCCACAAATCTCCTCCTCTCCACTCCTCTGCAACTGCCCATTCCTCATAGAAGGCCTGGGACAACACCAGCAGGGTGTTGGCTGGAGCTCAGGAGTGCTTTTCCCCTTCTCTAAGCCTCCTCCACCTTTCCTCAGCCTCTTTGCTAGATGATATTTGCCAATGATTGCACCACATCTAAACTCCCCAGGCCAGAGTGGTAGTGCTCCTACCTGTCTGAGGGTTAAGAAGTTTCTAAATCCACAGCAGCATCCTCGTGCCAGCTCTCCAGAGCAATATATTTGTTCATGTTATATCTTTGGAGTCTGCTGAGCTGTCACATACTATATTTGACCTATTATTCATCTCAAACAGAGAATTCTGCAAAGCAAGAGGAAATAAAAGAGCTTAATACAGCTTTTAAAAAAATGAATTTGCCAAAGATACATAGAAAAATGGATTTAATTAGGGCTGCTAATGGAGAACAGTTTGTTCCTGTGATTTAAACCAGAAGGTAGATAGCATCTATAATTTCAACACTTTAAATTATATATAGGGGGTTATTTCTCATTTCTACCTTAATTATAAAAATCCATCTTTATGAATCACAATTTTGAGACAAATAAAGCAAAGGCAGTAAAAATGATGTTTTATTTAATAAAACTTGTAAGAACCCACAAAAGAAGCAAAAAGACATTTTAGTATGAATAAAACAGACTTACTGTAGCAAACATTAGTAGCTGGCAGTCCTCTGTACACTACTTAAGGACTGTGGTAAAATAACAGAAGAATGGCAAGGAGGACTGTAAACACACTCAGGTGAGTCTCAGCTGGGTAGTTGAAGACATACATCATACTAATTGTGTGTTGGCCTGGTGTGTTGGGCAAGCAGAACATCTGTGTTCAGGTAACACAGGTGGGCAGGGGGCTTGGGAGCACCCTGTGGAGCATTCCTGAGATTCCCACCCTGCTGTGGGAAGAGCAAAGCACAGCAGCAAACTGCACTTGCACAGATCCCTGAAAAACATCCAAAAACTGCAGGTTTGGTGACCCCTTGGCATGGGCTGAGCTCCACAGCACCCATGTCCCTGTTTGTCTGCCTCTGCCCATGTGCTGCTTCAAGGAGATAACAAGAATAAATTCAGTCTTTGCATCTTATCCATGGTTTTGTGGTTGTTCCCGTGTCCTGCCTGTGCCAGCTCACACAGGGACAGCACAACAAGGTTAATTTTTCACTTGGGAAAAGATATATAAAGGGAGAAAGGGTGCTCTTATAAAAAACGAAGCTGGGTATGGTTTTTATGCAACAATGGGAATGTCCTCCATTTAATTTTGCAGCTTAACAGCCTATTACAGTTGCAGGCATTAATTGGCCCAACATGCTTCAGCTACTAAGCCCATATTCTAGAAGTCTCTGCTACCTCTTCTTACATCGATTACTGTCAGAATCTCTGAATTGCCTGAAAATTGCTTCTCCAGATAAAAGGGCCAATAGATCTTGTTAGAACCGCTCCTCCTGAGCCTCCTCTGCAGCCTTTGATTTTATTTAAAACTAACAAATGTAGCTTTTGCAAAATTCCTCCTGTTTGCTGGCTCTGGCTTGATGACCTCAGTAAATGAGTCCCAGCATTGTAAAGCACTTATTAATTTAATAACAAATAGCCCAGACAACTGAGGCAAGCTAGGCCTAGCTGCTGTCATTGCTGCAAACTCTGCATATGCTGTAATGCATTTTAAAACTGTACTTTGGATCAGAATGGAATCAATGAATGAAGTTCAAATGTGGCACATTTCCTCTTTCCCTGACAGCTTATTTCATGGATCACAGGGACCAAAGTACAGCTGCTTATTCAACAGAGGAAAGAATGAATCAATTTTCATTCTTTAATACACTGTGTGACCTATTCTCTGATGCTCTATCCTTTACAACAGCTCTAGTCTTTTCAAGGCCTTCAGTTTTGTCAGATAGAGAAAATTGAAAATAATGACAAAATGCCCTGCCCTAAGTCTGCTTCCAACTGACTAAATGCTCTGTGGATAGTAAGTCCAAATGAAAGATATTATGTCACCCAGGCTGAATTAAATAGATAAACTATAATCCTGTATCATTAAAAATAAACCAATGTCCTGGAAGATTTCTGTGATCTCACTTCTAGTTCCCCACAAAAGGTGCTGGATATCACAAGGATTTTGATTCTCATCTGCTCCAGTTTCTTCCCCTGCTTCAAAACATGAAGGAATAATACAACAAAATGGCAACCATAGCCTCAGCAGCTGGATGGAAGAGCAGAGGCTTTGCTGGGAAAACCCTCCTCCCACCTCTCCCTTCCAAGCACTCAGAATGCTCAGGGCATATCAAGTCTCCCAGGTTCTGACACAGGGAGGTGTAGACCCACACAGAAGCCAAACATGGATATGCAGTGCCTTTTGCCCACCCGTGTCCCAAAGACCAAGCCACACTGGATGGGCAGACCAAAGTTCTGTTGGTCTGCTCAGCCCATCAGGCTCCTGGAGGCTACCTGATAATGTCAGCAAGTTCTTCAAGCACTGCTAATCTGGGCAGAATTAATACACCAAGATGCATCATTTCACAATTTCAGTTTGAAGACTGTTTGTTTCATTTAGAAATATCCCCAGGTATTGTGGTTTTAATTACCCTCTGTGTACCTTGTGTTTGTCTTGCCTTATTTATCACCCAGTTCACAGTTGATGTTCTTATTATTCTTGTCATTGATAATTTGTTTTCAGCATGGGCTCTCTTACCATAATAATTTTTCAAAGAAGGGAGTTCATATTCTGCAAAGGAGAAGGGTGAGTGCCACAGCAGCCCTGGGCAGCCATGGGTACAGTGCCCTAGAGATGCTGGCACCTCAGAGCTGATGGAGCAGGGCTTCCCATAGCCATGCCAGAGCCTGGCACCAGGACAGCCAGGGACAGCTGATGTGCCAGCTACATGATGAACTAGATAGCAAAGTGTGACCTGGAAAACTGGGAGAGGAAGCACTGGGACACCTCCACAAGACAACAGGATTTGTGGCTCTCCTGTCTCACACTCTCCTCCTCCTGCCTCATACTTTACCATCAGGATGAAGGTGACACCCCATGAAGCTCCCTTGGCCCTAGGACATAAAGGTAATAAATCTGGCCTTAGCAGAATTTTATCTAGATGAAAAGGACATATCATGGCCAGATTTATTTGCTTTTCTCTCTACATATCCTGTAGTTCAATTCTAGGGCTTCCAAAGCATGTGGATTTAACAAATACCAGTACTTCAGGGCACATGGGCAGACAAATTGCTTTTTCCAGTTCATAAGGTGAATGTGGGGAGAGCATGGGTCACTAAATGGTTGCAACAAATACTCAAGTCCAGACCTGTGTTTGAGCAGGCTGCAAGCTATAGCAGAGGTTTGTGGTTTGATTTGCTTGCCCCCAAGAGATTCATTTTCCTGTTTCATTTTTCTTCCTTTTGTGAAGGAAGTCCACAGACATGTCACAGCTCTGAACACCTCAGCAGCAGCAGCTGTTCCACTTGCTGCTTTGGTCCAGAAACAAACAGGACACTCAGCTTGTGGGAGATGGTGGCTGGACTTTGAGATCAACAGCATTTGCCATCTGTCCTTTCCAGACTTCTCTGGGGACAGCTGTCCAGACCATGAAAAGTAACTGAAAAGAGCTAGCTGAGGATAGTGAGTGCCCTGGCTCATACATGCAACTCGACTCCTTCCCAGTTTATCCAGCTTTAATACAAAGATCTGCTCTGTTGTTCAGTAGTGGAGCAGTTCTGAATGTTACTCAATTCTCCTTTTGCTAATTAAGCTCCCCTTGAGCCCAGCAGCCCTCTGGCCTGAAGAGACATGAGGTGACAGATCTGAGGGTGCTGCCTCACATGCTTTCCCTGAGCTCCACAAGAAAGCAGCTCTGCATGGCCATGGCACACCTCCTGCTTTGCCCTCTGCACAAATGGAAGTGTTCTGTGTCTCAGCAAGAATATTACTGCAGAAGGTCCTTATCCCAGCACTCCTGTGTGGTGAGGACACAACAAGACACTTAATAGATGTCATGAACTGGTCTCCCCCTCTCACCACAGAGATGTTCCCTCCACAGTAGCCTGCAGACTTGTGGCTTTCTTCACCTTTTCCATATAAGATCATCTTTTCCTTTCCATTTTTACCAGACTTGCCCCTTTTATCTCCCATCCCTCTCCTGAGAAAGACCAACTGCCCATGGACTGGCTACTACCAGGGCTCAATTTGTTGTGGCACCAGCCTGGTGCTTTTCTCACCCAGAGAGGGCTGTATTGCAGCTAAACAAAATATCTTAACTTCTCATCGATCAAGTTTTGGCAGACAGTTCTGGACAGTGATGAGGGATGGAGGCTGAGCAGCAAGCTGATATTGTACAGTCAGCTACTGAACAAGTGGATTTTGATGACGTTCACCTGATTAGCTTTAGGTGCAAGAACGAGAATTGTGTATGTGGCACTGGACACACACTGCCATTGGGTCTGCTGCTCTGCATCCCTGCCACCAGCACCCATTTGTCCCATGGCCATCAGAGAGGATGCAAAAACTGCCCACTACTCTGTCAAAGTAATGTTCAAAATGGGGTTCTAACAAGACTTTCTTCCTTCAAACAATGTACAAATTAATAGTCAGGAGCATTTGAAAAATGGCCCTAATCCCTTCCTGCGTGGAGAGATAGTTCCCAGTGCCATATTATGACAACAATATATTCTTCAAGTGAGTGAAAACTAATGAATAACTAACACCCTGACAGTCCTGCTATTACTGAGAGCTTAGGAGTTGGGTAAAACTGACAGTGCAAGATGAATATGGCACTAAGATGAGAAGTTACTTTGCATGACTGGTCAGGGGAATGCAGACTTAACAGACATTACAGATGGGTTAATTCTAAAGCCTGAATTTGATTCTGAGCCATAGTTCCTCTCTGAGAAAATAGGGAAGACTTAATCACTTGGGCATCTGAGTTGCAGGTGGTAGTCCCATTTGTGAAGGATGCACTGGGAGTGTGGTCCTGGGAAAGAAGGGTAAGAGCTGTCCTGTTGCTTCTTCCCCTCTGAGAGCAGGCACAGGGGGGGGGTCCAGCAAAACTCAGGCAGAAAACTCTCCCACTGATTCCTTCAGGAAGGTAGGATCACCAGGGAACACTGAATGTACACCAGCCCCTGTTGTCATGATGCAGGAATCATGAGGTGACATCAGACTGGTAGAGGAAGGGCTGTATGACCCTGGAATCAAATGTCTTTGCCCAGAATGCTGTGGAGCCCAGACATATTCATGAGTTTCAAGAGACTTCAGAGACACACCTGGAGCACAGCCCCACCTGCAAGTTGAGTGCCATGGTCAGACACGACCACTACTCCAGAAGGACTGTGAGCAGGATCTCTTGAGAACCACTGGTAAATAATCACGGGCCCCATGGCCTGTCTGCTAGAGGCTTTGCACAAGCCTCTGCTCATGGCTATGGCCAAGGAGAGATGTCTCCATGCTGGTGCTGGAGGTCTTTTGGTGGCTTGTCCCTGTCAGCACCCACCTGCAGCACTCCCCAGGTTCATCAGTGTCCCCATCAAGGGGGATCTCCTGTGTCAGGGTTAGCCCTGATCATCCCAGCATCAGACAAACTGCAGTACTGTGGGATCCCCCCTACCCCTGCAGTGTCACTGTGAAGGAAGGGCTGTGTCACTGGGCAAATACCACACATTCCTCAAGACCTGACAGAGCTGCATCTTTTTCCCACTTTCTTTCCCTTCACTTAAAAGTGAAGGACAGATCTTCTCTGTCCTCAGAAGATATAGAGCCCATGTCAGTCTGTACCTCTTTCCAGGAGCAGAGATTTCAGATGATGATAACTTTGCAGTGCACCAGCCAGGTGAAGTCATGGTTACAGTGATGTCAGGAAGGTCTCTGAGTCTCTTACCCCAGCACAAACCAGGTGGAGCAAGTTCCTGTAATTACAAAATTGAAAAAATAACAGAGGAAAACTAGTCAGTTTGCTGGATGCCAGCAAATTAAATGTTTATCTAACTGTTGTGAACACAAAAATGTTTATCTTCAGATATTTTCTGGCACAAGTGTGAAAATCAGAGTGGAACTAAGGCTTTATTCACGTTCCATTATCAGCTTAAATAAAAAATACTCAGAAAAATGGACAATGATGTTCAGAAGCTACTCAGCACAGATAATTACAGTCTAAGTTTAGGCAGCTAATCACTCCTAGAATATGCTTTCGGTTCAGGTAACTCTGACTGGCTCCTTTCCCTGCTTCGTTAAATCAGGCAGACTCAGCCTCGCCTGAGGGGGATGAGGCTCCCAGAGTCAGCATCTTTAAATGACAACAACGGGGATGTCTGGCAGGCAGGGAGCTCCTGGCACCCAGCAGCAGGATGGATGGCAGCCTCTACAGCAGAAGAGCAAAGCAGGAAGAGGGAGGCGGGCACAGCCCGGGCAAGGAATGTGGGTACAGCGAGGGGCCGGGCTGGAAGCAGGAGTAGGGACAGCCTGAGGAGAGGAGGGGAGCGAGGAGCAGCTGCAGCAGCGGGATGGGGAGGCACAGCCACGGGAAGGACAGCGGGGGAGCCTGGCACTGCAGCCGAGGGGAAATGAGGGCACTGAAACCAAAGGATTCCTCTGCTAGGGATCCCGGCACTTCATCCCTCCCCCCCCAGGGTACACCCCCAGTGTCACCGAGGGCCTGAGCTGCTGGGTGCCCACAGCATCACTCGGGAAGGGGCAGCCAAAGGGCTGCAGTCCCTGTCCCGGGGTGGGACAGGGGCACCGACCTCAGGAACAACACACGGGGCTGCAGTCACGGTGATTTTTCTCTCACCAATGTCTGACCAATGTGTTCACTTTATCCGGAATGGAAAACATTAACCCTCCTTCACAGCTCCAGTGGATCACCTTTATGTTCTCAATCACTAATTTACATGGGAACTAGGGCACAAATTATTTTTATAACAGCATTCATGGATATTCTCATTTCTGCTTAATTATTAACTTTCCTGTAGTAAATAAAGGGTGTTTATGAATTCCATCAATCTGAACAAACCTTTTGCATGTAGAGCACTGAGACATTCGTAATGAAGAAGCAGCATTCACTTTTGCTTTATTTAAAGGAACGAAATGATAAATATAGTACTGTGGATGCTCTTATGCAGTTTCTTAAATTCAAATGCCTGCCAGCAATTATGCCTGACTTAACTAGCTGCTTCATTATAACAAACTAAAAGATAGGAGTGGACTGGAATAAATTGGGACTTTAAAGAGCTTGTATGCCCTTCAGCAACACACAGGTTTTCAGAGCTGGCAGAAGTTCCACTTGTTAACACAGTGTGCAGTATTTTGTTTTGAAACTACGGTGTCTGTGCATGTCAGGAATGGTGCTGAACTCTTCAGCCATGTCTCTGTACCTGCTTCTCACAGGCTCTACTGTGAGAAGAGCTGCTTTGAAGGCAAATGCAGAAATTCCGTATTTACTTCATTTAGCATATTCCATGTACAGCCTTTCTTTGGTCATGCAGACGGGATTGTATTCTGTGGAATGCTGGGTTGCTCTTTAATTGTCCTTAAGACCCCCCTTGGATAGAATGCATGGGGGAAATACCAACCACTGAATTATTGGTCTCACCTCTGTAGAGACACACAAACTGGCTATTTATACATCATATTGATAAACAGGCACTGCCAGGGTTTCTTCTTCTTATGATCCAGTTTGACCCTGGCAAACAGTACTTTCCCTAAAATAGACACCATCTCTTCTGTTTTCTAAATAATCATCAATGTGTTTTCTCTCTTGATTTAAGGAAGCCATGATCTTTGGCCATGTGCTGCTTAGGCTCAGCAAAAGCAACAGGCAGAGAAACCAATAAATTATTCCAGCTGAGCAGCATAAACAACAACAGATTTTGTCAATGTAAAATTAAAATGACCATGCTCTCATTCTGGAAGAAACAGTGGTACTAGAAAGCATAGGTTTGAAAAAACAAGCTAAAGCCTAGACTCTTCAGATGCCAGTAGACCTATCCCATATTAATTATTTATCAAGATGTTTTCTTAAAGTAGTGTCTTGTGCCTTTAATTTTCAATTCCCTTAATGCCATAAGGATCTCTTCTGGCAAAGCATCAATTATTAATAGAGTTAAAACAATATTTGTTTTCCCCAAATACATTTTTGAATGCTGTTCTCATACCAGTTAGGTTTTTCTGAAACTTTAATGAGGGTCTCTGATTTCCTCCAGACTCATGGCTGAGGCACAGACCTGGCTGGGTCTTTGATTCAGCAGTCAGAGTGTGCATGGCACTGCATCTTCACACTGCTCATCCCACTGGGGCTGGGGGTGATAAAGGTAAAAAGCTGTGATGAGGGAGGAGAAACAGCAGCACATCTGTAATTGGGAATTTCGGTTGCTGAGTTCAGAGGTTCTATTATTCTAGTGGATGTTTTGCATTTTTTTATTCCAGGAGCTGTCCCCAGGCTCAGCAGTGAGAGCCTGTGCTTTTCTCAGTTTGGACTAAATTCCTCCTCACAAAGATAACAATGCTGTTCCTTTAATCTAAGAGAGAGTAATTTCAATGCAGCAAAAGTGTATTTCAACAGCATGATTTTAAGAATTTTATGCAATCTCAGCCACTTCTCTCTTTGCTAGGGAACATATAAAAAATTAAAAACCCAAATACTGCTTCTTGCTTTTCTAGGCCCTAATTATAAATACATTTTCACAAGGAGGAGTCAACTTAAGCCTAATATTGTATGAAATCTCATAATTTCAATACAGTCTTCACTTGATGTGGACTGGTAATTGGAGCTGTGGAATCAATTTTTCCCATACTTGAAACACCCAAATGAGTATGAAATGTGTTGCATTTGTTCCATGCACGTCTACAGTTCTGCACTTTGCTTGGAGTGGAATGATCATTCTGATGTATTTTTTATAACAGAGCAACGTTTCTTCAGACTTTGATGTTTTACGTATGGAGCTATTATAACCATTTGCCATTTAGATGCATGATCCGTGGCTAATCTCCAAAGCTTTGAGGCATGCAATAATTATTACTATTGATGGCAATGCACCATATTTAAAATTTGAACATCTCTTTGTAAGTCTACAGCTAACGCAAGAGGAAGGCAACCGGACCGCACCGAGGCTGGAAATTTCCTGTTGGTAAACAGTGCAAGATGACAAAATAAAACCTTCAGAGAGGAACTGACTGTGGTGACTGCAAGGGCTCAGAGAGCAGGAAGGTGCTTTGGTCTCTGTGCACAGAGGAGAGCTCTAGGAAGATGAGCCCTGGTGTCTCCAGATGCCACTTTCTGACAATCAAGCATCAAGCCATATGGGATGTTTCAGACAACTCCTGCACCTAGGGTTCTGAGTAACTTTATCTATGTAGCATGTCACTGGCATTCAGGAGTCTGGTGTTCATTCAAACCATGGTATTCAGACCTGGCTAAGCAGAACATCTGGAATTTCTCCAGAGCTTGCTACTTGGCTGTCATGAGAACTGTGGTTGGATAGATTGTTAACCAGGGCATTGCCGTGAAGGGTTTCAAGAGAGCTGCAAAGCAGTGTGAATCAAACAGCATCCCTCTTGGACTATCTATTTCCACACATTGACATTTAACTGGAACTTCCTGTCCTGCAGAGATGCACATAGGCATGTGGAGAAAGTGAAAATCCCCTGAGAAGTTTGCTACTTGTGCATAAATTTTAGTTGTGGGTTTAGCCATGGAGGAAAAATTTGATGTTTGTAAAGTGATCAGTGCTTGCACCAACCTGGTGGGTTCACCTTCTAAACCAACCAAGAGTTCTCCAACATGGATTACAAAGCAGCTGGAATCTGCACAGCTTAAATAATTCAGTACTTTATTTGCTATATTAAAGCACAGCTTGCCCCACCAGCCCCCACAAAACAGATGTGAATCCCTTGATTTGTTCTGGGAGTACTGAGAGCAGCCTGCAGTGTAGTCTGGTTAAAACAGCCAGATGACACCAAGCTAAAGGTGTCATCCTGCCTCTCCTTGCAAAGAAAGATGTGCCAACCAACAAAACTCTGGCTCCTGCAAGACAAGACATGCATCAGGACAGGGCATGCCCTGGTGCCTCTGAGCAGTGAGACAATCTCCCTGCACTTCCATAAGAGGTGTTAATTATAGGCTGCCTCTGCTTTCCTTAGACTCCACTGGTTGGTCTGACATGTCGTGTCTAAGGAGAAATTTCATTGATTTTTTTATGTACAGACAGTGTTTTACATAGCAGGATCAAGAGACAGAAGACAGAGTGATTAGCTGAAAAAGAGAACAAAAGCATGCCAGCAAGGGCAAGATGCAAGGATCAGGCGTGGAGAGCAGACGAGAGCATCAGCAGCTGGGGAAGAGAAGAGGCTCTCTGGAGACAGAAGCCACTTAGAGGTAGCAAAGGCACTCACTGTTCAGTGGCTGGATGGCCTCATCTTTCCTCCTGGCCTTACTCAGCCATTCTGATCAGGGCTGTGACCTTCACTACCTCTGCCTCTTAGGAGCTGCACGTGGCTGCCATGCTCATGTGGTCCCGATCTGCTCTGCTGGCTGCAGAACCTCTCTCCCTAAAGCCCCAGTGACTTAGGCAGCTACTGGATATTCAGGATCTGAGCCCTGCTGAGCAAACAAGCTACAAAAATCACTCCCATAGGCAATGGATGTGGTCAGCTATCTGGAAGAAATTGTGAACCCATGCAAAGAACTCATGCAGAACTCTATGCAGGTCCTGACTGAGGCAAAACTCTTTCCTGGCAGGCAGAAGTTCATTTGCTGGTCTCCAAAGACAGAGCTCTGCAAAGCTCAGCTTTTGACAGGAGACCTCACATGTTTCAGAAGGATGACACAAAATGTTCCAACGTGTCTCTATCACCTGCAGTCACTTCATCCATCAGAGAACCTTGGTAAACCTACACTGTGAAGCAGAGACCAAATTAATCTAGAACTGAATCAGGCATTTTATTCTGCAGCAAAGCAATAACAGCTCAGAAAGCACTGCAAAGGAGGTTAAGCAATGACATAATTTATCTGAAAGGGCAATATCAAGCTCCAGCTCTGTGAAGATGGAATGTTGCCTATCCAGAACCCTGCGTGGTTGCAGCAGGACTGCTTCCACCAGAACATCCACCTCACAGAAGCTCCCCTTGGGTGTGAGGGTGTTTCTCAGCCTGGCATTTGTATTCCAGTGAGATATCTGCAAAGGCTAATCACAGTTCTAAAAATGGATTAATTCAAGCATCAAACAGCAAGTTCAGAATGCAGGTAATCAAGTCTGGCCTGCATTCCGTGCCATTCTGGACCTGGCCAAGAGATCCTCAGAGCTGTACATAAGGATGACACAGTCACCTGAGCAAACTTGCAAATGAACCTCTGGAGTATTTGAGCATTCAAGTGGCAATGCAGCACAGCAAAGTCTTGCCTTAATGTAGATTACCATCCCTTCATGAGCTGGATTGCATAAAATAAAACAGAAATACAGATGGGAGGCACTTTTCCTACAAATATGTTTGTGTATCTAAATGACATGTAATAAAGTTCTCTGGTATAACACTGATGACACATTAACCCTAAAAGTATAAGCCTGGGGCTACATATTTTTTCCAAATTAACACTTCCAAACCAACACTTCCTGTATGTTGCTTTAAATTCACTGAAATAAGCAGCACAAGGTTATACCCATCCCCTCGTGCTCAGTCCTCATGCAGGTATCCTCTGATCCCAGACAAGGGGTCTGGCTCAATTCACCGAATTATAATCTGATTATAGTCTGAACACAGCATCTCTTAGGACAGGGCTCTAACAAGCCCACACTGTCACTTGGGGGTTGAGGATGATGGTGACAGGAAAGGAATTGCAGTATTTCCAATTTAAAAAAAAACTATTTACCTTCTGTAGAGCACACAGCTCCTTCGTGTGGCAGAACTTCGTGTGGCAGATTCCCTGCTTAGGAATCACAAAAAAAGATGGGAAAATCCCAGGAATATTTTGGTTGCTTTTATCTGGAAACACATCCCAAAGTCTCAATATGAAAACAAATGGACACACAGGACTTTAGCATCTGAAAGATGCTGCCTCAGATCTCATTCCACCCCAAAACAAGTACAGTTGAAACACACTATACTTAATTTTTAGACAGCAATGGCAGCCTTGTCTTTTTATTTAACTCACAATTCAACCTTAACCTGCTGCAAAAATCAGAATGAACAAGGCTTGCTCAGTGTCTGTGGCACACTGCCACTTATTACCTGCCCAGCTCTCAATGTGCAAAGCACAGAGCAGCAGGAACACAGGAACAATTCTCACTAAGAGGGAAGCAGCTGAAATACCCAGAGTGAAAATTCAATGTTGAAAATACTCTGAACTTATTTTCATTTTTTCAGGTTTACACTCAAAATCATTGTTGCTGTTGTTGCTATCATTATTGCAAAACATTTGATTTAATATTTTAAGAGTTTTTATAAAACTGAGAATAATGGTGATATTGTGTTACCTTCCCCAAGGTGGGCATTAAAGCTAGAAAGTTTATTTAATTAATGAGGCTGCAGCTACCCACATAGCTTTTGAAGTCCAAAATGGGACTCTGGAAAGGCTCCAGGTACCTCTTGAGCCAAGAGCAGAAAAGAACGTCAGCTGCTGCTGTCCTGTTACTCTGTCAAAAACCAATAAGTGAGCTTCAAAATCTACCATGAGACGTTCAAATGCTGCATCACTTCTGCATCCTCAGCAGGCTACTGGGTAGCTTCCCTGTCCCCTGACTTCACCTCCAGAGAAGAAGAAATTTCTTCCAAACAATTTGACAAAATATTGACAGAATTGGATTTTCACAAGAATACTGTAACACCTACTCTTGCTACAGAGATGGTGAAAAGTGGAGAAGTGACTGTGCATCCCAGACAGCAATAGCCAGTGCTTAAAAAAGACACAGAAAAATTGTTGAAGGATAAAATGTTGTGCATGAAAAATTTTGAACTACCTTTTCTTACTACCTTAGGATCCCCCCATCCCTGTCCAGATTTCTCTTGGTCATCTAACCAGTTAGAAGACACGTTCTGGGCAATTTCAGGAATAAGGAAAATCCCAGCTTCTTGCAGCAAAGTGCCAGAGTTGCTTATCTTCTAGATACACAGAAGAAATACCTGTACAGTACATAAATCACTTGTCATCATCCTCCCTGGAAAACTCATTATTATCATATTCTAATCATTGTTGTATTCACTGGTATTAATCCCACTAACATTAATCCTGATTAGTTCATTGGGCATTAATGTGGGTGCCACAAGTACTTCCATGAGACTTTTTCCAAAGCTATTTGCGTTATTAAGACCATCCTGGATTCTGCTTCCAGGGAAAAAGTTGTTCATTCATCCTCTGTAGGTCAGCCATGACTCATTAGCTGAGCTGATCTCTTCTCTTAGGTCAATGAAAAAGTACTTCATACCCCAGTGCTGTGTGAGCTCCTGCTGTAGGGGATTTGTATTTTCATTTTGTTAGTTCATGCACATTCCAGAGAGCTGAGTACAACACTGGTGCTCAACAGCTAAACATGTCCCCAACTCCAAGTCTCAAAAATCCACCAGACAGGTGGGGTCAGCTTTAAAGAGGGGAGCAGGGGGATTTCCTAGATGTGCTCTTGTGTGTCTGTGCCCTCCCCTGGACAGGACACTGGAGCAGTATGCAGGAAAGTCCCACAGACACCAGGCACGTCACCTCAGCCTGTGGCAGGAGCACAACTGCTGTCAGGAGCCATACTCTCCTGAAACAGGAATAGGGATGACTGTCTGCTCAGCCCAGACATCTTATCACAGAACCAAGAGTTCTACTACCAGTGCCTTCGATGCTCTTCTACATTCAGTAGCTGGGCCTCGGACATGGCTGGAATACCGAGTATGATTCCATGTGAAGGAGCATCAGCTAACCCATGCTGCCCTCTTCAGGGGCTCCTACTAAATCATGACCAGGGTACAGCACAGACTTGATGGGCAAGGAATAATTTAGACTGGTTTTCATAAACAGGCACATGAAAGATTTTTGTTTTAGAAAAGATAAAGGGCTCCTCAAGAAGTCTGGCTTTTTCTATGGGATGAAATGTGTTCATCTTCAGCTCAGGCTCACAGAAGCAAGGATCAGCTTTTCTTCAGGATGAACATGCACGCAGCTGTAAAGGAAGAGAAGGGCAGCAGATAGGCCCATGCACTGCCTGCAACTGGGGCAACAAGTGGAAGGAGATGATGGGCAGCAGAACCCATCCTCCCTGCAGCAGACAGGACATGCATGGGGATCTCCTGTCAGCACATCCCAGCTCACCCACACCACAGTGAGCTCAGCTGCTTGATCACAGCCACAGACCTGGAATGCTGGTGCTGTCCTGCTTGAATAAAGGACTTTAAAGCTCAGGAAGCAAAGCATCCAGTGACAAAGCCAGCACTTTGGGTCCTGGCACCCAGTGACAGGAATATGTTGCCCCAGATGCAAAAGGAGAGGAGGAAGGCCAGGAGCTGGTGTACACACTTCCCTGGGACTGCTCCAGCCACAAACCAGTAGGTGCAGAGAAGGGGTGGGTATCAAACAACAGTAACGTGGCAATCAAAATGCAAACGTTAATAAATCACATGAAGGGGGAACAAGGCAGGACTGTAGCATTACATCAGTATGGGGAAAGACCAGAAATAAAGTTATCGAGAGAATTTCAACCAGTTATGTTTAATTACAGAGCTAGAATTCAGCACAGCGAGGCTGTCTGAAAGGTGCAACTCCATCCAGGAAGGTCATGATCCAGCACATGCTGCAAAGGCCTGCCAGAGCAAAGGGCTCTTTGCCTCTTCCAGTACACAAGAAGGAAAAGCTGGATCTATCATATCCACAGCAGCTCTCTGGAGGAAAGCTTTGGCACATTTCAGAGACTTGGTGTTTATAGTCTGATGATGTTTAAATCTTTTGCTCCTATCTGCCACCCAGGGACATCTTTGCATTTTGCTTTTATTTATCGCCAAAGTCTATTCTGATTCCAGCCAACAGAGGCTAGTGAGCAGTGTTTCTTTATTTTTCATTCCAGAGGGTTATTATTTATGTTGAACCCATTCATTCCTAACAGAGATGTAAGATGTACTTCCCTAGGAATTCAGATGTTATTTAAAGTTCTTTTCCAGTATCCAATTTGCTTTTTATTTACTTAGGGACCTACTTCAGAAAGAACTTTGCTGCTGAGAGACACCATGACTTGTTCACAGTGCTGGTCCTCAAGGTGTCCAGTGGAATCAGGTGGGCATCGAATTAAAGGTTAGTGATTACAACAGAGAATACAACATTAAATAAAAGCAAAAATAGCAAAGACAAGAGAGGAAAAAGAAAGATAAATTGAGAAAAATACACTGGTGCTTAAGATCGTCACAGTGCAGGGACAGGAGCATTCCCGCACGAGCATTCCCAGCCAGACATCACCTCACTTCAGAACAGTTCTCCTCCAGCATGCTGTGGTCATTTATGAGGCTGCTGGCTGGGCTGGCACATCACCTCTCCAGAGGCCACCAGCCAGGCCTGCACTGATGGGATGGCTCCCAGCAACAGACTCATCAGCTCCTGACTCTGCCTGACTCTGCTCTCTTGCAGAGCAGCCCAAAGCCTGCTCTGACCTGTCAAAGATGCTGGGTGACTATGACACTCCCCTTCTCACTGTCTCAGAATAAAGAGATTTCCTTTTGACTGTCTGGAGCTGCTCTGGGGGTCCCTGACAAGAGAGGAGGGACTGAACAGAATTTGCAGCCAGGAATTCCCAGGCCCCTCTCAGTAGAGATGCAGCCAGACACACAGCTAGGAAAGGGACTGCACTCAGTCAGATCCCAGGGGCTGAGCAGCCTCCTTTGGAGGGAACTTCTCTGGGAGGAACGTTCCTTGCATGGAGAACTAGCCAGGTCCCCAGGCACAGCTCCCTGCTGCCAACCTGACACTGCTTCGGTGGCACTTGCTTGGCAGCACCAAAAAAATGCATTCTTTTTAACTGTAGAGGCTGCCAAACAAGCACTAAGAAGATACATCCATGCCCTCCCCCCCAAACCAGCTGTTAATTATTCCTGCTGCTGTTGATTTCCTTTGGTCTCACTTTCTGGTGATTAAAAGGAAGTAGTTTACGCAGTAATTTCATGTTGGAACCAGCAGATTCCCCCCACAGTAGGAGATACACACTATTTACCCTTTAAAAATATTCCGAGGGTAATTACCATGTAAACTGTGATTAATTAAATTCACAGGAATTATTTCTGAGGCATGTAAATGGGAAAACTCCTGCAGAGGAAAAGCTGAGGAGATGGCTCCATCCTAACAGCAACACAAGGGACAAGTCTTTCACAAGGGACCTTGCTGAATTCTTTTTGGAAATCCAAGCAGAAAGAACAAATTGAGTTCTTCTGCCTCCTCCAGAGAACTCCATGAGATTTGAGAGATATGCCTTTCTCTACCTAAGTCCTGAGTCTTCAGAGTGTCACATTTACTCACATTCTACTGACTCCATACACTCCTAACAGATCAAGACACTGACTCCTCCTGCACCCCATGCTGTCTCCGGGTTTTCCCTGGTTAGGTTACAGTGCTAGATTGACACACCCTGGAAATATTCATCCGAATGTTCCCACAAAATCCTGCCTGAAGTTGCAACAAGGCACACAGGACAGCTGGGAGAGGTGCTCCCCCCCATGGGGAGGTGAGTATCAGAAAAGTCAGAAGTGCTGCAGTGAGGGGAAGGTGAGCACACCCACCCCACCTGCATGAGGGTGCTCCTGCCCCAGGGGCACAGGAAAGCTCCAGGGTGCCAGCTGGCAGCTCTGCCCCTGCACAGGCTCACGTCCACCCCTGCACAGGGACCTCTAGAACCAGCTCCAGAAGAAGTGGGGGGGTCCACACTCATAACAGCAGCACAGGTACAGTAGACAGCAGACTGAAAGGGCAGATGGAACTTAGAAGCCATTTGTTTAATCACAAATTTTGTTTAGTTTCTCAGAGTGAAAAAGACAGAAGAAAGTAGGATTCATCACTTAAAACTCTTTATAGTGACAAATAGGCAATTGCATTTAACAACTGGAATATATTTTACAGACAGTAATGGATACAGTAACCTGTAACCTAGTATTTGGATTACCAAAGACAGAGCCTATTGGTTTATGGTTTTGTATTATAGGTTTTTTTTCCATCTGTTGAAAGTGGCTCTTCATGATTTCACAGGGCATTACACTTTATGTGTCTCATTTGCTGCACCCAAAGGAATTCTATTCTGCTACATTAAAAAATACCCTGGGACACTGGCAAAGCTTTTAACTTCCCAAAACACACTGTTCCATGTCTGTCTCTATCCCAGCAGTTACTTTCTTTGAATGTCTAATTTATACATACATATATAGGTATACAATATCATTCATATTTCACATTATCTTTGTCACAATTCTGTCTCTATGTCCTTGTGCCAAATCCTGGGTCAGCAGCCCAGCTTCTACCACATTTGTCTGGAAGGGACACACCTGATAAATTCTCATTCTATAATTCTATGATTTCTGAAGCACACTTGGATCTGTATCATTGCTTCTACACTTTCCTGTACACACAGGTGGAGAAACAGGAAACTACATCAAAGTTCATTTTGCTGCAGATGTCAGGTACACAGTGCACACACAGATACACATGGGTATGCTTTCAATCTCAAGTTAATCATTTTCTTTTAATGTAACATACAGGTCATTCTAGCTGCATGTTACCATTCCAAAGCAGGGCTACTTCTTCACAGAGGATCACCTCAACCACATCACCATGACTACCATCTGTGCCATCACAAAACCCACTTCCAAATGCATCACTTTTCTTCCCTTACAAACCACAGCAACAAAACACCAGAAATGTTGCCTGAGTAGTAATCCTGGTCTCCCATTTTTGCCGTGCTCTCAGTGCCTCTAGCTCTCTGCATGCTTGCCCTTTCTGTGACTGTTGCTACACTGCATTGGCTCAGATCAAGCTGTCCCAGAGCCCAGTGGGAGACAGACCTGACTTTGCAGGATGCTGAGCACTCCTACCCTGACCAGGGGGCTCTGTCAGGGGCTGTGCTATCACCAGCACCATGTGCAGTGGGTGCAAAGCTGCTCAAGAAGAGTCAGAACCAAAATTCCACTTGATATCAAGTGAATCATTGTGGAACTGATCAGGAGCAGGTACCAGGGCAGCAGGGGCTTCTGCCACTCCAGCAAGCACCAATCTGGCACCTGCCAGAATGGAGAAAGAGAGGAACTGTCCAGTCTGAGAATGACAAAACAATGCTCAGAAGTGGCCCCTGATTCCTGCTGGGCACAGACACAGCCACAACAGAGAGCAGCTTCAGCTTTTCTGCCCTGATTCAAGCAGTAACATCAAGCTGTACACAAAACAGAGAGATGCTGGGCATCACAGGCAAAACTGAGAAATCTGAGCTTAATGTGTTTCTCTCCTGCATTTTCACACAACCTCCAATATTATTATAGTGACGCACAACACCGGAGAATATAATTGCTGTAGTGATTACTTACAGCCATTACATTAAGCTTTAAAATGCTCCTTTCAAATTGAACAATGTTTTTTCAAAGTCAACAGCTGGTTCACAGCTTGAAAGCAACAGTTAAGATAAATTAAATAAAAAGGGTAATAAAATCACAGACTAAATTTAATTTCTGAAGCACATGCAAACTCCAGCAAAGTCTTTAAAGTATCTTTCAAAAACATCCACAGCAACAAAAGTCAATACAACCAACAATTATATTGTGCTCATTAATAAGAATGTGATGTATGAACACAAATATGTATACAGTTCTAAATTTACTTGAAACAGAGCAGAAAACCAAATTCATGCAGCATTTATAGACCTAGCCTGGGGGATAAATCAAACAGAAGTTTCAAATGAGATTTGTAAATCTTGAGAGGAAGAAAAAAAATGTTTAAATATATATTCTTCCTCTTAAGGTACATACAGATATACATAAAGTGTGGGTAATGAAAATGACACTTCCCTGTCCTCGGGATAACTGGTGATCTGGTGCTCAATCAAGATCATTACAATGCCAGGAGCTTTAATCAGCTCTTGAAATGCGTTACTGGAACGACAGCCAAGACTTGCAGTTGCAGAATGTACAACTCCATTTAAATGCCAAGAGACTTTTCTCTGGCCTGATCTTCCATTTGCCATTGGGGGAACCCTGCTCACAACTCAAATGGCTTCTGCTCAGCTAACAATGCAGTGCTGAAGCTACACACCCATTTGGACGAGGCAGAGAAATGTCAAGGAGCTGTGCCCTGGCCTCCTTCCTCACTGCTGTCAGAAAAGCTTTCCACCCTCCACACCATTCCAAACAGGCTGACTGGGACGCCAGCTTTCTCTTTGCCTCCTCCATCCTTTGTATTGTTGATCAGATGCTCAGCATTTTGCAACCTGTTGCACTTGAAAAAGAAAATGAAACAATAAATATTCCACCTTCTTTATCACAACTGTGGTTTTTGCCATATCAGAACTGCTGCTTCTCTTTAATGCTCATTAGCGAGAAGAAATATCCCAATCAGTCTTTCATGTAAGTCCTTCCAATAGGCAGACAGATTTGGTGTCAGTTTTACAACACACACACGAAACAGGAGTATTGCAACAGACAGATACATCCTCCAAGGCACACACCATTTTCCTTTGCTTGCTGTTTGTCCCTTGCAAGCAGCAATAGGGACTGTGACAGAACAAAGAGATTAGCCAGACACTTGCTGTGGGACTACCTGAGTAGTAAAAACTGCACTAAATACACATCCAAAAGCATGAGAGTAACATACAAAGGAGGATGTACCTCATTACCTTTATGGAGAGGCACCTCTGTGAAGGTGGATTATACCAAGTATTTTCCTACACTTGGTGCACACACAAGATTTTGGCAGGTCCTCAGAACAAGACCATGTATTGGCACATAGTGGGTATGTGGTTCACCTCATCTACATTTATCCACCAAAGAGGCAAGGTAGTCATCTACACTGTCTTTTAGATTCCTTTGGTAGCCTGAGGAGAGAAACAGACACCCACAGAGAACAACTCATGCCACTTGCTTGCCTACCCTCATGAGCCCATCTCAGGCTAGGATGGATCCCTCTCTGAAACAATTCATGGGAGCTCAGAGGACTGGCTCAGGCTGGGCACCCAGTAAAGTCTGGCCTTGTCTAAAGCTAAATCTCCTACCTAGGGCCCAGCTAAGACAACAGAAAGAGCACTGACTGCCATGAAGATTTTTTAAAAGATTTTTTCTAAAGAGTTTTCTTTTTCTTTTAATGTTGAAGGAGCTGTCTGAACATGTTTGCAAATATGAAGGAGATTCAAGCTGATATAAGCAAAAAAAAAAGAAATAACTGAATTTTAAAAATAGTCTTACATAATTTCCAGCCAGCAAAGGTAACTGGGGCTACATATGTAGTCAATACTAATACTATATCTCAGTTGCATCGCAGCACTGACACATATGTTCCAGATGGATGTTACATAATGTTTCTTGAAAAATAAGCATTTTCCGGTGATTTCTGAAAGTAGAACTGGGTGTGCTGTTATAGCCTGATTCAGAAAGAACAGTGTGTCCCACACACACTGCAATGAAACCCATTCCAAAGTGCCATGCAAAATGTCACCTTATCTCGCTTAAAGTGAATCCATCTTGTAATATCAGAGAAATTATGACAATATGTTGTTCTCCATGAGAGTGCATGACAGCACTATTTGTGAGACCTGGCAGCTGCCACTCTCAACGGAGCAGATGGCAGTGATAAAAACACAATGCAGGGAACAGGCTGATAAAGACATACCCCTCATTACACTTTGGCTGTACAATTAACTCAGCTCCAAGATACAGTCGAGACGCACGGCTGTGTCACTCTCCAGCAGGAAGACTTCGCTTATCTGAGGAAAATGACTCTTGTATAACAATTAATTCTGAACATATTATTAATGGGAATCATTCATCTCCTATGGCCAGGAGCAGGAAAAGCAGCCAGGAAAGACATCCACAGTGTGTAAAGTCTTACGTGTTCATACTTTTGTTCCTGCAAAGGGAGAGACAATCACTCACCCCCTGTAATGGAAAATCAGACTCAGCCACGATAACAAACACTCTCATGGCAATCATCAATTCCTGCTCCCATCTTAGGATAAGAGGACATCTTATCTTCCATTTCCCTCCTGCCTCCCCCTTTTTTTTTTAACTTCTTGGAGTAGGGGTGGTGTGGGGCAGTCATTAAATGTCTGTGATTCCTATGGAAGGTAGCAGACAACCTCTCCTGGGAGCAGAAATAGCCTGCTAGCCCTCAGGCACAGGACAGCAGCACCAGCTGAAATTAAGTGTGTAACTAATGACTTTTCCACCACCGGCAGACAAGGCAACATCATATAACCACGGGTCTTGGAACCTTGGGCTGTCAAAGAAGAGAGAAATACATATGGTTTATCAGACTTTATTATTTCTCTTAATTTTTTTCCCTAGTTATTTGGGTTTTTTTAAATAGGTAATTTCTTTCTGAATGTCATTGGTACCAGAAAGTGAGCCTGGAGTGTACTTAAAAAGTGCACAGAATATAAAAGAGAACACAAAGTGTTTCGCAGACTATGGCACAGGAAGCATGCAGGGAATAAATCCTGGTGTCAAGTTTTCCTCCATGTTTTGAAAGGGACATCTTTCTGCAAGGTAAGGCAGTTCGGGTGACAAAATCTTTTAAAAATTTATTTCTTATAAAAGCATCACAAATTTCAGTGCTGGTGGCATAATCCACAGAGATTTCACATCTATTTCTGCAGATTAATCTTTGTTTGTTGGCAGCAGGAATTAAATTATCTCATGTTGACTTAGAATGTGAATGTCTAGCACTGAAGTGACCCACTTCCTCAGTCAGACAGCTCACAACAAAAAATACCTGCATCAGTTTAGAGACATTTCAAAACCAGTACACAGGTGCTGTAAGGTTAATTACTCTTAAAGCAAAACTTCCCAAATCAGCTTTTGCAAATCTGTTGGGTTTTTTCCCAGTAAAGACAATGTCAACCAAACTGCTAGGATGCAGTATGATAGTATGAGATTTTAGTGGATTTTCCTCCTAAAGACCAAACACACTACAAGATTTAGCACACCTGAAAACCCATCTTTATTAGCTTAGCAGATAGACAGCTCAGCTATTTCCAGACTCGTGATGTTCTATCAGCATCCAAGCCATTGTACCAAATTATGACTGACCAGAAATAGTTGTCTTCCACTGTACTCTCAAAGAGAAACACTGAAACTCCCTGAATACCCAAAACCTAAAATCTATTCCCAGTTGGTTCTCTGCCAACAGTAAAACTGATAAAGCTTATCATGGCCTTACTGCCCCACACTGCATTAGAGTTTATATGTTGAGAACTTGGTGTTATTTAAAATATCAGAAAGAAAATCCAAATCTTCAAAACATAATTTGTGAAAATATTCCTAATATTTAAACTAGGAAAAGTATGATTTAGCAAGAATTGTATTTTTCAACATAAAGAGGGCTAAAAGTTAAAATAAATGGCAATAAAAATTGGACAGTCCATAAGCACAAGGCTAGCAACACTTCCTAACATCATAAACTGCAAATATTGAACACAAGGTCTAACTAGAAGTTTCCCTTGACAGTTAAATACTTTGTCCTATAGCCACATATATTAACATTTAGCAATCAAGGAGAATAAAATTCTAGATGAAGGTGCTAAAATCACACAGTTACAGGATGAATTTCAGGTGCCAAGAAAAAGGCAGTTAGAAGACAGAATAGATGGGCCAGCGTGATAAGCCAATATAGCAAGTCTAAAGTGTGAGAGAAGAGAACATGATTCAAACAAGATAGCTGGGGGATGGAGTGGAGGAGAGTCACAAACTGCAGCAGAGATAGGAAGACTCAAAACAGCCCCTTTTTTCAAAAGCACCAGTGGCTGAGCACTGGAGAAAGAACAATGAATGTTCTTTCAGTATGAAAGGTGATATTAACTTTTTCTGTAAGTTTTTGCATCACATCTGAAGATTTCAACCCTAGACAAGTGATATTTTCAACATTTTTAATGAGTTAAAAATTCCTCATTTCTTGTTATGTTTCTTTTAATTCTGGTTCTTGATGTTAAGACATTCCTCAGAGCTGCTGAATTTTAAGTAAAATACTATTTTCTTTGCAGTCAAGTATTAAGTATCAAGAACATGTTCAGGGCACATTACCAGAGCAAGCTGGAGCAGAAAGATGCCTTGTGTGTTAGAAGATTGAGGTGTGTGTTCCATTTAGGAAGCATTTCTTAAGCAGATTTGAAACATGTGGCATAAACCACCAAAAGGACATCACCTCAAGCAACATTCATCCCTGAGGCTTCGAGGCTCCTCTTGTGTTATTCAGGTCAGTATGGAAGGCCCTGGACAGGATTTCTTTCTGGCGCTTGAGATAAACATAGATTAGACTACCTCCCAGTCTTCCAGGAGACATCATCTCCTTGTTAATAGCTGTTCCACTTTTGGAACAAAAAGATTTCTGAAGTCAAACAGCTATCTTCCTCATTCCTCACTGCATGGTGCAAGATACAAAGATTGCAAAGATGCAAGCTACAGCAGAAAGAAAAGTAGATTGGATTTACCCATTGCCCTTCAATGCCAACAGGTGCATCAATCATACAGCAACTTAACTCCAATAGGGCCGGTAGTCAAGGGTCCAAATTACTCATTTAGACTGAGTTTTTGTGATACTACGCAGCTCATGGAGACCTGGGCTACAGTTTCACAGGGCGTTTAATCCTGCAATAAACCAGCAATGCCACCAAAAGGAATTGCTCCCCTTTCTTCACCCACTTAGACCCCGATCACATCCCTCTTTACCCGGTTACGTGAGGAACCCAGGGATGAGACTGATCTGGGCTAAAACTAACCCCCAAAACGGGTGTTTTTTAACCCCGAGGAGGTTTCCATTTCGGTTGTTAGGCGGCTGCATGCAGACCGGTAGCAGCACAAGGGCAAGAAAGGTGTGAGGGGACTGCTGGCCCCTCGGCGGCTCCCCCCACCCCTCGACACCGAGCGGACCGGCACGCAGGGACCGGGGCAGCGCACGGGAACGCGGGCAGCAGCCACCCTGACAGCACCGCGGAGGAGCGAGAGAGAGAGCGCGAGGGTCCCACGGCACCGCCACTGCCACGAGCCCCGATCCCGGCCTCCAGCCCCGGGGCAGCGCACTCTCGGTACACGATGCCAACGCTCCTCCCGCCGCCGCTGGGGCGGGACCAACCTCGCAGGGCCGCAAACCCGACCAGCACCGGCTGGGCCTGTGTCCCGCCTTCCCCCCGCCCCAGCCCGCCTCCGCCGCTCCCGCCTCCAGCCCGCGCAGGCCCGTCAGCCGCGCTGCCATGTCGTTGCCCGGCGCGGAGGGGCAGGCCGGCGGCCCCGCGGCGGACGAGGCGGTGTGGGTGGAGGTGCGGACGCTGCTGCCCGGCACCGAGGAGGGTCTGACCTTGGCGCTGAGCGGCGAGGTAGAGGACTGCGTCCAGGAGCTGCTGCGGCGGGGCCGCCGGGTGCTGTACGGCGCGGAGGGGCTGCCCGGCAGGGAGGCGGCGGCGGCGCTGGACCGCATCGGGGACGTCCTACGGGACTACTCCTGGGAGAAGTTGAACACGGGGCCCTGGCGGGAGATCAGCAAGGCCTGGCGGCAGGTCTACACCTACGGCTGCTTCTTCGGGGCGCTCTCACAAGTGGCCGCTGGCCACCCGCTGGCCACCGCTGTCCGCCTCTGCGACATGGGGCTGCTCATGGGCGCCTCCGTCCTGGACAACGTCCTGGCCCGCCTGGTCCGTGTCCTGCAGGGCCACCTGCCCCGCGCCGCGGTCGGGGTCCCAGCACAGGTACCGCCCTGAGGAGACCGCGCCCGGGGCCCGCCCCTCGCCCTCTCCCTCCCCGGGTCCTCTCCCGTGGGCTCCCCAGGACCACCACCACCACCACCCTCCCCTGACTCCGGGCTCGGGCCGCCTCGCCCCCACCCCCGGTGCTCTGGCCCCCCGCTGGCAGCCTCGGGAGCAGCTGCGGACCGGCCCGGTGTGTGTTGCAGAGGGCCCGGGCCGACCCCCCCCCAGTCCCGGCAGTGCGTCCGGAGGACGCGGTCCCGCACCTGCACTGCCCCTCGCTGGAGCATTTCAGAGACAACTTCCTGATCCCACAGAAACCGGTGATCCTGGAGGGAATCACTGACCACTGGCCCTGCATGAAGAAGTGGAGGTAAGAAGAAAATTTCTTCCCTAACCTGGTAGGACAGCAAATACTGGCACTGCACTGCTGGTGCGATGTAGCCCATGGAGCCAGCACTCCCAGTACTGGAAACTGGTATTTGTGAGATAAAGCTCATGATTCCTTTGAAAAGGGTATTAAATACTTGTGCTTAGTTTGAACGACTGCTTTCATTCCACAGCCAAAGGTAAAGTTCACATTAACTTGGTATTTTATAGGGGCTTTATTCTTTTTTTTTGGGGGAAGGTGCTCCACTATTTAATGTCCAACACTTAAAAAGATTAACTTCATTTAATTAATAACATTGTCAATATTGTATTGTCAATATCTATATCATACCATATCAATGGAGATGTGTATATCACCCATCAAAGTAGTTCCTCTGATGTTAAGCAGGGTGGATAGCATTGACAGCTGTATATAGAATTTGACAGTGACAGAGAGTTGATCTAACATTAATGGTAAAAAGATACAAGATTTTCTTTATCAAAGGTGGCAGTAGGCAGTAAAAAGTTTCATCATCCCAATGGTTAACTGAGGTAGACAAGGTTTTAATACAAAACAGGCATTTGTGGCATGAAGTACACACAAGTTTGTTTTCTTGCTTCTTTCCTTGCTGCTTGCATTCTTTTCTGCTGACTTTTGTCTCTGGTTTGTAGGTTTTACAGAGAAGAAACTCCTGGTGGTGGAGTTTTTTACTCTGCAAGATTGATTTTGATTGATTGCCTTATACTCAATAAGAGGAGCACTATAACAGGGTAATGGAACTTTCTTTATTTCAGTGTGGACTATTTTTGTCAAGTCGCAGGGTGCCGCACGGTCCCCGTGGAGCTGGGTTCCCGGTACACAGATGAGGAGTGGTCTCAAAAGCTCATGACTGTCAGTGACTTCATCAACCAGTATATTGTGAATCAGGTCTGTTACCCCCCTTTTGTTTTGTCTCCAAATACAGCAGTGTGCTACTGGCACAGGGTTTCTGCTTAGAGCAAGCATGCTTAGGAGGTGATGTCAGGGGAGGCAGTGTGCTGTAAGCACAGCTCTGAATTAAAAGATTTGACCTATTTTCAAGATCTGAAGCTACAGATAGTTATTGCAGCAATAGCTAGGTTTGATTTTTTTTTTTTTTTAATGTATATATAATCAAATGTACAGCAGCTGGAATGTGATGAATAGATACTTCTGCAGCAAAAGCCTGAATGGTGGAGTTTATGGACAAGGAATCCTCTGCCAGAAGTTTCATTACTGTCATTTATTAACCTGCTTAGTGAGAGCTGGGATCAAGATGCAAATTCATGTGCCACCAGTGAAAAATATTAGAAACTTGATTAGCCATTTCATGTCCTTTTACTTTTGCAGCTGAGGATCTCAAGCCTTCGTTTCTGTTTCTGAGTCCTCTGGCAGGAAGAACCATTGCAGATTGGTCTGTGTTGCAGCCTAGGATAGAACATTGAGCTGCTTTCAGGGACTGAAGGTGAACTGTTCTGTGCACCAGCAGGGTCTAGCTCTAGAGATGCAGAGTGTTAAAGTTCAGTGTAATTTTAAGTTGCTCTTTCAGAAGACCTCCTATGCCGGACAACTGTTGAAACAAATCTGGTACTCTGAGACAGGAGATTGGAAATGGATGTTTAGAATATGTAAATTAACTGACTGAGAAGTCCTACTCTATATGTCACTGTGCATTTTTTTTCTTTCTCTGCTGGAATTTCAGAACAGCGTGGGGTACCTTGCCCAGCACCAGCTTTTTGATCAGGTAAAACTTAGTGAATCTTTTTATCTTTCTGCAGTTAGCTGTTCTTTTTGTAGCACAAGTAATCTCTAAGGATGTCAACAGTACAAGATGGGAGGGCATACAGAGAACTGACACTGTTTCTTGCATTTCTATTCCTACAGTGTGAAGGAACAGATGTGGGGGAGGGCTGTTCCATTTAGCTCGAAGGCCATTGGAATGTTTCCAGTGGAAACAAAACACTTTCAGGAGTGAAGACTTTTCATTCTTGCTGCTCTCTCAGTACTATGTAGCATATACTGACAGGGCTATCACCTGCCAAGCAGAATTTCCCCAAAGAATATATAAGTCAGGGGAGACATTTGGACAGGAAGCAGTTCACCTGATTCTGAAATGTCATTCCAGTTAGCCAGAGATTAGGTTGGTGGAGGATGTAAAAAAGAACCTCACAGAGAAGCAAGCTCAGCATATAAAAGATCAGCTGCTCCTTTTCCATGAACAACAAACTGGTTTCTGCTAAAGCAAAGGGAAGAATGAGAAACCCCTTTCTTTCTCCTACTTCTCCTTCCAACAGAATCTGCTTGCTAGGACATTTCCTGAGACTTCTAGCAGTTCTGTCTTGGCTGGGCAAGCAGGTCATTTGATTTCTGTGTCAAGCTCTGATCCTCTGCTCCATGCATTACAAATGTTTGGCAGGTCAGCACATACCCTTTTTAATGTTTCTTTTTGGGAGTAGATCCCGGAACTGAAAGAGGACATCAGTATCCCTGACTACTGCTGTTTGGGGGAAGGGGAAGAAGATGACATCACCATTAATGCTTGGTTTGGTCCAGAAGGTACTGTCTCACCTCTTCATCAGGATCCCCAGCAAAATTTTCTAGCTCAGGTCTGTACTCTGCTTACTCTATAAATGCCACTAATAGCATTGCTCGAGAAAATGCTTGTGGTATGCAAGTGTTAGAGACAAGGGTAGCAGACAACTTGATGAAAAATTGTAGGATAGAGAATATGCAGATACTACTTTGCAAATCTGTTGCATTTGTCACTGGCAGTTTTAAGTTTTACATTAAAACTGCTCTGCCTCTTGATAGCATTTAACTTGTGGCTGTGGAATGCAGGAAGGCACAAGTAAAAGTAACAAAGTGAAATGATCCCTGCTGGCTGGGTGGTGGCTGCTGCAGAGGTGGCAGCATTTCCACTGGGGAGGAAACCAGCAGCTGCTGTGGACCAGGAGCTTGTGCTGTGGTTGGTCAGTGCCAACCAACTCTTTCATGTGATAGTTCCAAACAAATACCATCACACTTGGCCCAGCACAAGCAGCATGTGCCTCCTGTGGGCATTCTGAGAGTATCCCTGCTGGATCAGCTTTGTCTCTCTTTATTGTGCCACTTCATTCTCCTCACTGACAACTTGCAATGGAGTGTTCAGGTCTGTCAGTCCTTATGAATACTGACCTTTCAATTAAGCAGTCCAGTGGACAACTTAATGACCTAGAAATAAGAGCAAATATGGCTTAGCAGTCATGGCTGGTATCTCTGCCTGCTGATGTGAACTGCACTGAAGATGCAGCTTCCTTATTCTGTTTTTCTAGGGACTTTCTAGCTCTGTAGAGCCCAAATAATATTGTATAAATTGGGTGCCTTGAACTTTCAATTCAAAGTAATTTGGTTGAAGTAATTTACTGCTATTTCAAATTCTTACCTGCTCCAAGACACTTGAATTCTAACAGTCTGATTTTTAAAAAATTATTATAGCAGTGTCTGTTAATTAGCAACAAAGATAATGAGTCTTGTAATCAGGTACATTTGACTGTTAAACACCAGTTATAGCACACAGTTTCCAGTAATGTGCATGTTAATGACAAGATGGAAAACATTTATTGTACTATTTACAGGTATTTGGAAGAAAGTATATCCGACTGTATTCACCACAAGATTCAGAAAACCTGTACCCACATGAAAGCCACATTCTTCACAACACTAGTCAGGTAAATAGTTCTCTGAAATTTTTAGTATCAATTTTTAGTAGATTTTTCATGTATGTTATAGGTTTAATGGTACTTTATAAAGTCGATTTGAGTAAGGACAAGCTACTGATCATTTTTCTGGTTTTTCGTAGGTTGATGTGGATGATCCTGATTTAGTTAAGTTCCCCAATTTCAGTAAGGCTGCATTTCAGTCCTGTATTTTGATGCCTGGACAAGTTCTGTTTATTCCAGTTAAATACTGGCACTATGTAAGATCCCTCGATACCAGCTTCTCTGTCAGTTTCTGGTGGTCATAGCTCTGAAGGGTCATCACATAAAGACTGTTAGCATTGTAATACCAATCAGCTCACAGGACTGACTGAGACATTCTCATCTTTCATTCCCAAATGTGCACTGAGAGTCCTAAACCAAGAATATGGAGCATTTCTCTGTGAGAACAGCCTCCAAGAAAGATGTACAGGCAAAACTGAAGGAGAACTGGAAGGTCAGTGATAGTTTTATTGTAAGATTCTTAAAACTTCAGAAAAAAATAAGTACACAGAACAACACATTGTTACTGATGAATACAATCCAGCCTGCAAGAGAGAGGAAGAAAGATTTGACTGAAGCCAAGTTTTGCTGTCATCGCCTAGTGCCAAGAATGAGACTCTTTTCTGCTCTCCCGGTTTTTGTTGGTGACGGAGAGTCTGCCCGATTCATACCTGTGAAAAAAGCAAAAGGAACATTAATAAATGCCATACAAAAAAAGGACAATATTGTGTAGCCTACAGATTATTAAAATGCCCATAAGGCATCACCCTCGCACTTTTCAAGGCTCAGTGTTGCCCAGGTGTGGTTGACTGTCAAAAAACATAAAACTGAATCCAGAAATAACTGATCCAGCTAGTGTTATAAAAAATACAGGTACTGCCACTGAATATCACAGCTTTCTCTACTATTATTATTATACTCAATTTTTAATAAGTTGCTGAGTACCTGGAATGTCACAAGACCAGAAGTCATTACACTGTGGGCAGCGTGGTTCAGTCTGAGCTCTAAAGTACTTCCTGACACAAGGCAGATGCATTCCAGTTCCACAGGATTCACATACTTGGCTCTGAAACCAGAATTGTGAATAAGAAAATCTTTGTAATCAGTCCTTCAGTTTAACATAAAGTTGTTACAAAGGGCAGCAGATATGCAACGCTTTACTAAAGAATGGTTCACACAGTACAGTTGATGGATACTTAAAAGTCAAAGCTGGTAAATGATAAAATGAGGTATTTTACTGGAAACTAGGAAATAAGCATTTCCCTCTATGGACAAAATTTAGCTTGAAAGATATCACTGAGCTACATGAGTGCAATGAAGTAGAATAATTGGGATGAAAACAGTAATATAAAAGGATATTAACTGGTAACATGATAAGATGCAGGGTTGAGGAGGAAGAGAATGCAGTAGTTTTGGAACAGCAGTGATGGTTGTAACCACTTAAGCAAGACTAAACTAGTACCTTATCAGCTATCAGAGTACAGCCAAAGACACAACCAATACCAGAACCAAAACTGCAGGACTAAAGATAAATGTGTGTCACATAAACACTGCTATTTGTAAGGTCCAGAGATAAGACTGCTGACAAGTGTTAGGCCTATTTAAGGATAACACTTAATCTCTTGGAGATAACTGCTCCAAGCCAAGTTTTTTTCCAAAGATGGGATTCCTACACTGGGGAAAAAAAAGGGAGATTTTTCTTTATATACATGGGGACCATTACCAGATTACAAAACCAGAATTTTTCAGTGCCTGACTAATCATCAAAGGAGAGTATCACAGACTTCAGCTACAACCACATAAGTACATCAGCAGATGCCCACTGAGGAATCAGAACAAACGTTACCTGGATAGCAAGGCTGTGACAGATGTTGCACTTCCTTGCCACATCTTGGTAGTTGCTGAGAATGTATTGTTCCATCTCAATTATGCAGCGAGTATGCAGAGTGTATTCTCCATTTTTCTAAAGAAACAAATGGTGAAATGAGCCCTTTTCAATTCCTTTAACCTTTTCTGACTTTTTTAACCACCTGCTAGCAAGTGCTTGACATCTACTTCTTTCTGCTGTCATGAAACTAACATGCTGATACTGATACAATGCAAAGCCAAAGGCATCCTGTTGCTGCCATCACATCCATAAGGAACTAATAGCTGGACCTATTAAAATACAACTACTTGAAAAAATACAGTGATTACCTCAGAGAGCCACTTATCTTCCACAAAAACTTTCAGCACTTGTTCCGCTTCCTTCTTCTTCATTTTCTTTGTCTTAAGTTGGTCAGCCAAGTTTAAAATCTCTGTAGAAGGGGCAAAGCCATTCTCTGATAAAATAATAAGGTCCATCTACAGAAAGAAATATTTTCAATTATTAAACCCACGCAATTAGACAGACAAACCTTAAAATAATGTGCAGGTTTTTCAGCATCCATACATAAGAGCTACACTACAGTACACAGCTGGAACCAGAACTGTAAAACAAAGGGCAAGAGCTGACACAATTGTCATTACTTGAGTTAATCTTTGCCAAGAAAACATTTCCACAAATGAACTGTACAGTGCTGCCTTCGTGAAGCTGCATTCAGGGACCCTTGAGCATGAAAGGTATTTCCTGAACCATAACCCCATTCACTTCCGTTGCCATTCATTTTCAGATTGTACCCTCAGAGATAATGTGATTTACTAACTGGGATACTTACTGTTTTCCTGAACAATTCTAGCTCGTTTTCTGTATAGTCAGATGCCATTTTAGTTATTTCAGTTTCTGCCAAGTTCACCTACAAGAAAAACAATACTTAAAATGCTTTTGTATTTCTACACCATAAATTGTAAAAGATCCTCTGGGGTCATCTTACATCATCTCACAACTAACAGAGTTTTCATTTCTTTAAGTGACATGACAGAGGCTGTTCCTTAAAGATGTCACACAATGGTAATCAAGTCCTTTCTTTACAACCTCTGATCTTTCAGACACTTGTTCTCCACAGCAGCCTCAGCCCGGTCCAAGCTCTTAAACAATCTCCCCAGGACATGGTGCTGGACAGTAGCAGTAACTATATTAAATACATCTTTTTGTTCAGTTGTGAAAACAGTTACCATAATTTCATATTTTTATTGCACATGCTGAAATTAATTGGCAAAGTGACTTGGAAAGGTTAAAAGCAGCAGCTGATGTTAGACTACTGCCTATAGGGCTTTTTGAAATTACTGTATAACCTTCCCTCTTTGACATGAGCATTTCAGAGCATCTATGGAAAATTTCATAGGACATTGCCTGGCAACACTTCCATGCTAGGTTGATTTTTGAGTATGAGAAAAAGAAAACTAATGTTGGGAGGCTCTCCATGTTTTCTAGCTTAAAAATTGCTCTTGAGAAACAAAGTCTCCTGTGACAAATCTCCCTGGAGCATTGTTCATGCCCAATAAATCAGTCCTTGCTGTTGTCCTGGCTGCCACGTTCCCTTTCCATGGAGCCAGGCTGTTGTCAGTTCATCCTCCCAGCTCCATGTTCCACACCCCCTCTGCAGCCCCACAGACACCTACTGTGGCAGCACACTGGATACTCACCAGGGCATAATGTGCTCTCCCATCATCTTCTGACATCCCTTTCCGGATCTGCATAAACAAAGGCTGCAGGTGGCTGTTAATAACACTGATGAAATCATCCAGTTTATCGTGTGCGTAGTAGACTGAAAATAAATTTTAAAAAGTACATACACAAAAACCTCAAGCAACTATACTTCAGGCAGGTATTTTATGACAAAAGTAAAGGAACTTTATTTTTTCACTATTTTCTGGGAGCCAGGCAACAAGTTCTCTGTTTGAGTCTGACCTAATAAAAATTTAAGTTTTTAAGTGTGTCATTTTATCTTTCAGGTAAGAGAGAGAAGACTCACATCATGAAAGTCTTTTTAGCTATTTTTTAGATGGTGTAGTATGCTTTTCAGAAATGTAATTATTTGTAAACTGCACCAGGAAACAAAAACGGCTCTTCCATCTCTTCCCTACTTTTTCGCTGAAAGTCAGACACACCTTTATGGATTTCACAGCACCGCCTGTGTAATTTCCTGGCCTCTGACCCATCCAGTATCCCGTGGGACATCAGGACCTGCAGGAACCGCCGATGAGCATCAGTCATCTGAGCTGCCATCAGGCTCCAGGGGCTGCAAGAGGGGAGAGCTGGAATTAGTGTCCGTGCAGGCATCAGATTCCCATTACAGCCTCTCCCATCGACTCAGGGCCGGGAGGCAGATCCCCTGTTCCCAGAACAGGGGTGGGGACTGACTCCAGGGTGCTGGGACAAAGATGCAAAAGCACGACTGACTCCAGCAGCGGGCACCGCGCTCACCCGCGGCACCCAGAGCACCCGTAACGGGTCTAACCAGAGCCTGACAGGCTTCGGACAGAAAATCTTCTCCAAATGTTTTGGAGAACATGGGAACTAAAGAAAATCATCTCAAAAAACTTGTCGGCCACAGCAGCCAAATAACCTTTAACAGTTCCCAAGAGTAAAGGCTCCTCCAGGCTCCCCCGAGGCTCCGGGCCCAGCACCGGGCCGGGCCGCCGCGGTCTCTGCCATCCCGGACCCCCCCCCCGGCGGGCAGAGGTTCCCGACCCGCAGCACCGGGACAAGGACCGGGGTGGGGAGAGCGGAGGCAGCCGCGGCAGGACCGCCGTGACCCCGGGAGCCGCTGCAGGGTGTTCCGGAACCCGCCGCTCTCCGCTCCTTCGGCCCCGGGAGTCGCAGACACGGGTGAAGCTTCTGCCCCAGCCCCGCCCCTGCCGTCTGACGCTCACACCTCGCCCTCCGGCCGCCTCGCTCCCTCTCCCGGGCCGCGTCCCTGTCCCTCTCCCGCCGGTCGCTGCTGCCTGCCCGATCGACAGCTCGACGATCACCTCCGCGCCTGGCGCCGGCTCAGGGCCGGATGGACACGCCTCGCGCGCGCCGGGGCGGGGTGGGGGTGCGCGGAGTCTCCATTTCCGCGGTCAGGGGTTGACCCGCTACGGACTGAACCGGGACGCGGGAACCCACCGACCAGCCCAGCCCAGCCCTGCCCGGGAGCCGGACCAGGCCAGGCCAGGTACGTGCGTCCGTTCCCTCTCCTCCTCCGTAGAACGCGCTACCCTCCTGCCGGCCGCCCCGCGCCCTCGCTGAGGCGGTGCCACCGCCCGGGTCCGGAGCTGAGCGGGGGACTCGGTGCCGCCCTCTCGGTCCCGGGGTGGGCAGGGGTCCGGTGACCGGTGCGGAATGTCCCCTGCTCGTGCGGGGATCCCAGGTGGGTGCGGTGCGTGGGTTCCCAGGACGCGCGGGGTCCCGATCACGCCTCGGTGCCGCGGGGCTCCGGGCCGGGAAACGCCTTGTCCGGGCAGGATCCGCCATCCCTCCCGGAGCGGGACGAGCTCCGGCGCTCCTTGGAAAAAAGATTCCAGTCTGCTCTGGCCGTGCCAGGCGAGACATTCCGTGTTTAGGGCAGTTTCTCCCAACATGTCTGGACCGAGGCGTTTCCGGGGTTTCTGTCAGTGCAGTAAAAATGAACAAGTTCCCGCCGTGTTTGCTGACTGCGATTTGCATCTTGAAGAGATTGACACAATCTTGAAGAGATTTTATTTAATTACGTTAAAGTTCTGTCTCCTTCACACGCCCAGGTGGCCTGTTCTGTGCCCTTTGCTGTCTTCTGCTATCTCGGTATGGAAATATGATGGAAATATGCAGAAACTTCATCTTTAGTAATAAATAAAAAAAATCAGGTTTAAACCTTTTAAAGGGAACATATCTGCTCATTTTAAGAGGCTCGTGTATTTATCCAGATGTGCCCCATCCTGCTCCAGAAATGCAGATGTCAGGGCATTAACAGGTAGTTTCACAAACTACGTTAAGGAGTTTGTGGAAAGAGGAATGCTTTAAAATATTAGTTACATTGCAGGTATAGAAAGAATGAAAAATTACCATTTTAAATTATCATTCTGAAATTAAACTCCTTCTTCAGTGATGATAGAGTAATGCAGGGAATGCTGTGTTGGTTAAGCAATAATATGGGTATTATGCCATTTACAATTAAAAAATGAGACAAAGTCCTGAAAATCTTATGTCTTATTACTAGATGAGCATTAATTGCCTCAGAGAAGGCCACAAATAATTTTTCCATTCTATTTTCACTAGCAGTGTTCTTATGCTTTTACCTCTAAGATTGAAATTTTCCATGTTTAAGCTTTAGAAACTTGTTTTATTCATGATCAGTCATGCATGTGAGAATGGAATAAGTTTATTATTAAATGTGACTTCTGACAAGTGCAGAAACTTGGATTGTAAGATAATTGCCTGGGTGCTGACTCTGACATACTGCAGGGAAGATTGATCATAAATGGAGTATTAGTACTTCTAAATATATTGACAAAAATTAAGATATTACTGCTGCATTTTCACAATACTTTGATTTATGTAGATACATTTATCAATAAAGGGTATGGATGTCTATAAAAAAGTTCCTCTCTCAATGGAGAAAGAGTCTCACTGTTGCCTACCTTATGTTTATTCTGTTTTTATGTTTGACAACAAGGATTCAGCTGGAGTGCTTGAGAATCTTCCCAGTTCTAGAGAGGAGTCACTCAAGGGGGTACAGTTTTGGTAGCATCCTTTCAGGCTGCCCATCCCTACATGTGCACAGTGCCTATGTGCATGCTTCCAAAAGGTAATTACACTTTTCCTGTGATAATCACTTAATAAGTTTATATCACAACAGGGTTGCTGATCCCTTGCCAAAACTGTTAGAAGAGGCAAGGGTTGTTCTGCTGCTGAACTTGGAGTAGGGCCACTAACAAATACATTTCAGTAGCCTGTTCTACTTCAGAATCTAACCCAACTTCTGCAGAAAGCCCAGTGCCACTCTCAGGGTATCTTCTGAGAAGTTCTCTCCTCTTTGTTCAGTCACACAGAGAGAACTGAAATCCAAACCAATGTGCCACTTGGGAACTTTGCAGATGTACCTGTGGCAGGAGGGTGGTGAGAACACTGCATCCAGATTCAGAGATTGGAAAATAACAAGAATATGAGAGGAAGGGACAAAAAGGTTGTGTCTTAAGTGACAACATGCTGCTGAACAAGTTTTGTTCCTCTTTGTTCTGAATGCAAAGTTATGGTTATTCCATATCTACCAATTTACCAGAATTTTAAGTGCATCACATACATTCCTAGCAATGTGAAGGCTGGTAGCCATATCTAATCCAGAATACAGTCTTCCACCACGTGGCTATGTTGCATCAGCAAAAGAATCTTGGGAAAATACTTTGAAAGTCTTAAATATTTCATCTGTTTTCAGTTTACTTATGCAGCTTCGTAAAAGCTGCGTAATTTTTCTTCTCCAAAGTTGTGCTGGTCAAATCATCATTAGGTATGTGTTTCACAACTTCTTCCTCATTACTTACTGTTTTATTGAATCCATATTCTGTTGAAGGCTTGGGGGTCTTTGCTAAAATCCTTTTGAGAGGATGATATTATGCAGGATACTGGTGACAGGACTTGGGGAAAATGTTTCAGTCAATAGATCAGACGCTTCATTCTTAAATTCAGTTATCTGAGTGGAATCATAGGTTTTGGTGACATGTTGATTGTCAGTGATCTTGGTCTAGTGCTTACCCTCTTAATTCCTCATGTTCCAGCAGCTTTGCTTTTCTTGTTGCTGAGGAGGTCCCTGCCAAATTCTGTTTAATATTCTCTGTAATTAAAACTTTGCAGAAATGTCTTTTAGCTTATTTGTGTTATCCTTATCCTTTTACACTTCTTCTTGTTCTATAAGCTAACCAGTGAGATCAGGTGCTTCAGAGGATCTGAATCCACCTCTAGCAGAGTAGTAACAAGAGCTACACCCTTGCCTTAGCAAATGTAAGCTTACAATAATGTTCTCTGTTGGCAGAATGTCAGCACTTTGTGTCTGAACCTAGCCAGTCTCAGTTATGGCAAGACTCCCAAGTGCTGCATTACTTACCCTGTGGATCCTTTTCTTTTCATTAACAACAAGTGAAGGTATGTTTGTCAATGTTTTTATTTACTATATTGAAGTTTATATCCATAGCATTTTTCCATGATTAGGAGGCAATACTATTACCATTAATTAACTAGTAAAAAAGTGTCTAGCTTCAATTGTCAGAAATATCTGTCTACTAGAGTAAATTTTTGAGATTTTTTCTTTTTATTTTCCGTATGGGCAAAAAACCCCAGGAATTTGCAGGAAGGAGAAACTGAGGTTTGGAAAGCCATCTCACTGCTTCCCCATTATCTAATCTGCATTGGACACCTTGCTGCAAACAAGGTGCTCAGCAATAACCCAGTGACATCTCTGTGGAAGTCCCATGAAGAGTAGAAAGCTCTGGTCTGTCACTTTCTTATTTTCATAATGTCTGCTGTTTACCATGTGGGACCTTGCAGGAGCTGTGCTTACAAACTGGAGCCTGGAGATCTGCTGTTAAAGGACAGTTTGTGTTCTCACAAGTGTGCAGAGTTACTACGTGTGAAAATTCAGTGGAAGGGCTTTGGACAAATTTTGCAGGTGCTTGCAGTGAGGTGTTTCGTGCTCTGACTTGTCCCTGTGCAGGTGACTGACCCGTGGTGTCCTGCATGTTCTTCACTACACTGGTGTTTGGGTCTGGAAGGATGTGTACTTGCATTATGTCCTAGTGCTGCTTTTTAGCTCATCGTTCTTTGCTGAAGTTTAAGTGGCAGTGGCTGAATATGAAAATGTGGTTTTCCTCCTTGTGTCTTTTATGATACTTGATGTTTAGAGACATGAGATATCTAAAATTATGTTTTCCACCAATGCATTTTTTCATTGTTGGAAATTTGTTTGCATTTGCATCCCCCTCTGCTCTGCTCTGCTCTTGTGAAACCCCACCTGGAGTCCTGCATCCAGTTCTGGAGCCCCTTGTACAGGAGGGACATGGAGGTGCTGGAGCACGTCCAGAGAAGGGACACGAGGATGATCTGGAGGCTGGAGCACCTCTGCTGTGAAGACACTGAGAGAGTTGGGGTTGTTCAGTCTGGAGAAGGCTCTGAGGAGACCTCATTGTGGCCTTCCAGTATCTGAAGGGGCCACAAGAAAGCTGGGGAGGGACTTTTTCAGATGTCAGGTAGGGATAGGACATGGGGGAATGGATTCAAAGTGGAGAAGGGGAAACTTAGATTGGAAGTTAGGAAGAAGTTCTTCACCATAAAGGTGGTGAGACACAGGAACAGGTTGCCCAGAGAAGCCCCATCCCTGGGAGTTTGGAAGGCCAGGCTGGACAGGGCTCTGAGCAACCTGATCTGGTGGGAGGTGTCCCTGCCCATGGCAGGGGGCTTGGATGATCCTACAGGTCCCCTCCAACACTGAAAATTCTGTGATTCTGTGATTTTTATTCTCTGGAAGAAGAATCCAACTTTTTGTTTTCTGTCATTTTAAATGAGGGGGGTCAAGGTATTCAGGAGTGCACTGTCTGTGTCATCTGCTCCAGGTAATCCCACATGATTCATAAATGATCTTTATTAGGTTTAATTTTACAGATTTTTTTTTTCCTAGTTAACTCCATGTTTTAAGTTTCTTCAGCATAGTGTTCTAGTTGAGGATTAAAGAATAAATCCAGTATGTTGGCTCCCTTTTTTAAGTAGATAGACTGAAAACAAACTCTGTACTGTATGTTGTTTCAAAAGGTAATTCTCAAGTATCTGAGGTTTAAAAAAAATACAGCGGCAATACAGAAAATACAGAAAAGGGAGAAGGTCCCAGGAAAATAGAATAGAGATAGAATAGAATAGAATAGATAGAGATACCAGAGTCAGATTTTCTATGCTTGGAAGGCTGTGTTGAATTGAGTTGTGCCTTTCTGTTTCAATACTATTACTGCAGACTTTCCTGCCCAAGACCAAGTCTAGGTGTTGATTCTAGAAAGGGAGGGACATTTGGTGATGTGCATCTCTCTGTTTACCTGAAACACAAAAAATAACAATGCTTTCACTTAATTTATAAGGGACTGTTAGCTTTGTTTAGATGGAAAAGTTTTTAATGTTTCTGTTTAATCTGATTTCTTCTTTTGATTCTCCTGCTTCTCATTTTGTGCTGCTTGTCCCTAGATGTGGCTGCAGGACATATAGAAGAATTTGCTTGCTTCACTGACTATGACAAGGAGCTCGTTTGCCACTGGAAGGTGCCTGCACAAACAAATTGCACCAAAGAATTCCTGCTCTACTACAGAAAGAATACTTCCTTCTCTCTGTAAGTGTTTAATGGGATGTTACTTTATTGTCACTGGGACTTGCTATATCTTATGACTGTTGATTTCCTCCTTCTACAGTGAGTGCCTGGGACAAAATGTAATCCAGGAGGAAAATAGATCTCTGCAGTTAACAGCATGCTCTGTTCAGTGGTGTACTTTTTTGCAGACTTCTCTGCACTCTTAGCACAGAGGAGTAATCAAGTCCTACTTGTAGGAGTGGTAGGACTCTCATAAATTTACACAACCTTCTACCTTCTTCAGGAGAAATCTTACCTGATTTACCAGTCTTTGTACACTGTAGTAAACCTATGCTCGCAAACTCGCAAGTCAGTTGGCTGCTCCAGAAGCTGCAGTGAGATGAAGGATATACATTTTTCCTTTTGGGATCAATCTCTAGCATTTCTGTCAAGTTTTTCATTTGTGCAAGGCGTGGGACCCAAGGCATGTTTGGGGAGGGTGGTTTTTTAGGGGAGTTTAAGGGAGCTCAGTCTTGGTTTGGATTTGTTCCTAGGAACTGAGCTTGTCTCGGATTTGATTAGCTCTGCGTGTTGGGAAGTTTGGTTTCACCTGGTCAATAAATGGTGTGCCACAGTCTGAACATCACATAATCTTTTTGCCTGTTTTTCAGAAATGATGAGTGTGTCCCAGAGAATGGAAAAGACACTTCCAAGTGCACTTGCACAATATCTCCAGATTATTTTGTATCAGGCCTCACATATATTCTAGCTCTGCAGGTCAATGGGACAGATCTGTGGAATTACAGCATCACGCCAGCGCTGGTTGGTAAGAAACTCTTCACTCTGCCAAGTTCCAGGCTTTGCAATCCTCCCTAACTCCTCATCCATTTCATTGGAACAGTTATTTCTTATCAGAGGCCAAAAGTGCCATGCTGGCTTAAATGCAGAATTCATTTGGCTTAGAAACCTGATTCTGGAGTAAATTTTTAAGGAGAGAGTCTTAAGTAATGGGGCAGGCAGGGAGGGATTTTTCTTGTAGCTGTACCCTCTCAGCTGCCAGCCAGCAGCAGTTTTGGGGGCTTAGGTGTGCTTTACTGCATTTTACTTGTGACTGTGCAATTTGAGGATAAATAGGAATGTGCTACTTCCAGTTTCTAGAAGGACACTAGGCTATCCCTTCCTTCCATTTTCTATGCAATTTCTACCATTCCTGTCTCTGTCATACACATACATTTTTCATGCTAGTTGAATTACACCCCCAATCAGATTCAGTGCTTGTTAATTAATGCCTTGCAGTTGCTATGGTTTTGCCTCTTTATCCATGTGCTACAGTGTTGTGAAAAGGCCTAAATGCATTGCTTGCTCTGAGATTCTGGTGAATGTTTGTCTTTAGTTTTCTTCAGTGCTTTCCCATTGCCACATCTCCTTGATTGTATTTTTCATCATACAGTTAAGCCAAGGGCTCCCCAAAATCTTGCCATCAAGAAAACTGCAAATGGTAATTTCAATCTTATCTGGGAGGAGAGTTACTCTCCTCGGTCCATGCTCTCTGGACAGCCAGTCATCTATGAAGTGAAATACTGGAGGAAACAGCACCCAGCAGAGGTAAGAGCCAGTCTGTTTATTTTCTGTCTCTCTGGAGCTTTTAGGTTTAAAAAGTCCTCTGAAAAGTCTTGGGGAAAAAAAGTCATGAACAATGGTGTAAGGGCCAGCAAGGGCAAGTCCCACAATGTCCCTCATTCCACACGTGCCACAGGTTGCTTTACTTCCTACTTCATACATTGCAATGTACTTCAGTTGGGCTTGAAAGGACTGAAACTCTTCTGACTGCTGCTCACAGCACACAGGGCAGAGACTGAAAATGCAGTGCTTCTGTTTCTGGAACTTCATTTCTCTTTAGACACCAGGAAGCTGAAGGCTGTTCATGGCTTCCTGGAATCCTTGAGGCATTTCACACACTCTTGAGCAATCCTGTGCTTGAGGGCTGGGCTGCTTCTGGTAGGTAAAGAACATGGGTGGTGGCATGTCAGAAAGACCAGCTGCTCCTAACAGCAAAGTGCTGTATCACACATGGCAGATTAGGTGAAACATGTAACACTGTTGTCATTAAATTGCTGTCACTAACCTTTCACCTCATAAAAAAATCAAGGTGGACTTTCTCACTTTCTTTTCAGGTTTCTGTAAAAGCTATCAACTACCAGGCAAAAAGCTTTGAAATTACTGCAAGCTCCCTGAGGAGAGGGTATGATTACGTTGCAAGTGTAAGGTGTAACTATACAGGCTACCCAGCCTACTGGAGTGAATGGAGTGAGGAAGTTGAATTTCACAGTGGTAAGTGTTGTCATAAATAGCAGCTTGCTAAAGGATGGTATAGATTTATAAACCATATCTTAACACACCCTGCTGCTCCTCTCAGATAAGAGTTATGGAACCATTATCTTCGTCCCTTTGAAAGTATTGTAGATACATCTGTAAAGGCTTCCCAATAGATTAAATGTAAAAAGGCAAGTGCAGAAACTAAGGAAAAGAAGAGCAAGAGAAGTTGCATTGTTTAACCCTTGTGGGGAAAAAAAAAAAAAAAAAAAGGCTGAAAGGGGATGTGTTTATTTTCTATAAATATTTCATGAAGTAGACAGCAGAGAAAGAGAAGAGATATTTAAACTAAAGAATATTCTTGATGCAGGAGCAAGTGGGTATAAATGAACAAGAGATACTTAGGCTGCAAATCAAGCAATGCTTTAACTGCTACAGGACTGAGAACTCTCTGGAGAGCAGCAGAGAGGACAAGAAGCATAGGTGCACTGCAGTGGAGGTGATAATGCCATTTTAGGAATTGTGTGACAGGTTTGTCCCTGAGAGCTGACAAATGGCCTCACAGTGCATGTTGACTCTCCCAGCTCATAACATTCATGGGAACTGACTGCAGTGCCTGTACTGGCCTTTCAGACGTGCCAAACACCATTACCATTGGTAGCTGTGAATGTTCTGTTTTTTGTCTGCTGGAGGGTTTATTTTGCATCCTCCAGAGAAGCCGAGTTTTTAATGAGAGCAAAAGAAGAGCAATGGATTTGCTGTTGTCAGTACTTGTATTTATATACACATGTAAGTGTGTATGTTTCTTTAACAGATTACCAAGTAACAGCTGAGGACATTCTGCAGATGGCTGTTCCTGTATCCTGCATACTGATCATGGCAGTATCTGTAATTTGTTACTTCTGTTTTACCAAGTATGTATCATACTGTTCAGAGGTTTTATAGAGCGGAAACTTGCACATGTATCAGTATTGCTATTGATTATCTGAGTGTCTGGTAGTACAGGAATCTAGGATTTTGGTTTTCCTCAGCATCTTCATCTTGCTGTCACAAACTAGTTGCACTCTGTTATTTTCTGAATATCTATTCTGAATAACTGAATATTCTCTATTAATCTTACTAGAGTGGGCTTGTTAAAGTGTACAAAGCAGGCTGCAATTGTGGGATTTTTCCATTTTTGGGTCCAATCTTTGCTGGAGTTCCAGTAGTCATGGTTAAATATATCTATTTGTTTTTAAATTTTTTTAGGGGTAATGTGAAATTGGGGTGCTGTCTATTTCACACAAAAGACCATGTGACTGTGGTTGTGCAGAGCACTCACACATCAAACATATAATTGTCTTTGCACTAGTTTAATGAAAAACAGCACTTGGAGATGTACAGAGCAAGCACTTATTGTTGTTGCAATTTAATGCAGATGGCTAAGGGGGAGAAAAGAAAAGTGTACACTATAAAGCCTAACTGCAGTTAAAACAAACAATTCTAATTCTTCCCATGCAGAGTGAAGAAAGAATGGTGGGATCAAATCCCAGACCCAGCAAAGAGCCATTTGGTTGCTAAAAATGTCAAGGTAATTTAAAGGTTTGCAAAAAATAACTTTACCTGGTCACCAGAAGTAGGTCATGTAATGAATGCTACTGTCTGGCTAGTGCAGGGGATACTAAATACAATTCACATGTGTCCTAAATCTTACTTCTGTCTTTATTAGTTTTCAGTTTTGTGCTACGTTGATGAAATTAAGTTCCCTTTCCATGACTTAAAGCAGAGCTGTATGGAAAACCAAATGTAAGTAAGATAAAATTAAAAAAAAACAACCCTCTGCTTTATAGCATACAGTAGTTTCCTATTACATAAACATTAACTGTCCTTTTAACTTCCAAAAACAGAAGTTGCACGAAGTGTCTGGCTCAAAGTTTGTCAAGCCAAAGCTTCAAGGGAAAAGATAACATCAAAAATGTTGAGAAATCTTGCAGTTGCCGCAGCAAGCCTGGAGAGTGGTTTCCAAAAGGCAGCAGTGCAGATTTAATCCCTGAGACAGTTCTGGTTGAAAAGTCTATAGAAATCTGTGAACGTTTAACAGATGTTAAGGCTGACACTCAAGAAGAGACTACTAGTGACCAGATCACTATGTTTGAGCCTTTTGAGAGTAGTGCTTTCAAAGACCATACTGAACACAATGATGCACTAGCTAGCATGTTTATTCAGCTCCTGGCAGATGAAGACAATGTGCAAGACAGTGGAGACCCAGACATCCTTACAGATGTGAACAGAAACTTTGAGAAACTTGAGTCAGTAAATCCATCACTGCGAAATCCAAGAGAAGGTGTAGCCCAGAGGCAATGGCCATGTGATATATCTCATACAGTCTCACTTTTCACCAAAGCCTCTCAAAATGAGTACAACTGTAGTACAGCCAGCAAGAAGTCAGAACAATCAGAAGAATCCTTTGAATCTGGCTACCAGAGCTCCAGCATAAATTCTGCTTCTCTGGATGCAAGAGATCTTCAACACACAGTTCATCAAAGCCTTTTCCTGTGCAGTTCTGACAGTCAGCATGACACGTGTGTTCTGATCCAGCAATCTCCAAATAAACCATCTTTTGGGACCAGTAAAGACAGAATAAGTAACCCTACACAAAGGAGTTTTGATATCCTTATGTCTCCACCTATGGTGCCCTGTAGTTCTGTCTGCAAGAGCTGTGACACCCTTGTATCTCCATCCGTGGGGCCCTCTGGTTCTGCCTACAAGAGCTTTGATACTCTTGTGTCTGCATTCAAGGAACCAAGTAGCTCTGCATATAAGAGCTTTGATGCCTCTATATCTCAGTATAGGGCTAAGAGTAATCTGCCCCTGTGTTATAAAAATATGTGCTCTGCACCACCTTTGACAGAGTTTTCAGAGACACCAGAACTTAGCTGCAGAGAGAAAATTTATCAGCTCGTTAGCAATCAGACCTGTTACACCAAGTACAGATCTCCCTGCAATGAGCTTGATTTTCAAAACTCGTGTTCAGAACATACTGATGTTCCACCTTTCTTCACACATGCAAATGACAGTGCTTTAGCTTTCCTACCAGAGGAAGAAATACATAAGCAAATAATATATCAAAATGTTCAAAAGAGAGACAGCATAATTTCTTTCCCTATTGGACTTCAACCATCTGGTTATCAACCTTTTAATAATTCAGTTAAATGTAATGGTACGTACTGTGACAATGACAGTGAGTTTGTCTCTAAGTCTCTATATGAACCTTTTATTCATCTTTTGTACAACAACCCAAGAGAAACACCTCTGGAGACCATAGTCTGTGACCCTGACCAGAGGACAGGTGACAACGTAGGTTTGATTGTACAGGGTTTGGACTGGAGCGTTGTCCCAGGTTTAACCTCTAGTGAGAATGTCACACAGACCAGTGATGGCAGTCTTTGCATCCTCAACTCCAAAGAGCTGGCTTGTGATAGCAAACATGAAAATACCAGCAGAGATGAACAGCTGCTGCACTTGTCAGAACTGAACTGTCAAGGTTTTAATGTCAGAGAAAGAACTGCCATGGGGATGAAGCCTAACAGATTTAATTATGATGGTGAAGGAATGCAAGGGAGCAGCAGTAACAGACCAAATACTGACTTTCAGTGCCACATGCACAACTAGTTGAGGAAACTTGGAAATGCAGGGGAAAATGAAGAGGTGATGAGGCATGCTGGTGGGTAGGAGTTGTGGCTCAGGAGAATCACAGGACAGCATTGGGCTAAACTTGGGAAAGAAAACAGCAGAGCCCCTGGAGCTCCTGGTCAAGTTGTCACCTCTGCTTTTTGTGGATAACACCTGTTCTGATTCTGACACCATTCACAGTGAGTGTTCCAGACTGGCACCTGCAGTTAAAAGACTAATAGAACTGTTGAGGGAAAACCACAGGAGGAATGAGAAAAAAGTGACAATAGTAAAAGCCCTTGCACAGGACAACTGCTACATAGAGGTACCTGGCCATGCTTGCCAAGACTGAGCCAAGCCAGTCTGTGGAAATGAACTGCACAGCAATTTGAAATGTTTGCCTGTTCTTCTGCTGGTGTCTGCTGCAGCTCAGGCAGAGCTGACACTCGTGGGTGCTGCAGGGCTGGATGCTGGTGTGTGTGGTCCATGCCCCTGGGGAGCGGTGGGGGGGGGGGCTCCACAACTTCAGCTCTGCCAGGGGATGAAGCCAGAGCTGATGTTCCTCTGTCAGTGGTGGTTGTCTGAAAAGTGAGCAGCAGCTGCATAAAGTAGGAGTTCCTAGTACAGCTCCTGTGGTTATTGCCCTGGCTCTGTGTTGCCAGAGAAGCACACAAAGGTGGTAAGGAAGGTGCTGACACACCTGTAAGTGGATGTGGGTGCAGGCTGAAGGGAGGGGACCAGCCTACCCTGACTGTATGACACAGCTTCTATAATTTATTTACCAGAGTGGTGGGAGGTCCTGTGTGCCTGGCCTCAGCACAGGGAGAATGTTCCTATGCTTGCTCAATTGAGACCTGAAATAAAGATTACTGTCATTGGGCTTAAGCAATGCTATTATTGATTATTAGTCTCTTACTCAGTAAAAGCAAGCAGAGTTATTTCCAGTTTCCACAGATGTAAAAGGAATCAGATGTTTCCAAGCACTTTTTTCACAGAAAGTTTATCCTGTTTATGGTCAGACTCCCTAAACTGGTGATTATTTTTTCAGCTTCTTTTTCTTATGCAGTCAGAATAGGAATTGTGTCTGCACCTTTAAGGCAGCATGTACTTCTTGTTGGATAATTGTTCTAAAAGTTTTACTTGCTACTCTCAACTTTTCTAGGCCATTATCATACTTTTGGTATGGTAAATTCTACCCGGTATGCTGGCAGTGGTACAAAAATAATTAAGAACCATTAAGAAGTTTTGTGTGTATTAAAATATGTATGTGTATTCTCACTGTTTACAAAACCCTATTTGCATTACTGTTCGTAAGAAAGGAAACTGTAATGCTAAAAACAGAAACTGATTTTGTATGTTTTTGTAACTATAACTATTGTACTGTGAATCTCTCTCTGAAGTTCAGGTTGGCCAAGTAGTACAGGTATCTATGCATCAATTTTTCAGCTGTAAAAAATGGCATGTAAGCCCTGAAAGGAGACTCACAATGAAGTGTGTGTTTAGATGTGATAGTTAATATTTGTATAGGCCCTGGTTTGTAGCTCACTTTCACTAAGGCAGTGTTTAGTGAAAGATTCTGCTGCCTGTAGCTCAGGTGCTGATTAACATGTTATTTATTTGTTTTTACCAAAAATACCAAGTTGAATTTTACTCACTCAGGTGAAGTTTAATTCTATCAGAAATACTCTTTCTTTGCATGAGGAGAGTCTGCTTTAGATAACATCACAGATTCTCTGAGGTGGGAGAGCTGTGAGGCAGAGAGACAAAGAGGCTCTCCAGGATCCATCAACCAAACCTGCACTGGAGTGGTGGAACAGGAACACAAAGAGAGGCCATGGTCCACCTCTTGAGTAAGCTGACTCACTTCCCTAAATCCAAACAAATTTAAGCAAAAACCCATGGCTGGTTATTGCAGCTACCAGGAGTGGTTTGCTCACTGTATATTGTAGTAGCACAGGGCTGTTCAGGAAGGCCCAGGAACACTGTTCGTGCTTCCCCTTCTGCTTCTTGCACTCTTGCTTGTGCTTTTTGTGAAATCCTCCTGGGAGTCTTGCACTTGGCTGGATCCCTCCAGCTCAGGCCAGAAAGCTGTTTGCTGCAGCACTCTTCTGATTAGTCCCAGCTTGATTCTGCCTATCCTTGACTTTTTTATTCCTACATAGCTGTGTCCTCCTTTCTCCTCATTTCTGCTGGAGGGCTTTTTGTGCCTGTATAATTTTTCCTTTTTCTCCTTCAACATTTCTCTGATGGAATCTAACAAGCTCTTGGAGAAGAGCTTTCCTATGGCTTTCCTAGGGCTTTGCATAACCCAGAGCTGGTGATAAGCACAGGGTTGGCTGGGGACTGGCCAGCTTGCCCCTCGTCCTGCAGTAGGCATGGTGTGAGGCTGCAGTGGCAGCCAAGTTCATCTTCATCCTCCACTGCCTCCACTTTTGCCATTGGGGCTGTTGCTGTGCTGTAAAATGCAGGTTGGTTTGGGATGGCAGGTTTCTGGCCTAAGGTGAAGATGTGCCTGGAGTGCTCCAACTGTTCTGGCTGAAGAAGCGTGCAGTGTCCTGAGCCTCTCCCCAGGACCCACAGCACCTTCCCCTCTGAGAGAGGGGCTTCATCCCTGAAGGCTGGCACCTTCCAAGCACATACTTTTTGGCTAGTGGAGTGCTTCTGCCAGGACAGAGAATTACGAATTGAAGTAAGTGTACTTTCAGTGTTTTTCAGTTTGTTCTGTAAGATTGCAGTGCAAGTGGAAGCTTGTGCCAAGTTTTAACCTAGGTATAATGCCATTTATTACTCACAGTCATTCCAACTCCCCATGTTTCTTAACTGGCTGCCTCTACCACAGATTATTAGCCTGATCACCATGAATGGAATAGCTTCCTGGGAAAAGTGGGTGTATTCCCAGTTCAGGAAAAGCTAATTCTGATAGACTGCTTTTCCTTGCAGAGCATGCCACAGCCTTGCCTTGTTTTCTTTTTCTTCCTGATCAATGTCAGCTCCTTGGAGGTACAGACCTGTACACAACAGATGTTGGCAAATTCCTCTCAACCACAAGGTTTTTCATTGCCTCTGGAAGACTAATAGTAACCACAAGATAAGGGTGAGACTAGAGCAGGAGCAGGAGTTTGAGGATATGGGATCCAGTTTTTGGAGGTAGGGACAGGGTGAAGGAGGGTTCAACTTTTTACATAAGTTGCCTCAACATCTTGCATTGCTCAGGCAGGATGCAAGGATGTCTGAGAGCTTATCATTATGAGCTACACAATCTAAGAGAATCAGTTATTTTAAGTATAATTGCATTCTATCAGTGACATGGCCAAAGGAACAAAGGCTGAGAAAACCTAATGAGGGGGTTGTGACTTCCAAATCTTCACTCCCTAGTGTTTACTCTTGACTCTGGAATAAGGTGAAGAAACTCCATAATGAATAGAGACAAAGAAGACACTTTCTCTGTCTTTTCTGTAGAAGATTCCTGGGGGAGCATGATCTGTGCACTTCTAACAGAGCTACTTCCAAAGTGTAATTTTGCATGCAGTTGGCTTCACAAAGTACAGGTGTTCTTGATTAATTCTCAGGGGAACTGTGCCTGTGCAGTGCACAGGGATACACACAACACACACACACACACACAGATCGTTTCTCCCCCTCTGCTGATTGCAGAGAGCAAGGACTGCCCCACACTCCCACGTGCTGATGTATCCTCATTACATGTTACCAGGAATTTTAATTTTTTTCTCGATGCTGCTGTGACTGAGGCAGCCACATTGCAACCATGGCACACAGCCATCTGGGCCCCCTGAGTGTGCTGATGAGATTGGAAGTCAAGCAGCAGTTCAGCATGAACTTGCTGACAATGAAAACAATAAACTGGTCTGGTTTTCAGCTGTGGGAGTATCATCTCAAAGCAGATTGCTCCAAAGTAATGGAAATAAACAGCTGAGGGATGAAGAGGGCACTTTCCAGATACCTCACTAACACACAACCAAAATTAAAGCTTGCTAAATTGCCATACCTGGGCATGTTTTTCCCATGTGAAATCCTCCTGATAACAGCCAAAAAAACTAAGCAGCACCACTGGCTTGCTAAGTCCTGAATGTTCTCATTGCTGTGACAAGCTGAGAAAGCAACGTTGAGAGGAAATTTGCATCTCTGCTGTACTCTGGCCAAAGGTACTTTACTCTGTTTGTCCTTTGTGATGTCCTGCTTTCATCCTGTCCCTCCCATGGCTTTCTACAACACAGAAATTTCCACACAATCCCTCCAGCTAGACTGCAAGATGGAAGAGAAGCTGGCTTCAGCCCTGGAAGAACAGAGTGGGGAACTGACTGCTGGGGCACATCTAGTTGCACAGCAGGAGGAGCAGCTAGCAGCTGTTCTCATCTTTTTTTTGCTCTGAACTGGAATTCTTTCTAGAAAACTTTGACCAACTCTGACCAGCTGCAGGAGACATAAAATTCTGTATTATGAATGCAGAATCAATAATAATGGTAACAGTTGATGCAATATGAGCCTGTGAACCACAGCCTGCCTTGGACAGAGGGATGACTGCCCTGGCCCTGCCCAGACCATGGGGTATTGCAGGTGTCCTAAGGAGCTCCTGGGGTTCAGTGGTGGATCAGACGTTTGCACTCCTGTCTGTGCCCCATACCAGCAGGGCCTTCACAGCACTGTGGTGTTTGTCCTCTGCATGAAGGTTACTGAGTCAGTCACAAACACCACTGGGACTTTCCTACTTGCTGCTGTTTCCCCAGCTCTTAGATAAGGGGCAATTTGCCATAAGCTGCAGAGTTTGAGGTTGGCTGCTTTTCCTCAGCTCAACCACTGCTGGTTTCACTTGCAGTGAGCCATCTGCACAACAGCAAGAATTTTATAACAGGGTGAGAAAGCACTGGACTGACTTCTGGGGGTAGAATTTCCACACCTGGCTGAGAGTTGTGACCAGTCCCTGGTTCTTGTCTCAGTGCTCTAGAAAGTTGCTACATCTGCACTGGGCATGGCTGGCCCTGCAGTTTATGCTCTTGGTCCTTAGTGAGCTCCTGGCACATCCCTGCAAATGACATGAGAAGGCACTGCTGTATGTTCTCTGTGGGATGGAGCTGCTGGAGGCTGCTCAGCCGTGGGGGCAACTCCTGCAGATCCCTGCTTGCCACCTGGAGGCAGCATGCAGCCAGGGCCATCCAAAATGGAAGCGATGCCAGAGGTAGGAAGTTGCTTGGTGTTTTTCACCCTGTTAGAGACACCAGAAACTGTCCAAAGCAGAGGCCATTGCTGGGCCCAGCCCCAGGTGTGGAAGGGCTGCTGTGGATCTTGTGGGGAGGGCTGAGGCATGTGTGGTAAAACAAAGAGGCTCTTGCCATAAACAGCTATATGCCAGCAGCAGAGCCCTGGTCTTAATGTGACCCGGCAAGCAGAGATTCGGGACAAGCTGATGGGTCATCTTCTGCCAACCTGCATGGAAGGAGCAGCAAGTTCCACCAGCAGTGCTGGCACAGGAGAGCATGGTGGGAATTGCTGGCCTCTTGTGGAGCCAGTGATCCCTGTAAGCACAAAGACAGAAGGAAGGTGTGAGCTGGGACCACTCAGTGGCTGTGGTAAGGGAGAGTGGAGCCAACGGGACACATGAGCTGCACGCACACACAGACTGGTGCTCGGTTTGTGAAGCTGCGGTGGGGAAGGGGTGGAGGGAGAGCCCTGCCTGCGGGCCATCCAAAGGGCTCTGGGCTCTCAGAGGGGGGTGGTGTGCAGGCTGTCTGGGGGAGAGCACGTTTTCCCGTGGGCTGGATGTGCACAGTGTTGTGAGCATCTGGGGAGGTGCTCTGGGCACGCTTTGCATGGTGCAGATGAGAGGAGGGTTGAGCCTGAGCAGAGCTGAAGGTTTCTGTTCCAGATGGGCAGGGTGAGTTCACAGGCACAGTCATTCCTGTTTCTGTTTACCAGCCTGTGTCTGGTGATTTCCTGAGAGAAGATAAAAGCCTCTGCACCATCCTTCCATGTGAGCAAGATGTATATAGTCACAGCTTTGTGAAGGTAAGTCCTTTTCCTCTGGCAGAAACCAAAGTGGTGTCCTCCTGCTACAGTCTTCAAGCAGAACAAGTTCAGGCTTGATGTCTATCAGGAAAAGCAAAAGGCTGAGCTACCTAGATACAACTGGCAGAGGCAAGGAAGGCAGGAGGGCAGGGTGCTGGGGTCTCTGCTGGTGGCACTCAGTGTTCCCCAGTCCGTGTGCTCCCTCATCCTCTGCAGCATCCTATCGTCAGCTCACAGGCCACCAGCTTTGTTGTTTTTCATCCCCCTGCCTTGCTGACTAACACCTCCGCTTTCTGCCTGGCTCATTCATATTTTGCCCCATTTCCTGAGCTTTGAGGTGGTTTCTTCTATTGCTTTGTCTTCCAGTAGAATACATTACTCATGTCTCAGCTGTTCTCCTGCATTTTTTTACTCATTACTTATGGTAATGTATGATTATCTTCCTCCTAAATGTCACCAGCCAGTAAAGCTGCCTCTGATCCTAGAGTTACACCAGGTCTGTAGCTTTAACAATACTGAAGATATCCTTTTAATCCCATTGTGACAGGAAGAAAATACAGAGGTTTGTGTGGGTTTTTTTCCTGAGATCATGAACTTGATAACTGGAAGTGTCACAAATTGTTCTCTTCTAGAGAAAGGAATTGTCAGCTGTGATTGATTATTATTTCCTCTGTGTGAAATTACTTTTGCTGACAAATAGATACAGATGTTGCCTTTCTTCCTGCCATGGCAAAATGCTTTTGGGTCATCAATAACTTTAGCAGAATCTTCCAAACCTTCCCTGTGTTCCAGGTGCAAACAGGTACCAGGGTTTCCTAGAGCTCCGGTGTGTCCTACATTGTGGCTCTTCTCAGGCTGGATGTGGGTGGTACAGTCCCTCTCAGTCACTGAGAGAGACCTGGTGGGTCACTCTGTTCTGGGCTTCCCAGGACTGAAGAGCCAGGTGCATGTTAAGTGTTTCCTCTTCGGGGGCAAGACTACCTGTTGTTCTTCACATTGCACTTGCAGTTTCACACATGCTCATGTACACAACTAGGTGACAGAAGACAATCAGTACATTAAGTTTCAACACATCCATGCATGATGAGCTATCCTTAATGCTTCTCTTGGCTGGATGTTTCACCAGCAGCAAGCATCACAGAGAAACTGTACACATCTGAATTCTGGCAGTAGTGAAGGATAAACTTGCTTCAATTAAAATTAGCTTAGAAAAAGAATTTCCAACTGCCACTGCTGCTCGATCTTGGGGCTTGTTACCTACCTTCAGTCCTACCTCTTACCTTGTCTCTCCATGGCCCTTATTCACCCTGGGAAAGACAGATGTTCTGGACCATTCAGGGCAGGACAGCTGGCCCCTGACCGTGCTTACCAGGTAACTGCTGGTACCTGGGCTTGCCTCTGCACTGCTACATGCATGGAAAAGATTCCATTGCTTAGCCGAGCAGGTATTCCTCATGTTTGGAACAGAAACTCTGTACAAGAGTGTCCTTCTGCACACTTTGTGGGTCACTTAGAGCCATGATCTTAGGCACAAACTTCTAGAAAGGACTTGTCTGTGCTGATGCTACCTATGGCTTCTGGAGATTGTCACTGTCAGGTGCAGTGTGGGACAGCACAGGATCACCTAGGCTGAGCAGCTAAGCTGGAGGTTTCCCAAGTAGTCAGTAATAACTGTCTCTTGTGAGGACAGCAGACCAGGAGAGTGGTGTTGCTTTTGTTCCACAGTTACACTGGATTCCTTCAAGGTGTGCTAGAACCATTATTTGTGCAGAAGAAGGAGGCAGTTAGCTACTACAGAAATGTTTTGTGCTTAGGCTGGACTGGATGTGACTCTGCAGTAATTTCCCTTATAGCTGTCTGGGGAGCCCTGAGGTCCGGGTAAGAGCTGATCCCTCATGGCTGGACCTGCTACCCCTGGCTGCCCAGCTCAGTTGTGCTGTGTTGCTCCAAGTCTTTCCTGTTGCCCTGATCTCAGGAGCCATTTTGGGGAGAATGGAGGGTTACAGAATGCCTGCCTCCCATGGCATTCTCACTGTACCATAAAGTTAGGCATAACCATTAAATGCCTTGACACTGCTGGCTTCCCCCTTCACCAGCCTCTCTATGACCTTTTAGATCTAAGACTTGTGAGGTTTTTTTCTGTTCTCCCACCTTTTTCTCAGATAAGAGAGCAGAGCAGTAGAGTAATAAGTGCTGTGTGGGTGTTTGGACCTGAATTCATTGCCTCCTGCTTACCACATCCTTCTATCAGCACAGTAATACCGATACAGTGCTGACGTCAATCACCACTTCTCACTCTGTATTCCAATGCACTCCAACTCCTGGTGGTGCACAAGCAGCCTTTACTCTTACTCAGTGCTGATGAGACCTACCTGCTCCCCATCTCTCACACATGGGGGGTCTGCAGTTCCTGTAATGATTTAGCCAAACCAGCCATGGAAGTATTGGAGGGCTGAAGTGGACAGCAGCAGAGATGAGGCGAGGTAATGTCCGTGTTTCCACCAATGTTTCCCACTGCCAGTTTGTTACTGTGACTTCACTGTAAATCTTTTCTGGAGCTGAAGTGGCCTTTGTGCCCCTGCTGCCACCACTGGCCTCTTCTGGTCAGCTGGAGAATCCTTCTGGCTCCCTGTTGCTTTAGCGTTGTGGTCGCAGTCAACATTTATAATGATTTCTTCCAAGAAATCTTGGTTTTGTGTATAACTGATGGAATGAAAGATTTCCACTCTTTTTTTACTTGGGTGTATGCTTGCTGTGACGTCTATTTTCTTATGCTTGGAAAGGCTAGATTATTTTATTTTTATTATTTATTTTTGTTTTATTTTATTTTAACTGAGTTCCTAGTTAGTTTTACTTCTCATTCCTTTTTTTTTTTTTTTTTCTTTTATGGAAGTTTTTTTAGTGCATACATTTCCCAGAGCCATCTCAACTTGTGAACGTAGGCTGCATCCTAATATGGTTAATATCCTAACCATATTTCCAGATCCTTAACAAAAATAATCTTAATAAATAACTCTGTATTGGTCCTATTTCTTATTCTCTGTTGTCTTAAAACCTCGTAGTAACATTTACTTGTTCACATCTGCATAAATGGCTAATCAAGTTTGACTGTGCTCTCACACACAGTGTCTAGGATACTACTGAGTCTGCAGCAATGGTGCTGCAGCTGTGTAGTGCTCAACATTTTATTAGAGTAAAGTAACTGGCTTTCAGGAATGCATGAAGTTGTCTCAGAATCCACATTTCACTGAGAAATTGAAATGAGGTGGTAGAAAGGACTTTCCTGCTTTCAGACAGGGAACAAGCTCCTGCCTCTGCTCATTGCCCACTGCTGTTCTTATGTCCAAGTGAACAATCACATGAGCAGGGTGCTGGCAAATGGAAGCAAAATTGTGACAAATTGAGTGACTTGGAGTTTAGGCAAGGTGGGAGGTCTTAATCATAGACTGCACTGAGACTTGCAGAGGGCCTGGCTGGAGGAAGCTTTACAGCTCTGTGAAGCCATGAGGTCTTTCAGCCATCAAAGCTCTCAGAGATGTACCTTCAGAGCTCTGTCTTTTCCAGCTTTTCTCCACAGTCATCCATGTCTTATTAAGACAACCCAGAGCACAGCCAGGAGGTCAGACACACACAGCACTGACACTGTGGCACACTCAGAGGTTGTGGTCCTTCACCACCACACTGAGGTAGGAGAACTGTATAAAAAGGGGGGAGATTAAGTGTTGGACTTGCCTGTGAGCACTGGCAAGGGTAAGAGATGGGACAGTCGAGGCCCAAGTGAGGAAGTTTTGTCCCCTTGCTTCACCTGTATTAGCAGATCCTACTGCTTTTGTCTTATTTTTGCTATATAGTTTGTGAACCTCTCTCCAGTGGGTAATGTCAGCCTCTGACATCTCTGTAAGACATCTTCCCAACGAGCTACTGGGCTTGTTCCTCTGACTTTTTCCTGTTGAGTCCTTCCTGTCTCATTGGATTGATGGTATTGATGGAGAACAGGGAGGAAACTTTAAGAAACTACAGTCCAGTAGCTAGAAGCAGCAAAGACTTCCCTCCCTTTTATTGTTCTGTCCGTTTAGGCAGGCATAGAGGTAAAATGAGGGAGCTACAGAAAAATCATGAATATGAAACACTGGAGGCACTGCCAGTTGGACTCTGAAACAAACAGTGGGCCTGCGGAGCTCTTTGAGAGCCCAACCCTTCCTTCCTCTGCTGAGGAAGAGACACGGAGTTGTCTTTCTTGCCCATACAAAGGTGGCTGAGACTGTGGAGTGTGACAGTCACAAAGCAGAGTGAGGCTGAGGCTGAGGCTGTTTCTGCAGCAGGGCCCAGCCCCGCAGGCAGGCCAAGGCAGTGAGGGCATCAGGGTGGGGACAGGCATCTTAAGGTAGGGCAACCCTAAATATTCCAAGCCTGGGAACAATAGTTTCCAGGTATTTCTCAGGGAGAAGGAGAATTTTAAAAGGCAGTGAACTATTGTGTGCATTATGTCTTGAGGGCTAGTGAGCTCTAGGCTGCAGTGGCCAGCTCATCTGGCACAGAACAGGGCCCTCGGTGGGGGGGAGTCAGGAGCAGATGCTGTGTCTGCATCAGGAGATTGTCCATCCCAAGGGTGTCAGTGTCCATGGTGCAGGCAGATGGGTGAACAGGTTTTGGGTGGCAGGATGAGGGAGTGCCTTCCTCAAAGGGATATCAGTTTGGAGAAGAGCAGTGGAAGGATGAGTGGGAGCAGAAGGGGGTTGGGCAGTGAACCTGTGCCTCAGTGGTTGGGGACTGCACCACCAGTCACGGTAACAATCATAGTTACAGAGAGAAAACTTGGAGAACTGGGACCAGAGAGGTCAAGAAAAGGTGTTTCCTCAAGGAAATGTATGACAGCAAGAAAGGCTGAACCATGGAGAGAGTTTGTCTTGCCACTGGCAGGAGGGGAGGGCCCAGCAGGGCTCAGGGTCTCAATGCTGAGCTCAGCTGGGGTCTGGCAGGAGCCCAGGGGCAGCACCAGTGACTGAGCCCAGCGCAGGGCTGAGGTGCTGCAGCCACGAGGTGTTTGTGGCACCTCCTGAGCCAGCCTTGCTGATCTCATCTGGACACTGCAGTGCCTTGAGTGTCAATCTCTGAGCTCACATGAGGCCACAGGGGCTTTTTGGTGGCTGCTAAATTTATTTTGCTTTTCTTATTTGAGTAAAGCTGGGAAATTTTTAAACTTCACAGATGTTCCCCAAGTGGGAGAGGCCTCAGCTGCCATTCTTTTTGCTGAGAGACTGTCTGGGTGCTTGCTGCTGGTGATGGGGAGGCACGGGCACCCCAGGACGTGAATACTGCACCTGGGTCAGGGCAACCCTCAGTAACAATACAGACAGGGGGATGAAGGCATGGAGAGTAGCCCTACCAAGAAGAACTTGGAGGTAGTGATGGACAAAAGCTGGACGTGAGCTGGCATCCCAGAAAGCCAGTTGTATCCTGGGCTGCATCAAAAGAAGCATGGCCAGCAGGCTGAGGGAGGGGATTCTGCCCCTCTGCTCCCCTCTGGTGAGACCCCACCTGACATGCTGTGCCCAGCTCTGGGGTTCTCAGCACAGGAAAGACATGGACTTCTTGGAGTGAATACAGAGGAGGCCACAAAAATGACTAGAGGGATGAAGAAAGGCTGAGAAACTTGAGGCTTGTTCAACCTGGAGAAGAAAAGGCTCCAGGAAGACCTCATGGCAGCATTAAATACTTAAAGCACGTTTATAAGAAAGATGGGGACAAACTTTTTAGCAGGGCCTGTAGCAATAGGACAAGGAGTAATGGTTTTAAACTGAGAGAGGAGAAATGTAAGGAAGAAATTGTTTTATAATGAGGGTGGTGAAACACTGGCATACACTCCCCAAAGAGGTGGTAGATCACTGGAGGTTTGGGGTTCTGAGCAACCTGATCTAGTTAAAGATGTTCTTGCTCATTGCAGGGGGTTGGACTAGTTGAACTTTACAAGTCCCTTTTGCACCAAACCATTCTGTGATTTTTTGACCTGCACCAGGCCCTGACAGGAGCTCTGAGTATTTTCTGCTGACTGCAGTTACTGCCCAATCTTCACTCACATCACTTTCACGGGTGCCTCTGTGCCATCTAGTGCAGGTTTTGCAGAGCTCTGGGGATCTTCAGAGGCAATGTTGTGAGTTCAGTCACTGGCAGTGTTGCTGCTCCATAGCATGGCATGTCTGTGCATCCTTGCAGCTTGCTGCCAACAGAACTATGTCCCCCAAAAACATACAGGTTGCTTCTCCAAAGTCTTTTCTGCAGACTGCCTAGTCTATTTCAGAATAGCTTGAGAAAACTGCTAAAATCTGTAAGAGGTATCAACAGCCAATACTCTGCAGGGAGCTCATTTGAAGTCTTTCTGTGCATGTCTGTGTGCTGCTGTAAATTTTAAACGCTGTGAAAATGAAGCCTTAATGTGTTATGTGGGTTGAGGGCCTGGTCCTGGAGCTGGGGCTGTGGGCTGAGCAGTCATTTGTATCTGATGCCCTTTACTCATGTTGTGGTAAACATCTTGCTATCCTCTTCTCTGAAGACCTTTCTTCAGAGAAGGAGGTGGGTTCTCCTCAGCACTCTGCAGTACCGCTCCTGAAGTGAGTGCTGTACATCATTCTCTTCTGTGCCACATGAGAGGCTGTTATCTTTTTGTCTGGTCTGTCTTATTGGAGTCCTTTAATTAGATATTCTATGCTTATTTAGCCATGGGTAGGCCGAATTAATGAGTTCTCACAAGTCTTGTTCATACAGACCCACAGTGTCATTCAGACTCTGCTTGACAAAGTCACTGCACAGATGTTTAAGCCAGAGCAGTGTTACTTCTCCAAGCTGCAAGGCACTTCTAGCTTCAGGAAACCAATGAAGAAAAAAATGGGTTAGCACTTAACCCAAGTGTCTTCTTGTTACATGGATAGACTGAGGCTGCAGTCACTGCAGTCACTTTGATGTTTTCTCTGTGCACATGCTGCTAGCAAGGAGCAGAGGTTTCACTGACTTGGTTTACAGGCAGTTGGCAGGGCCCCTTTAGCCCACAGAAAAGCTGAGGTGAGTTGCCTAAATTAGACATTTAAATGAAAAAAAAAATTAATTCCGCCTCAGCCTTTCACATTGTCCTGGTTTGGGCCAGGATAAAGGTGATTTTCTGTCTTGTACTTTTGCTTTCAGCTAAGTCTCCTGTAAGTAGTTGCACTTGCTGAAATTAGCAGCAAGTTTCTCAGACTGTGTGTTTCTAGGACTGATAACACTTGATGTTTATAGTTACTGCTAGAGACTGGTGTGCAGAGCCAAGGACACTGCTCAGGAAAACATAAGAGGTCCCACCTGCATCCCTCCTTTGGGGAGGAACAGACAAGATAGATGCCAGAATTGACCAAACAGAGTATTCCATCCCATATACATCATCCTCAGTATAAATTTGAGGGATCACGAGGGCCAAGCCAGATTTCCAGCTTCTGGCTGCCTGCCCTTCCTGCCTTTCCTGCTTCCCTTCCTTCACCTGGCATCCTGGAGGGATCCAGTCCGTTCGTCTGCCTGTGGTCCTGATCCGTGCCAGCCCATATCTGTGTGTTCCTGCCTCCAGTTCCCAACTGCTGCCGACTCCAGGAGTCCAGCCTGGACTTTCCCAGGGCTGCCCTGCAGCCTCGGTGGTGACGTGAGAGCTATTGGGGGAAAGGGGGGAGGAATGTGGTATCCATTTTCTTGTATATTTGTATATATTTATTAATTTTTCCTATTTATCATTACTGTTTCATTAAAGTTGTGTAGTTTAGTTTCCAGCCCATAAGTCTCTCTCCCTTATTCTCTCTCCTTTCTTATCAGGGAGGAGAGAGAGATTAATAGAGAGCGTCTGTTACTCGGTTTAATTGCCGGGCCAGTGTTAAACCGTGACACACATACAAGTAGATGATTGTTTTTAATCTTTTACTAAGACATGAACTTTTAATTGGTTGTTTGTTGGGGGGAGGTTTTAATTATTTTTTTTTCCCCAGGACATCCAGTCAGAACCAATATGAGGAAAAAACTGTGGCTACAGAGTATTGCTTTCTTTCTCTTATTCCACTACAGTAAGTTCTCAAATATCTCTTCCAGGCTATGCACCCATAGGATTTACTTTGTTGACCATTAACACAGGCTCTACTGAGATTTGCATGGCACAAGGTTGCCATGGGGCAGCAAGCACAAGAAAGGTATGAGGGGAGAGGATTCTCTGAGATAAAGAGTTATGGAAGAGGCTCCACTGACACTCAAGGACATGCACAAGAGGGTGCACTGCTGAGCAGAGCTCAGACAGACTCCACACCACTCCAGGGAGCAGCATCCATTGGGAGAGTGCAGAGGAATTGCCTGCCTTGCATTGAAATGTCTCCTGTTGACATAGAGTAGGAGTTCCACACCACTTCCCCCCCCAAAAAAACCAATCACTTTGCCATAAGAGAGGTTCTGGTGGCCAAGACCAAGATATTACCAAGGTTTATGGCTGCTGTTGGCAGGCCAGCCAGGAACAGGGGGGTGAACCTTTCCTGGTCTGAGGTCCTTTGCTCAGGACAGCACTATGGAAGCACTCTCCCTTTCTTGCTGGTTCCTACACACTGCGCAAGCTTCCGCTGACTCAGAGCTGACTTTCTGAACAAGTCAGCTGAACAGAAAGAGGCAGCAACAAGTGTCTGTAGGGAGCAGGTGCAGACTTAGCATTTTATATGCTTCTTCTAGGTAGAGCACTGGACCTCCTCCAAAAAACTAGATTAGCAGAAAATTTTGGGGGGGGAGCTGGCACAGAGTAGTGTATTCCTTTCAGATTTACTAGGAGCTCTGAGGACTGTATATTGATATAAATTCTGCTTGCTTTGTCATGGAAACTAATGTGTTTTCTCTTTCTGAACCTACAGCTACATGTTGTGAAAACCTCACGTGTTTTGTGGACTATGTAAAGACCCTATCCTGCATCCTGAGAAATGACTTGGGTGGCAGTTCATATGACCTCACTGCAACATGGTATGTCACAGTAAGATGAGCAAAGTGCAGTCACTTGGAAATTCTAATCTGGACATAGCACGTGGTGTCCTTCTGTCCTCTTTATAGGTAGAAGTCTTGTCCTTGCTGCCTTGTTGGTTTTTACTTGGTTCTTCACACACACTCCAGTTATCAGCTGGCATCTTCCCTAGCAAAGAATCCCTGGTTCCAATGTCCACTGACTGTACTTCTTGCCAGTCACTCTGCACTGGCTCTGACTTCCTTGGCACTGTTTCTCTCCTGCCCTGGGAATATCTTGCCTTTGCTGCTCTTAACAACAGATTTTTGCTCATGTGTGCTGGCAAGGCTCACACAGCTTGTTCAAGCCCTGTATGGCTGCTGTTCTGCAGGGAGGTGGGTGCAGTCCTGGAGTCCTGGGCTGTGCAGCCTTGGAAAGCACCTTTCCTTTCCATGAACACTTCATCATCAGTTTCCTACTTCTCTCGAAGTTGCCAAGCTGCGCAAATAGAAGGGGAAAAAATCCTGTCAATATTAAAAAGTTTTTTATTTGAACATGCTTACTAATTCCTGTGCCTGGTGGTTCAGTAACAGTTTAGTGCAGCTGCAGCATGTGGCAGATGTGGACTTGTTTGTTTTGGTGGTTTCAGGTTTCATGAGGAAGATCCAGAAAATACTATGGCTGCCTGCAGTCTCCTGGAATTGTCCAGGAACACCAGTCACACACAGTACATGTGCACTGTGGACATGACTGTACTTGTGGCAGATATCAAAGTCCAGGTGGATGTTGCAGAGAGAGCTGGTAGGCAGCATGTGATTTCCAAAGGCTTCTATATGGCAGAGAAGAGTAAGTACAAACATGGTGGATTTGATAAATACTGTCTGACTTTTATATCTATCTGCTAGGGAAGTCTGGGCAAGGAGTGAGCGTGGCAGCCACTGTCTGGGCCCATGTTTAGTGTGCACTCATCTACACACAGCACTGTACTATTATTGTTGTTACTATAAACTGCAGAAATATGTATGCTTGAGGCTGAGCATAGAGCTAGCTTGGCCCCAGCCTCTTCATGGGGACATTCCTTTTCCACATGAAGTAGTAGGTAGTAAATTTCCACCTAGACCAATCTCATCCCTAGACTGTGTGTTTTCTCCTGGGTAGAATCTAAAGGGCAGCAGAGATTGCTTTAATTGCAGATACCACAAATGTCCTCACAGGAGTCCCAGGAGGCTCTTGCAGTGGACCCCTGAACCAACATGACATTATTGTGGGAGGCATAAGGTATCCCAGACACAGTGGAGATGGTAATTCACATTTCTGGGGGAATTTCTAACTGACTTCTGCATGACAAGAGGACTGGATGCAATCATAAAATTGACTTGATGGAGTGCTTTTGTGTTCTGAGCTGTGCAGCAAACTGAAGAAACGGGATGGTTAGCCAGGCAGACAGATACCATGCAGGCATATGAAGAATTATTTTTCTACTTGGATTCTCCTCAAATTAAACTTTGCATGGGAAGTGTTGTCTTTTTGCCAAATGCTATAGCCTTTCAGGAAAACCTCTTGTCCCCACTGGCAGACTGTAGATTGGGTAGTGATGCTTTGTGTCTTTCCTGCATGTCCCCATACAGAGGCATCATAGCTCAGTGATGGAGCCTGCAGACTAGTGCTGGAGTTTGTGTATTACTGCTCTTCAGGATACATAAACACTTCTGCAAGGGATGCAAAAGCTTACGATACAGGGATTGGCACTGGGTTTATGCAGCCTCCACTACCCTCAGCCTCCACTGCCCTCAGCTTTTCCTTACTTCTCCATTACATTGAGGGGTATTTCCCTAACTGTGCAAGTGACAGTCCTCCTATGTCATGAGAACCTGTCATGAGAACATGTCATGAGGTGCTCTACTCTCTACATCTCCCAGGAGATATGAGCCCCTGGTGCTATCTTCCCCAGCTCCTTAGGTGATGAAGAGGCTCAGAGATAGGCAGAAAGCATATTCAGAGAAATGTGGGCCTGACTTCACTATGCTGCTGAGGTGTGAGGCTCTCTGCTGCTCAGCCTGAGAGGCTGGATAGTTGTGGATGTTGTCCTGTGTAGGAGGGCACACCCCTGCCAGGGTGGTTTTGCTCCCTCATTGCTCTGCATTGCTGATACCATGCTGGGCAACTTCTTGTCTACAGTAATATTACAAAGGGTAACACCATCCTGTCTTCCAGTCAAACCACAGCCTCCATTCAATCTGACTGCTGTGTTCTCAGAGGGTTACAATATTTCTTGGGAAACCATCTACCAGAACTTTCCTTACTACTTTTTGAATGAGGAGCTGGAATACCAGCTACGTTATAAGAGAAGGACTGACACCTGGGAGGTAAGTGAAATGTGACTTTAAACTGGAAGAGGGTAGACTTAAGTTAGATATTAGGAAGAAATTTTTCAGTATGGAGGTGATGGGAAAATGGAGCAGGTTGCCCAGGGAAGTGTGCAAGGACATGTTGGTCAGGACTTTGAGCAACCTGGTCTAGTAGAAGGTATCCCTGGCCATGCAGGGGGGTTGGAAACAGATGAGATTTAAGGTCCCTTCCAACCCAAACTATTCTATGATTTTGTGAGTCTATGTTAGTTTCCCATCAAGTAGTGTGCACCATCAAAGAGGAGGCCAGCACAACCAGGACAGGAGCAGTAGTGTGGAAGAAGGGTTTTCATGGTTTAGAGAAGGTGGCTCTTTGAAGACCCTTTGGAATCTCTCCTGGACTGAAAACAGGCAAAACTGAAAAAAAAAAATTGAGTAGCAGAAGCTGCTTGAGAAGTAATAGATCCTGTGGGAAAGGCTCAGAGTTCCTTTGCTTCTTGTGCTATGCTTCATGGGAACATGGATATGCCCATGGGGGCATGGGTCCCCCAGGGTCTCCTGCAGCTACAGACCATCCAGATCAGGACCTTGCAGAAACATGTCCTTGGAGAAAAGTAGAGGAGAGTACTTTGCAGGGCTCCTCACTGTGTGGCAGTGAGGGCAAGGTGGGAGCAGTCATTCCAGCACTGAATGTGTTGGTGTTTAATCATTCACAGACTCAGAAGACTAAAGCTATTCATGAAGATAAACGGACACTGGTGATCCTGCCATGGGAACTCCAGGCAAACATTGAGTATGAGTTCCAAGTGAGAGCCAGACCCCGGGAAGACACAAGCTTCCATGGATTTTGGAGTGAATGGAGTCCTGTGCTGACACTGAAAACCAGCCCTGCTGGTATGTACCTCCAGCTCTCCTTGCCCTTCCAGTTGATGTCAGAGAATGTTTCTCTAATCAAATCTAATTAATTGGAGCATATTCTAAATAATCTAGTAAAGATAGGCATGTTTGTCTTGCTTGTGAACCCCAGGACTGGGCTGATATATGCTGTCTCTGTTGACCTTCTCACTGTGCTGTAAAGCCCACCTTACAGCTTGGGTTTGGTGGAGTTGGCTGTGGGTTTGGGTGCCTCTGGCTTTCTTTCTAGTGTCAAACACCCAGGGTCCTGTTGCAGCTTTCAGAAATGGGGGAGATCCTAGTAGAAGTGCCTCCACTACTGCAGTTTAGTATTGCCTTCAGTTGAGGGGAGAGGGGAGCCTGCTTTAGATGTAAGGCTACCTTACATCTAAACTCTGTTTTTTTGGTGATATTGGGTATGAGTATGTCATCTGATAGCCACCACTCCCACCCCACAAGGAGTGCACAGTACCTAATGCACAGAAGCACACTGGTGCTTGTCATGGTGGAACAGAGGTTATGAAAACAGGGAGTCTGTTCAAACAGAGCAGGGCAGGGTGACTGTGTCAGAAGTGTATGCTGAACTTCTCTGTTGTCACTGCTGTGCAGCTCAAACTGAAGTATTACATGGTGCTGTGGCAGCAGGGTCAGGCTCTGTTTGCAAAGAATCATCTGAGTTCTGGGCCTCACAGGCACTCCTTTCCAACACAAGCAGAGAGCAGCCTACAAGCACTCATCTGGTCAACACCTTTTCTTCACATATCTATGGCCAGCTTCACTCTCTACTTCACAGATCATTTGTGATGTCCCTAACCCAGAAAGAGGCAGAAACACCAGGGATCTTTGCAGCAGGGAGCTGCTGTCCTGCCCCAAGCATGTTGTCTGTCTGTGCTATGGTCTGTGGTGCAGCCAGGCCATAGGGCAGCTCATGTACTGCTCCTTTCATTGGTGCAGTCACTTCTGAGCATCTTCATTAAACTTTGTGCCTGGAGTGCTGGATGCCGGGTGACAGTCTCAGTGTCCCTAAGAGAAAAGTCTGGGCTAGAAATGGAGGGTGTTTCCTTGCCACGTCCTGCTTACTGACCAGGTCAGAAATGCAAGGTGAGCCTGAATGACCCTGTCTCTTTCTCCAGCAGTGACACAGGCAGCAGGCGTGAGATGGCTGCCTCTGTTTGGTGGTATTGTGGCAGTCACTGTCTCAATCACAATCTTTCTGGCCAAGAAGCAGAGGTAAGAATGCTTCAGGAAGCCAGAGTAAGTGCTTCTACTCTGTCTGGCTAAAGATGGGGCGTTCACATGCACCCTTCTTTGCATCTTTTATATCCATGCACAGACACAGCTCTGGGTCTCTGGGTTTCAGCAAAATATGGTCTCCAGATGGCATACTGCCAAGGGTGCCTTGCTTTTCTCTGGGGCTCTGCTGTCACCATTCAGCTGGTTGGGACAAGCCAATGGCACAGGGGGGCTGAGCAGGGGCCAGCCAGCCTCCTGGTCCAGTCTGTGCTCTGCAGCTGCCAGATGGGAACAGCAGCCAGGGCTGCCCTGCCCTGTTCCAAAGCTGGCACAGGCCCCTCAACACTGGCTCTCTTTTCTCCTTCAGCTTGTGGAAGAAGATGGCTTGCATCCCTGACCCTGCTGCCTTTTTCAAACCTCTTTACCTGGTGCATAATGGAGATTTCAAGGTATAAATGGGTTACATAAGCAAGTGAAGAACATGACAAAGCTAAACTAAAAGGCCTGTCATGCTACCCTGGGCAAGAGATTCTCATTAGGCAGTGGGAGGGGGAATCTGTCTCAAGGGAATGCCGAACAGCTCCAGGTATAAAGACCAGGGCTCTCCAGTGTCTGTTCTGTGCCACAAAGGCCTTTTGTCAGGTCTGTGCTCCTCATTCCCTGTAGGTGCTATCTCAGTGGATGAGTTGAGCTTGTGTGATATGTGAAGCCTGGGAACCTGAAGGGATACTAGGACAGTAACTGGAATTTTTCCAAAGGTCCAGTTCCATGTGGCTGGCCATCAAGGCCAGGAATCAGACTTCACTGTAGAGCTCAGTCTCCCTGTGCAGTGACACAAGCTCAGCATTAAGCCTTGTAATTCTCTCTGAAGAGTCACTCATACAGAAATAGAGAAGTGTATCATCCTGGAAAGATGGCTTGAGCTTTGGGGGCATGTAACTGCTGGGTGATTGTACAGTGCAGCTGCTTCCATATGAAGTAACTTTGCTTAATCCTCCCAAATCCTCTTCTTGTTTAACACCAGCCAAACTTGCACATGTGACTGCAGAGTTTGCTGGAGTTATCAGGATACAAAAGTAAAAGAACATTGAGCATCCATAAATAATGACTGTATTAAGCAGAAGAGCAGCTCGCATTGCTGTTATTTATCAAGCTGTGAAAGTGCTGGCATGTGAGTGCAGACATCACTGCCTCTTTCTGAACAAGTTCCTGTTGCTACAGCAGCACTTATCAGAGACACTTCAGTGTCTGCTTTTTGGTTCTGATTTTTCTTAGACCCTCAGGAAGCAGGACACCAGCTGGGCCCTGATGATCTTCATGTACTTTCCCACTACTGCATTGCTGATGTTTGCAATGAGGTTAAGCAAGTAGTCTTGGATGGGTGCCATCCAAGCTGAAACCTGGTGTGACTGTCTCACTTCCTTCCTGCCTTCCTCTTTCAGCCCCATTATGGCTTCCCATATCTGCACCAGAAGGGCACTTGCCTCCTCTTGAGAGGCAGGTGGCCCTGATTGCTCTCAGGGAAAGAAGTCAGGACCAGGTAGACTCAGTCCTGAGACAAGTAGTGTCTTAAGACAGGGGCGCAGAGGAGATTTGGTGTCTTGGGAGGGGACTGTTGGCTGATGCACAAAGGAATGCTGCTCTGGGCAGAGGCTTTCTTTGCAGCATAGAGAAAATTTAAAAGCCATACAGACCTTTCAGAGCTTATTGTTTTCAATGATGAGTCAGTTCTCCTTCAGCTGCCTATGTCTGGTAATAACAGCATCTCATACCCTGCTTTTTTGGAGAAGTCAGTAATCTTAGAGTTTGACTTTGCCTGTAAAAGCATAAAAACTTTGCACATTTATGTCAATAGTCAAATCTTATGATACTAACCTCTTTCTCCCTGTATGTCTTTTTATGCAGCAGTGGGTTGGTGGATCCCGTACAAAAATGAACCTTGATTTCTTTGAATATGGAATAGTCCTTCCAGAAATCTTAGAAGTTTACACCATGTGTCCTTCCAACAGCACCCCACAGGAGGAGCTGGGTGAACTGAGAAAAGATGTGCCCTGCAAGCCCTGTGTGTCTTGCCTGTCTGCCCCAGGTCAGGACAGGCAGTCCCTGCTGTCTGGTATGAGCAGCAGCAGTGGGGCACAGGAACATCCATACCGGCATTTGTCCATTGATACTGTGACTGTGGTTGATGAGTTCACACCTTGTAGCTGCCAATGCAACTCTAACCCTGTGTACAGGGGACACCAGCTTGCCAGCCAGGAGCACAGTTGTGCTAGAGAAACAGGTTACCCCAAGATTAACATTGATGATGAAGACAGAAAGATATCCAGTGACTTGCATCTGGCTGACCTGAGCACACAGGACAAAATCCTTGCCTCAGGGTCTGTGTCCACAGGCCCCCTGGGGAGTTCACATGTCCCAGCCCACCAACAAATAGAAAGGGCTTTGGAAGGAGGCATGAGGAGCATCCTAGGAGCCCTTTGCTTGCAGCCTGATCAGTGGGATTTGGAAAATCACACTTCTCTAACTTCTACTGCTGGTGAAAGTGTTTCCTACAGTGAAGTCTCCTGTGACTTCTTTTCTCATATCACAAAGCCTGGTGACAATTATCCTACAATCTGTGTAGACTTAGACACTATTGACAGTGGCTTTGTGGACTCAGACTGTGGGAGTCCAGTTGACTGTGAATTTGAGGAGAGCAATCAGACCAACTGTGGGTCCATCCCTCTTGAGCGGGAGGGGGAAGAGGACTTTCCACGGAGCTACGTCAAGCAGTGGGTGTCCTGTTGTTCTGACAGCCCACTCAGTGGGACACAAACAAGCTAAGGGCATGATGTTGCCTTGCAGAGTGCAGGGCCTTTCCACACTGTGTCAGGAACAAAGTGTTAGCAAAATTCAGAAAAGAAACAAAGTTTACTTTGTGGAAGCTCCATTGCATACAACTGAAAACTGTTAGATCCATTGAAATTTATGCCTATTTCTATTGCCATTTATCCTGTTAATATCTTAAACACGATGTGATGGTTTTTTGTTGTTTTTTTTTAAGAGTCCCCCCTTAACCCCCCTTATAATGGAACAAAAAGCAACTGTTCCTTTAAAAATTACCCTTTAGCTTATGTAGAAGTACAATTTTTTTTTTTTTTTTTTTTTTTTTTTTTTTTTTTTTCAGTAAGCTTACAGAGAGTGAAAAACTTTAAATGCTTTTTCCTGGTATTTTCACATGACTTGAGAGTTTGCATGTAATTGTAATCTTAGAACCATAACCCATGGCAAGCATGTTTGTTATGTTAAATTCCCTACCCTTTCCAAACAACACAGGTAGTGTTACTTTTCCTGCTAATATTCTTGGCTGTCTAAACCCAACTTTTAATGTTAGTTAATTACAGAGGGTCCAGGTCCTGTCCATGAGGTATGATCAAAACCAGTTCTCATATAGTTATCACAGAATGATGTGTCCACAATACAAAACACAACTGAGGTTTCAGAAAGGCTTTGCCTTTCCAGGTGGAGGAAATGCAATGAAAGCAAATGAAAGTCTTCAGAACATGTACAATTCCAGACTAACTCTTGCTACCAAGGCTTTCTACTGAACCAGCATCTCTCCCAGTATTTTCCAAGTACATTAACTGGAACATTGAGCAGCTTTTAGGATTATATTGAAATTTCAGAAATGTGGTCCTCCATGGATGTGCCTGCAACTCTATCTTCCACCTGGGACCTGGTCTGCTGCAGTTAACAGGTCAGTAGCACAAAGTCTGAGCACAAATTTGAGCAATTTCTGCTGGAAAATAAAGCCAACCATGAAACTGCTGTTTCCACTGTAACGATAACTCCATTTCCCTCTGACATCTCCCTATCTCTGTTTGTTGAGGTAGTTGGATTTCAGAGTTACTGTAATACTGATGTAGGACTGGCTTAATGGCCACACCAATGGCTGCCAACAGGTGGAGGCCAGTGACAAGTCCCTCAGGGATCAGTGTTGGGACCGGTCTTGTTTAACATCCCTGTTGGTGATATGGATGGTGGCACTGAGTGCACTGTCAGCAAGGTCACTGCTGACCCCAAGCTGTGTGGTGTGGCTGACATGCTGAAGGGAAGGGATGCCATCCAGGGGGACCTGGACAGGCTGGAGAACTGGGCCTCATGAAGTTCAGCAAGACCAAGTGCAAGGTCCTACATCTGAGTTCAGACAATCCCAAGCAATGATCCAGGCTGGGCAGTGACTGGCTTGAGATGCAGCCCTGGGGAGAAGGACTTGGGGGTGCTGGTGGATGAGAAGTTCAACATGAGCAGCCAGTGTACACTTGCAGCCCAGAAAGCCACCCAGATCCTTGGCTGCATCAAGAGAAGCAGGGCCAGCAGGTCGAGGGAGGGGATTCTGCCCCTCCACTCTGTTCTTGTGAGACCCCACCTGGAGTCCTGCATCCAGTTCTGGAGCCCCTTGTACAGGAGGGACATGGAGGTGCTGGAGCACGTCCAGAGAAGGGACACGAGGATGATCTGGAGGCTGGAGCACCTCTGCTGGGAAGACACTGAGAGAGTTGGGGTTGTTCAGTCTGGAGAAGGCTCTGAGGAGACCTCATTATGGCCTTCCAGTATCTGAAGGGGCTACAAGAAAGCTGGGGAGGGACTTTTTCAGATGTCAGGTAGGGATAGGACATGGGGGAATGGATTCAAAGTGGAGAAGGGGAAACTTAGATTGGAAGTTAGGAAGAAGTTCTTCACCATAAAGGTGGTGAGACACAGGAACAGGTTGCCCAGAGAAGCCCCATCCCTGGGAGTTTGGAAGGCCAGGCTGGACAGGGCTCTGAGCAACCTGATCTGGTGGGAGGTGTCCCTGCCCATGGCAGGGGGGTTGGAACTAGATGATCTTATAGGTCCCCTCCAATGCTGAAAATTATATGATTCTATGTAGAATGTGGAGACCTGCATTTTATGTAGGCAAAGTGCTACCAGCTCAACTTCTGGAGCTGCTTGGCTCCAGAAGATCTTATAGTGGTAGAACCTTTGTAGTGAATTATATGTTTCCAGTTTCCAAAACCAGTTATAATCTGGTTTTGCTGTGATACCAATACATTCTTGTCCCTCTCCCCCATTTCTTTTACCCAAGACTTCGGCCAGCTCTACAGCCCCCTAAATAAGAGGAAGCACTGTAATGAGGAGAAGCCATTTCTTTCACAAATGAGTCCTCGGATAATTTTTTTATGCATCTACATCCCTTGTTTGACTGTTCAGATCAGCCACGGTCCCTCCTATGCTGATTTTGAACCTACAGGGCTTAACTTCGCCCATGTTCTTACTACCTTAATATTCTCCTAGCTCAGTCTTCCTGAGCACTGCTCCAAGCACTCAGATATTTTTTCTTCCTTCCATCTTTGTTTTCCTTTTTTCTTATGATCTTCTGTAGGAAGCTGTGGGAGGCATTATCCTAGTGTGCTTATCCTCCCTCCCAGCCCTGCGTGCCCTCCCCAAGGCAGCAGAGGATCAAGGCAGCTCAGACTCCCTGCTGATGATCAGAGCCTGTCCCAATACAGCTGTAGTGGCTCTGTGGTGAACTGCAGCACTGTGCTGAGAAGGTGCAGGGATACAACATGGATGCAACTTTTACCTGCAGGAGATGGGATGTTTTCTGCTGCAGCAGGAGTACTGCAGGCATCTGGACAGTTGTGAGGCAGCATGTATTATTTGTCTGAATGCTTCTTGTGTTTTAGGGGCTTTCTGTTCAGGACTGTTGTGACTATGAAAAGTGTAATATGCATTTAAATGGTAAACCCTGGGGCTTTAAAGGATTCTTAGTTTGTAGGGAAGGTCCAAAACAGGTGTTGGGAGGAGCACCATAACTCAGTCTGAAAATGTTTGTCTCCATTTCTGCATGACCTCCATCTTCCTGTCTCTTGGACCCTAAAGCTTACACTGGTAGTAGACTGTTGTTCAGTCTGTGCTTTGTCTGCTTCTCTCTTTCCTTTTCCTGGTACTAGACCCATGTGCATGACTCACTTTGTGGACCCTGACTGTAACACTACCACTGCAGCATTGCATCTGGGTGTGGAAGATCTGTTCCTTATACAGTCCAGGATTTGGACATGGAAGCACTGCAATGCTTGTTGCCTTTGCTTCCGGAGTTGCCCCTTTGAGCACAGTGGGATAGGCTGTGGAACGGTACAGGACAGGGGAGCTTAGGGACACCTCAGGCACCTGACCTCAGTTGGGAAGAGGCCTTGGATGGAAGCAGTCTTGCCTCACATTCGTACAAGGCTAGCAAATGGCTTGAGGTCACTTAGACAGCTGTTCTTCTGGCTTTTTTATATAAATGTTGCAAAAAGGTACTTTTATATTCAGAACATTACTTGGCCTTTTAAATGTTAACCCTTTAACAGATGTCCCTCAGTTTCTCCATTAGTAATGAGTAATTGAAGATGCAGCAACTTTTTAGCTCAATCCGATAATCTGAGCACTTTTTCATTGGTTCTTAAGATTATCTTTAAAATCAGGTACAGTAAGATCTGCTTTATTATGCCACTGCTGCTACTGACTGCTCATCAAACCACACAGCCTAAACTATCAAGGCACAGAACCAGTGTGAAAAGTGAACATTCCCTTGAGCTGGTAAGACAGTTTAACATATTTCTGAGCTATGCGTTCTGGTAAATCGTGGTAGGGTATATTTAGTGAGCTAAGATACTGAGAAAGAATTTCTTTACCTAAATGTGGAATTCTATATTGGTTTTAGTACTAGGAACCTGGAACAATAAAACCACAAGAAGGGTCTTTGTGCTTTTGTTCTGTTAAATTCTTGAGCACCTAACCACAGTATTGCCTTTATTCTGATACAGAAAGAAGTACTGAAGAAGTTCTGTGCTAGAAAGAAGTACTATCTTGAACAAATGATTTTCAAGTACTCGTCTCTGACTGAAACAGACAAATGAATGCAGCCAAAATAGCCCTCAGTGTTTAGGACTTCACAGAAAAAACATGCTTTTTTAATGTATATGTATATAATAGATGTGTGTATGACTATTACTTTATTGCAGTATTCATCCTTTGTAGCAGCTTGTTTTCAGCCTCTGGGATCCAGTTCTGTCAAATCTAAAAGAACGTATCTATTTGTGACCATCACATTGTGGAAAAATGTTCCTCAAAAAAAGAAGGGATAAAAAGACTTGCTATATGGGGTTCTCTCTGATAATCTGCACAGATGAGGAAATCTTACTACATCTTCCTTATTCTCCATCAGTTTGCATACTGCTCATGTGATTCCACTATGCACACTGCACATGCTTCTGTCAAGCCTAGATATTTGGGAGGTGGATAATGTATGATTAATTTTTGTTACAGAACCAACTCAGCAATGTTGCAGAAACTGTGTTAGAACAACAGAAACCATCAAGCAGACTGGCTAGGAAATTGATTTGTCTTCCAGTCCTCTAGCTGCTCTAACAGTGTCCTTGATGCTAGCACTGGGCATAGGGCATGCCAACAACATAGATTTTAAAATTTATTTTATTTATTTATTTTTTAAGATACCTAACCAAGATTTATAGCCTACAGTTTATCAAATTAGTAGCAATTGCCTGGAAATATTCTGCCCTGGTTTAGTTATCGTGACCTATGTTTGTGTGCCTGAACAAGTTCTTGTAAGCACAAGTATTACCACTTAATGCAACTCTATCTCTCTCATAATTAGTAAGTTTTACTGTATTTATCACAGGGATCAAATGCAACCCTGATTAGAATGATAAGTAGGAAAGACTTTGTGCCTCCCAGCCTCGCTCAGCTAAAATCAGTTAATGGTAACACTTCCTTTTGACAACCCCCACTCTGAAGAAGTCCTGCAGCAAACAGGATATTTACGAAAAAAACCCCAAAACAAACCAGAAATGGTGAAATGGAGATGAGAAAGATTACTTTTCTCTTGATCAGTTTCTGAAATACTGTAACTATTTTACTATTTGATGCAGAAAAGGGACACCATAAGCGGGCATATTTACAGGAAAGAATGATATGTGGATCAAGGCTGCTGCCTAGTTTTGTGAGATCTGGGACTGGAAAGATGCTCTTGGTCATAAACAATGCCAAAAAATGCAGGAAGAAGGAAAGATGGAACACCTTCCTGCTCATGATCAAATGTCAGGGATTAAAGGCTTCCTTTCAGGGAGCCGATGCTTTAGATTACTGCCATGAGGAGAACAGTTCCTGTAGAAGAAACTCTACATCTGAGTTGCTGCCCTGTCAGATGGAGTCTGACCACACACCTAAAGCTTCAACCTGCTGGTACAAATACTGGCAAAACTACCTCTAACAATTGTTCTGTTTTTAGATAGATACTGTCTGGCATGGGAGGACATGTATGGCAGCTGGGCCTCCAGCTGTGTGTTATTGCTGTGCTGCTCTTTGGTGAAGGAAGAGGGAGAGGTAAGAGAAGGTCTGGAGTAGATCCACTGTGGGAAGAGAGGCACATACATGTGCTCCTTTTTGGTTCACAGACCCCCTAAAGTACATAACAGAAGATTTTGTGGCTGCCCTTTCCCAGGCCCCAGGAGCTGGTACAGCTGGCTGGGGAACTGCTGGGCAGCAGAAAAAACCACAGCCACTGCCCCAGGTCCCTGCCCTGACATCTTATCTCACACAGAGAAGTGTGCTGCAAGAGGGGGAGAACCTCATGAGGGAGGATAGATGAGGTGCCAGTAGAGGAAGCACTAGAAACTAATGAGTCTGATGTACCGAGCCAGGCCTCAGCAGGTGTCACATGAATGCAGCTCTGGTCTCCTTCCTCTGCAGAATTCCCTGGCAGCCTGAGCTGTCTCAATAACTACGTGACTACTGTCAGCTGCACGTGGGCAACAGAGGAGCCCGTGGGCGATGGACCTTTCCACCTGCATTTCACCAAGTAAGAGCTGCAAAGCCAGAGCTGCCAGTGTCAGCCCCAGCCCCGGCATGGGCAGGACAGTGCCAGGGAGCAGATGGGGCAGCCTCAGGCTGTGCTCTCCCCACAGCAGGAGACCTGTGGCACAGCCACCTCTGCTGCCCCAGCACCCCAGACCGGGGCTGCTGCAGAAGCTGCTCCCTTTGCACTCTTCTGTGGGTCCGTGGCCTTGGGGGTTCCAGCACAAACAGCTCCATGATGTCCTGCCAGCTCAGGGCAGTCCATCTGCCCATCCAGTGTCCCCTTGGGCAGGGCCCTGATTGCAGACCCTGCCCATCCCAGCCTCTGCTCCCCATGGCCTAAGGACCATCAGAGCCCACGAAGATTGCTAATTAATTTCTAATTGCTTCTCAGTTTGTTGCATAGAACTAAACCCATGTGGTTCAATCTAAATTAGTTCATATATATATATATATGTATGTGAACTATATGTATACCAAAGGATTTTGAAAGTCTGATGAGTTATAAGTTTTAATGACAGTTTTAGAATATTATGTAAATAGTTTTTCCTCTAACAGAAGAAATCAGGTGAGTAGTTTGCTAGGTGATAGGTTAATAAGCATTGTGACATGTTAATTTGAGATTAATGTGTGTAGATTATGTAATAATGTTGTTTTGACTACCAATAACTGCTGAACTATTATATGAGGGTAAGCCACTGTGATGTATTCTAGCCTCATATATTCTGCTAATGTTAAGTAAAAAATGGTCTAACTCTTAATGATACTGGTTTTTAAATCTACGAAAAAATGCCAAGCTCATAAGCTGTGGTATCCTACTTTATTGTGGGGTCACATGCAACATTAAAGAAATCACTAATCAATTGCTACATCAGATAATTTAATAATAGAGGACTGTTCTTTGGAGCTTACTCCCCAAGATTATGTTTTCTGTCATCCTGTTATGCTGTGCTGAAGCTTGTGAATAGTGAAAAAAACCCCACCAAACAACAAACCAACCTTAGACATGTTTTCCTGTCAATACTGGTAGAGCAACTGAAATGCATTTATGGTAATGCATGCAGCATTGGCAATAAGCAGGAAAAGCTTGAAACTATTGTCCAGCAAGAAATCTATGATATAATTCCCGTTACAGAAACCTGGTGGGATGCATCCCATGACTGGAGTGCTGTAATGGCTACAGGCTCTTCAGAAGGGATGGGCATGGAAGGAGGGGAGGGGGTGAGGCCCTGTATGCTGTGGAAGATCTCAACTGACTTGAGCAGGTTAATGATGGTCTTGATGGGGTTGAATGCTTATGGGTAAGGATCAGGGGGAACACAAATAAGGCAGATATCATGGTAGGGGTCTGTTATAGACAACCCAACCAGGGTGATAAGGTTGATGAAGTATTCTGTAAACAGCTGGGATGGCTTCAGATTCGCTTCCCCTTGTTCTTGTGGGAGACTTTAACTTATCAGATGTCTGCCGGTAATATAATACTGCAGACAGGAAGCAGTTCTGGAGATTCTTGAAGTGTGTGGAACACAACTTCCTAACAGAGCTGGTGATTGTGCCAACTAGGAAAAGCTCACTGCTAGATCTCATTGTATGAGGTTAACAAGGCCAAGTGCCAGGTCTCGCACCTGGGTCATAGCAACCCCATGGGGAGCTACAGACTTGGAGAAGTGTGGTGAGAGAGCTCTGAGTTGGAAAGGGACCGGGGGATATTGGTTGACAGTCAATATATTGATTCAGCAGTGTGTGCAGGTGGCCAAGAAAGCCAAGGGCATCCTGGCTTTTATTAGGAACTCAGTGGCAAGCAGGAACAGGGAGGTGATCATCCCTCTGTACTCAGCTCTGGGGAGGCTGCATCTTGAGTTCTGTGTTCAGTCTGGGCACCTCACTAGACGAGGGACAGAGAGGTGCTGGAGTGTGTCCAGAGAAGGGCAACAAAGCTTGGGAAGGGCCTGGGACACAAGTCCTGTGAGGAGCTGGGGGTGTTTGGTCTGGAGAAGAGGAGGTGAGAGGAGACCTTATTGCTCTCTTCACCTACCTCAAGGGAGTTTGGAGCAAGGAGGGAAACAGCCTCTGCTCCTGAGTGAACTGTGATAGGACCAGAGGGAATGGATGGAAGCTGTGCCAGGGGAGGTTTAGGATGGATATTAGGAAATGTTTTTTCCATGAGAGGGTTGTCAGGCATTGGAATGGCCCAGGACAGTGACAGATTCACCATCTCTGGAGGCATTTAAAAGGCATTTGGACCTGGTCCTTGAGGACGTGGTTTAGTAGTTAGATTATGGTGTTTGTCAAAGGTTGGACTGGATGAGCTTGGAGGTTGGAGCTTGCAGCTGCTGGAAGATTTGGTGCTCTGAGAAGTGAGGTTATGAAGGCCTCTCCTTCCTCCCTCTTCAGTCCTGCTTTTGCATTTCTTTCTCTTCTGTCTGCACTAAAAAGGTCCGTGTTTTTCCAGAATGTAGTGCTATGCTAAGCTGCCGCATGTCTTTTATAAACTGAAAAGCACCCAATCATATGACTTAAAAAGAAACTTTCAGCCCTTTTATTCTTCTAGCCTCTGGTCAAAGGGCCACAACGCCAGCTGCAATCTGAATGCCAGAGAGGGAATGCAGAATCAGTACCACTGCACAATCCATTTAGCCAGCCAGATCTTGGAAGCTGATGGTTACAGAGTCTCTCTCCAAGGCAACTTCTTTGGATGTAATTACACATACATTACCTTTCCAGAGTACAATCCCCGCAACCACAGTAAGTACGGATCAGGGTGGGCTGAGGCCCACTGTGGGGGGGAAGTCTGACACACACTGCAAGAAAGGGTGTTTCAAAGACAGCAAGTGAGAATAATGGAAACAAGCCAGGGCACCCATCACCCACAAATGCACTACATGGGCTTCATCAGTAAGAATGCAGTCCCAGTGTGTTTCCATTATGATTTTTCCAGGACTTCAGAAAGTTCTGGCTCTGGAGAGCCTTCAAGTAAACTTCTCATTTGCATTTTCTTGTGCCATGGATTGATATATAGTTGAGGGTTTTTCGTGTGTGTTTTGTTTTGTTTTGTTTTCCTAAGTAATGAAGTAATGAGAAATCAAAGTCATGGATCTGCTTCAATGTCCCATGGCCTGGTACTTCAGATAACTGCTCTAGTATTGAAAATCTCAGAGCTTGTATACATTAGTGGTATGCTAGAAGGACAGAATGTGACATCGAGAGTGGTTCTTCACTTGCAGGACTACCCCCAGGGGCTATTTAATTATCATTAATTTATGTCAGTTCTGATCTGCCCTGTAAGCTAATTTGGTCTAATGCTGGTCCTAGTATCACTCTGTAGACCCATCTTTATCTCCCAAGACTTTAGCCACACATCTCTCTGTAGTGTTCACGTCTCAAATACTGTGAAAAAAACCTATCTCTCTATTTGCAGTAAAACTTGACCCACCTTTGAACATCCAGAGCAACGTCACTGCCAGCAAGTGTCAGATATGGTGGAGTGTACCTTGGTACCTCACTGAAATTCTTCAATATGAGTTGCAGTATAAGGAGTACAGCATGTCCTGGGAGGTAACTGGATGAGGCACACACTGACACTGCCTTGCTCTCTGGGTGCAATGGCCTTGCCACTCAGCTCAGGGACTTCTGGCAGCTGACTGGTTTAAGCTGTCCTTCTGATCCCACATCAAAGCTGAAAGATTTTGTATAAAACATCAGTACTGAAGATCAATACGTCTTCCCCTGAGCCCTCTGTTCAGTAGTCATCCATTATCATGCAGACCCTCTTCTTGCATCCAAGAAAAGACGATTTGAAAAGTGGGATGAAAAAAAAAAAGTATTTAAAGGACCATCTCTTTGCCCAGCCTTGTTAACAGAAAACCTTTGTAATTCTTTGCAGGCTGCATTGAACAAGACAGTGCCCAGTTCACTGCCACAGATAGAAATTGAAGCTACAGAGCTTCGCAGAGGCATTGCTTACATTGCACGAGTTCGCTGCAAAGTTTCTGAGGATGAGGATTCGTACCGTAGCCAGTGGAGTGAGTGGAGCCAGACAACAGTGTTTCAAAGAGAAGGTATACAGAATGTTGTTTTTACTAGAATTCAATTTTACCTTTAAAAAAAGGAAGATACCTTGTAACATGAAGCTTTTCAAATTAGAAATAGCTTTCTTCAAGTTTTCATAGCCATATTGCTTTCCTTGAGGTCTTTAGCAGCCTGTTTCATTTGCATTTCTTGGTTTCTATCCTGACTTCCAGAATTTTTATCAATTATTTTTGTGCTGATTCTTTTCCTAGGTGAACCAAAACTATCTGAAAACATGATAAATAACAGGACTATGCAGTTTTTGTTTATTCCTCTGATTTTTGGGGCTCTACTGTATATATTTTGGAACTGCAAGATTTCCTCAAGGTACGTTAAAGGTTTTTATTTAAGTTCCCCTTGATCTTTATATCCCTTTTGCTTTCTGTTTCTGCTGCACAGACACAATAATTTTCAAAATCTCATTTGACAAATTCAAGCCAGTGGAAATTTATTAATTTTAAATTAAAAGTGAAAGTACACACCAATCCATGAAGGTGTGAAGGATAAAAGGAACACATCTAGAACTCTCAGTTCCGGAGAAATTTGTTTAGCAGTAAGATGCTAAACAAATGCATAAACAGCTCCATGCTTATAATGAGTAATAGACTAGTATTGACTGTGTGGCATGAAACTGTCCTCAGGAACTTTTAAGGCTGCTTCAGGGAAGAAACATTAAATGAATGCACAGGAAGCAGAAAAGCAATTGCATGAGATGTCAGAAACCATGTGAAATGGACCTCTTGTGCAGTCTTCCTAACCTAAGTGTGGGGTGTTCGTTTAATCCATGTGTCATTGAGACAGAATACAGAAATATTGCCTTTTTTTAATTTAAGTGTTGTTTTCTCACTTCAGGGCAAAAAGGCTCTCCTGCTTTAACATTCCCACACCAGCTGCTTTCTTTCAGCCACTCTACAATTTTCACAATGGGAATTTTAAGGTAAGAAATAAGTCTAATTTCTTTCTTATGACCCTCAGTTCATGAGGGGAGAATTTTTTTTTTTTTTTCTGGGATTAATCATTTCTGCTCCTGAATAGAGTTACTGGCACGGTTTAAGTTTTCCTGGGAGCTTATAGTTTCTCAGTTTCCTGCCTCCACATACGAGCAACACCACCAATGCTAGCATCCAGATTCCCTCTCCTTAGAAACGTAAACCCTTCCAATCATCACTCCCTTTCCATGCTGAATGTGAAGGGTGTACCCTGCCTTGGCAAAGCCAAGGCAACACAAGCAGCTTGTAGTATATTCTGGAGGTAGATTATTGAAAATTTGTTGTAAAATCCAGTGAAAACAGCAGCTAGGCTCTCTACCCTTTTGCCCAGTAGATTTGCACTAGACATTGGGATTATTGTGCCAAAGCCACATAGCAAGAACTGTTATTTTGCAAATTCCAACTCTAAGCCAAATGTCCTGAACTTACTGATCCTTTCATTAGGACTGGGTTGGACCTAATATGGCTTGTACCCAACTCAGAAGAGAAGAGGCTAGCAACTCAAACCAAGTGACTGCAGATGGAGTTTTTGATATAAACACCCAAGAACTGATTTCCCAGATCTCCTTGAAACCTATAGAAAGCACAAATCTGGTTGGTGCAGAAGAAAACTTTGTATTTGCGCCAGGTTTGAGCCAGCAGGATGTCCCCAGCAGGTATTTAAGACCAGAAGAGGTAGAAATAAGATTGGGACTGTTGTTTGCACAAAGCCATGCTGATGATACAGTTGGCCAGAAAATATCTGAAATAATTAAAGCCAATCTTGAGAGCCCTGGCATGGGAAGGAGTTATCCCTCTGACCCACAGCATGGAAAGGATGACTTCCTTATGCTTCAGGAATCTTTGGAGATAGCAAATTTGTCCTTCAGCAGCAGTGACTACTGTACCTTGTATGACAATGATACCGTGGGAGGTTTGATTCCTGCTGAACTACTGATGCTCTCCAACTTCAGTCTCGTTAAACATCAGAATGATCAGAGTGACCTTCCCTGAGGAATACTGCCTGCAAAGATCTTTGTCTTGTCCTCTCATCTTCAAACACTGTCTTCCCAAGTGGCTTAAATGGTGACTGTGCAGAAAATTACAAATGTACCATTTCTAGGTAAATCTTCAATTTTTGTACTTCAAAAGAAAATTGTATCCAACTCCTCTGGCTAGCAAATACTAGCCCACAGGCATGACAAGGCCTGACTCCATCTGCTGTTTCAGGAGACAGGCAACCATGCCCTTCCCTAAATTAACCTCCTCACAGCAGCAGAAGTCCATCAACCCCTTAATCTAAGGAAGCAGCATCAGACCTGCTATTTTTTCCTTAGGAGGAACTAGTGGAATTGTGTACCTCTCCCTGCCCTGCAAGATGATGCTTTCCAAATTTCCTTGTGAGACAACAGCTCTGCACTGCTCTCAGTAGATAGTTCTTTCCTCACTGCAAATCAGGTTAACTCAACCTTTACTCTATCCTGAACATTAGCACCTGCTAGACTGAGAGGCAACAACATTTGCAGTGTGAAGAACCATAATTTAAACTAACCATAATTTTAAAACTGTGTACAATTCTTCATAAAAGCATGAAAATTTTTTGCTAAAGAGGGTAATTTTGTGTCTTAATATGATAATGAGGACTTCAAGTGGTGTCTGATTTAATCAGCATTTATAATAACACTATTTAAAGGCAGTGGGCCTTGTTTTTTAATATACTGAACGGCTGTACCTTTTATTTTGCAGTAACTAAGCCCCATGTACTACTTTGATTTTGGCACAAATTTTTTGTCAAGTTTAAGCGCCTGGGCTGATCTAACAGAAAAAGGTGAACAGCAAGAACTAACACTTTGTGATTATTCAGAAGTAAATAAATCAGAGGAATTAGTGCAAACTTCAGTTTTTCAGAATTTAGTGTCAGAGAACCTTAGAAAGAACTTTAGTTTAGAAAACATCTGACTCTATGAATCCTTAGTAAAAGTTGTTTGACAACATCATAGAAGTAGGAAAGGGAAGACCTGAATGCTGGTTTGGAGACCAAAGCACTAAAGCCACTGCTGCTGCACCAACAGAAAAGGGGGTAAGAAAACTCCTGAGTGAAGCTGTACTTTACAGCTCATGGAGCTAAGGACAATGAGCACAGTGAGCTATGATATGGTGTCCAGCATGTGAGCACCAGTATAGTTCTGCTAGTGCCCACCTGTATTGCTGGTGGAGTACTGGTGTTCCCAGTAGCGAGTGACAGAAGCTGTATCTCCATCAGGCATTCTCTTTAGTCATTTGCATGCTCATTTCAAGAGGAATGAGAAGATCAGACTGAGTGTTTCTAAGCAGTAAAGGCATTGCCACACCCACACAAAACAAAAATCACAAATCCTGTGCTGCAGAAGTCTTTATCACCAGAGGCCTTTCCAGGCAAGTGAAGCCCCTTGAGTGTCCCAGCAAGCCTCAGCAGTGTGTGCTCTTCCTCAGAGCCACCCACATGTTCGCCCATCTAGCCAGTAAAAACACCAAAATCTAGAAATATTCTGTTTAATCTTCAGTAATTTAATCTGATCTTCAGATCTGTTCCTACTAGAGGCACAATTCTCAAGACACTGAGGTGCTGATCAAGTACAGAGATCTAAACTGTCAGTTCTAAAGCACAAACTGCTGCAAATATTCAACGACACGTGTTTATATTCTGGGGAGAATATTTGGAAAATAGGGGATGTTCTTTTTGTGCTAGGAAGGGAAAGAAAATGCAGGGGGGGTTTGTTTGCCTCTCCCCGTGGACTGCTGCTCTCCTTGTATGGACTGCTGGAGACTTCTGGGCGTGATGCGCTCAGAAGGTGTCGATCAGCTGGGAAGAACCGGGCAGAGAGAAGCCGAGGCTTTGGGTATAGAGTCAGGAAGAGTGAAGTGGTATTTAAACAAAGCCCCGGACACATTCACATTGCTTGCTACAGTGCCGTGCACAAACACCCCAGCCCTGCCTCACCCCGGCCCCGCGCTCAGCTCTGGGTCAGGCCTGTACCTCCCTCCCTTAGGGGAACGCGCAGCGACCCGGTGCCGGGGAGCGCCCGATAACGCCTGTCGGGGCCAGCGGGCTCAGAACCCCGTGTGTTTCTCAGAGGGGCCGATTTGTTGCTGTCAGTGGTACGGTGACACACGGCAGGGACACACGGCAGGGACACACGGCACCGGCACCGGCACCGGCACCGGCACCGGCACCGGCACCGGCACCGGCACCGGCACCGGCACCGGCACCGCCCCCACAGCTCCCGCCCGCCCCGCCGCCCCCAGCGAACCCGCACGCGCCGAGGGGCGGGGCTGCAGCCCCTGCTGACGTCACCACGCCGCCACTCCGCGGCCTCCTTGTGTCGTGGCACGCACCCGGATGTGAGCGCGCGGCGGGAGCTTCTTCCGCCCTCACCCCGCTCCGCCTCCCGCCCGGAACCGTGGCCGCCGGCGTCACCGCGCGCACTGCGCCTGCTCGAAGCGGCCGTGGACGCGGAGGCTGATGGGGGATGCGCTGCCCGTGCCCGAGCGTGAGTAGCAGGTAGCTCCACTCATGAGAGAGCGAGCGTCACGGAAGTCCCGCCTGCAGCGGAGGGGGGGGGCATTGTTGTGGTGACCTCACGGGCGGGGGATGCGGGCGCCCCATTGGCCCGGGCTGGGCCGTGCGAGGGGAGCCTAAAGGGTGAGGGGAGCGGGGGCCGCGCCGGCCGGGCGGGCCCATGGCCAGCACTAGCAGCCACCTGGTGAGTCCGGGCCGCGAGGTCCGTGCTGCGGGCTCCCGGGGTTGCCGACGGCCCGCGAGGTTCGCCGGGGGAAGAAGTAGGCCCGGACGCCGGAGCCGGCCCGTGACGGAGCGGCCGCCCGTGTCCCGCACGCCGCCGGGGTTTCGGGGGCGGCCCTGCCGCCCGGTCGCACAGGGAGAGCGGCCGGGCGAGCTCTGTCCTCCGCGGGGCCCGCCGCGGAGCCGCTGCTCCCGGTCCTCGTTCCCCCTCCTGGGTCCCCGTGGGCCCCGCGAGAGGCCCCGCTGTCGCCCCAGGCACCGGCGGGGCCCTGAGGCGTGGGGCTGGCGCAGCGGCGGGCGGCCCCAGCTCGGGCTGCCAGCGGCAGGAGGCGAGCGGAGGCTGCTCCTGCTGCTGCTCCTGCTGCTGCTCCTGCTGTTGCTGTGACCGAGGCGGTCGCCCCGCGGCCTCTGGCGGAGCTTCGCGCTCGGTTCCGGGTGCGAGGCGTTGGCGTGGCTGGGCCGGGCCCCGCCGGGAGCCGATGCCCAGGGAGAGCCACTTGTTCCTCTGAGATCCGCCTTTTGTTCGGTGGGAACTGACGTGAGGAGGGCAGTGAGGGCCGTGTGGGACGCCGGTTGTTGACGTTGTGTGACAGTGTGAAACTCGTAACGTTTTGTGAGCGCTGAGTATCGTGAGGTAGGGTTGTAGCTGATGCACAGAAGTGGTAATGGTAAATCTTAATTTGCATTGTAGTTTATAGAGTTAGTGTAGAAATTCCCCTATGGTAAGCGTGCTTTTACAAAATTAAATACTTGCTTTTGTTGCTGTCATTGTTGCCAGTAGGCAAAGGGATGCTCCTTATCCCTGTGTTCATGCTGCTGAGCTTTTGTGTCTGGTGTTCTTTCTGTGAGCTGTAAGCAGGCAAGCTTCACTTTGCAGTAGCACTTAAAACTTTTTCATAGTTGGAATTGGTTAAGGAGGGTCTTCTGCATGGGGACTGGGGCAGCTGCATTGATTCATGGAGTCAGGTTTCACTGTGCTCTCCTCTTCACACTCGTTGCTTTTTCATCAGGGTTTTGCATATTTGTTGATGGAAGATGAGAATTATTATGTGAAATATGTGAGGACATGGAATACTGGATCTAGGATTATGAAATACAGTGATGTTTGATTAGTAAAGGGATTAGTTTTGCTTTCCTGTCACTTGAAAGAGCTCCATATGACTGCTTCTCAGCATCAGAGATGACTTCTGTTTACTTGGCCTCTTAAACAGGGACTGTGCTTCCCTTTGTGCTTCTGTCCTTGTTTCTTGCATTTCTTTCCAGGTTTTTCTCTCCGAAATACTTTTATTTATGTTCTTTTCCTAAAGACTTCTTAGGTTCCTGCCTGTAAGAGAAACATATAAAGAGAGAATGATAGAAGGACAAAGTTGACAGCCATCTTATTTTAGTTTTAGTAATTTTTTTCAGGGTAACTTATTTTTAATTCCTTCTCTTCCATCCCTTTTAATACTTTCCTGGTCTGGTGAGTAGCAGTATCAGACAGGTTCAGCTAACCTTTTTGTAATTCAGATTATATCAAGTATGGGAAATCAGTATTTCTGAAACTCTGAGGAGGTTACTGTTAATGTCTGTGTGATGGAATTAATGACATTAATTAGCTCTGTGATTGTTTTACTGAAACAGCAAAAGACTGGGGGAGGGGAATAGACCACAACTTTGAAAGGAATATTCCAGCATTCCTCTATCAGAACAGTTAAATTTTGTATTCGTGTTTGTGGAGACAATTCCTAAAACATTCTACTAAACATTTTTCTGAAAGCATGGTGCTAAGGGGAGAATTGCACTTTTAAGAAAGAAACAACTTCAGTGCTGCTTTAGTTGCAGGTGTCAGTGTGGTTTTAGTTATTTGCAGTTAATGCCTTCATTACCAGCATGTTTGGTCTGATATGAAGAAGTGCTCTTCCTCTCAAATGAAGAGTCTGAAGGCATGGTTACTGCACCTACATTTCTAGGAACATTTCACTGTCAGGTTTAGCTGCTCGAGTGGTTGTTGTATTCTGCCAGCACTTCTGACCTGGGGACTGGAGGGATTTTTCCCTACGTTACTGTCTCTTCTCTGGGGTTTGCAGTGTACATCTCTGACTAATCTTTATCACTCACTCATAGGCTTTCATCTTTTTTTCTGTAAATCTCTTACCAAAGCAGACAGCAGGAATATAAAACAGTGAAAGATACAGATGTTGAGGTGATAGTTGAAGGGGAAAAAATGGAAGAAGCTTAAGAGGTGCAATTTTGTATTCATTCATATTTCTATCATAGGAAGTTCTGGTAGCTAATGGAAAGGAGGCAGTCCAGGTAATAAGAGTGATCTTCAAATAGACAGTGAATCCACTGTGTACGTAGGGTTTGTTTTTGTTTTTCAAAAGCAAATTATTCTTGGTCTTGTTTGTCTAGTAGTTAGTGCTAGAAGTAATGTCTGTTCCACATATCTCTTGAAACTCTACACACAGATTGCTGTAGCTGCACACTGTAAGACGCCCTGCAGACTCTTGATGCTCTCCCAAAGCAGATCAGTTGGAAGGCAGCATTGCAGGAAAAACTTGGAAAGGGCTGCTGGCTATTGAAGTGCATACAAGGATTTTGGTACAGAAGGCATGAAGCCAGACGTGCTTTGTTAGACTGGAAAAAGTAATAAACTTGCAGTTTACTTAACAGCAAACTTGCATTTTATCTACTTTTTTTTTCAAAGAAAGCTGTATGAATTTCTGTAGAACTAAAACATTTGTGGCATCAGAGAATATGCGAGTTAGAAATTATTTTTTAATATGGAAAGATAAAAAAATTAGTACAGAAAGCACTATGTTTCAAAGATAAAAATCCTTCTCCAAGGTCCTCAGGTTGGAGTTTTTGAAGAAATTGTATGAAGCCAAGGAATTATTCTTTCTGGCATTTCAAATGGGAAAACTTTTTTGCAGGTGGCAAAGTTAGGTTATGTATATGTAATGAAGAAGCAAAAAAGGGGAACAGGATGATTTTTCTGCCTCCCCACTTCCCTTTCTGACAACTTATGTGCAGGTAAACTTGTGGAAGATTACTAAGGTCTAACTGAAGTGTATGTAATGATTGAACACAGGATGCACAAAGTTGTTATTTGGTCTAGAACCTTATTTTTCACACTGCAGTTCTGTAGGAAATAACTTGTTTGTTGTGTGATTAAATATTTAAGCTTGGATTTGCTTTCTGCTTTAACAGACCATCTGTAAATACTTCTCCTGACAAATGTTTTATAACTCTTTATGGCAAAAAATTGCAAGGGTCAATTTACTTAGCACATTCTTCTGAAAATAAAATACCAAATTTGATGTTCAGTTCTTTAGTAATTCTAAAGAAATTAAATTTCCAGTTCTCTACTGCACTGTGCAACCTTTGTATACTCCTTCTACATACTGCCACCTCCGTGTGGCCAGTTCTCTGCTCTTCCCCCAAAACTGTTCTCTTTGCTGTCTGGAATTGCTGGCAAGGAGCCTGGTGTGGGAAGTCCTTTTGTGTTTGTTAGCATGAGCCCTGTCCGTGCTCCACAGTACCTCTTGGTATTGGTGTGCTTCATGATGTAATTGATGGTGCAGAATGTGCTCCAGACTGCTGCAGTTACAGATGGCTTTTGTTTTCCTGTGAGCTGCCCTGGATCTGTTTGTGTGAAATGAATTCTCAATGACTTGTTTACATCTGAAACCATTTGGGCCATAGGCTGACTTTAGGTTCTTAGAGATTTTGGGGCTGCCTGTTTCTGGTCTGTTTTGAGGCTGGGGGCAGGGAAAGGGACAGGTAGTGGAGCCAGGCCTGAAGTACTGTCTGCCTCTGAAGGTGCTTGGAATTTAAGTGCTTTGTTTGGCAGTGGAGGAGGTTAGAGGGTAATTGGCTGATGTGCAGATTCTTACAAATCCTTTCATTAGCTTTAATCTCTGCTTGACTTTGGAGTTAGGATCCTGGAAATTTGTGGAGGAAATAACATGTGTAAGGCTGTTAAATTTAGAAAAATGCCTTTGCAATAACTAAGATGCTGTGCTCAATATTGCTCTGCATGCAAGAAACTAACAAATTCAGTCTTATGGATAAAATAGCCATCTTCCCTAAATGAAGAGTGAAGACTATCTAACAATGTAGAGGTGTTCTCTGTGGTCCCAAATCCTTGAACCTTTGGTTATATTTTTTCTGTTGTAACATGAATCTTATTTCCTCTTTGCTCTCTTATGGATAAACTGCTTTATAGATTTACTGCAAAAAAAGTAAGGAACTGGTCATAGGTGATGTGTTCAGTTATGAAGGAAGTGTAGTGTCAAAACTGAGCTTTGCCTCTGTTAATTTGAGATCATTTTATATGAATACCCTATATCTCCCCAAACTTTAAAACACTCTTTGCATACCATGAACTTTTTGAGGATGTACATCCAGAAAGCTTAAGAAGAAAACTCAGTTAATGTTGATTCTTCTTCAAATTTAATCTTCTTCTTTATGTTTTGAAAATAGAATTTCTATCTTCCAAAATTGATTTTTGAAGATGAGGCAGCCCATGGCCAGCTGGAAATGTATTACCAGGGCATTACTTTTAAAGAAATCTTCCTTTAAACGGGAGTAATTTCTATCAAACAAACTTTGTTAAATTAATTTTCAATTTTTTTTTTTTTTTTCCGTTTTGGAGGAGGGGATTAATCAGTTTTATGCAGTTTTATGCTAGTGCATCAGTGAATGCTTATCTTCTGCGTTGGAGAGGTTTCAAGGTTTCAAATGACACTACACTAGAAGGTGAGCATAGTTGTTTTCGGGGGTCAGAGCCTAGACTTCTTTAATTAGTGAGTATGGCAGTCTGTTTAAACAACAATAAAAAAAATCCTCCCTCTTTAAATTTACATGATTCATTAATAAAAACGGTCCATTAAGATTTTTCATGTGCCAATTTCTGAGATCAAAAAATCTTACACCAGATAGATGCATGACTTCAGAGTCTTTTGCAAAACCAAGTTAAATGTAGTAATAAGTAACCATTTATGAGCCTTGATCAGAGTATAGATTCTTGACAAATTGTCCTCATTCGGTTTTGCTACTCGTAATGGTTTCTTTCTTCCAGAGAAGTTGATGGGCAGTTTGTTGGGTTAGGAGCCAGGTCTTCAGTTCTGTACAGTAATCTTTGCATACCATTCGACCATGAGGTTTCAAAGAGTGCTGTTGCAGCTTTACACAACATAAACCACTGTGCTATACAAGAAAAACATTTGTTGTTAATGCCTTTTTTAATATCTGCAAGGAACTGATACTTCAAGTAGAGTTCTTTATTGCAGTTTGAGGAGAAGGGCTTACTATGATACCCAAATAACTTTTCTGTAGAAAAAAGCCATCCTGTTGTCCTGGGACAACTTATCTTTGGCATCTTTGTAACCCAGGTAGGTGCCTCATTTGTTTTTTGTTGTTGTTTTTGGTGTTTTGTTTTTTGTTTTTTTTTTTTTTTTTTTGAGAAGAGTGTTTGTTCTTTAAAATGCTCCATTTTATTTGTGATGATTTTGTGTTTGCATTCATTTCAGTTTCGTAATCTTTGTCTTATATGACAAGATTAAATCAAAATAATCAAAATAACCGAATTAATTTAGAAAACCTCTCAGGTCAAGCTTATCTAAAAATGTCTAGCAAAGTAGCAGTATTGATAAATATTAGCTAGACAGCTCTTATTTCTGAAACTACAAAAAGCATGACCAGTGAAATCAATTACTTTCTCTGAATGTGAAGAAAAGGCCTGTGTTCCTCCTTAGTTGCACAGTTAAATATATACTCCATGTTTTAACTTGAAGACAGTGTATTAATATGGACATGGAATTTTAGATGCATAGATTTTGGAAGATCTTCCTGTTCTCTATCAAAGGGCTATGTCAAAGATGTAAAAGTTGTGCTTGGACAGCCAGCGAGGGTATCTTATTATGTACCATGTACTGTCTGTTTTTGCACTGTCTCAAAATGCATTTGTAAGTGAGAAGGTTAATTTATAGATACCCTAGAATGCTTCTATGTTCCTTTCTGAATCCTGTAATTTCTTATGCAGAGTTTACTAATTCAGGGCATATGCTTCTATTGGTTTATTTTCATGATAGTCTGTGAACTTCTTGTTATAATTTAGTCTAACACTTATGACATACACCACTCAGTAATTCTTATGTCCTGTAAGACTTGTATTAAATTGCAGATGGCTCTTATTTCAGAGTTCTATATTCTCTGAGACCACAAGGCTAAACCAGTCAGATTCTTTAATAAACACAGATTTTAGGAGCTTCACGTAGCAAGATGATTGAATGTTTTTCCAGGAGATGTGTCTTGATTTTCTCCTGAACTGGTTTGTTTTGATTTTCTCCTTACTGTTTGCACAGTAGTAGTGGCAGTACAATTTTCTAGTTCTGTATATTCAGGTATGGACTAGCTTGAGCTCTTCATCCACTTGTTTCCCACTGTTAGGCCAAAATTCTTGGACCATATTGAAATTTGTAGTAATGTTTTGGTAGAAACAAATGTAAAGTCTCACTGTCTGATTTACAAGAAGCTGTAGGTTACTTTAAGTAAGAACTACACTTACTTGCCAAATGGTGTGTGGTGGTTTGGTTTTTTTCCCTCAGTCTTTGAATTTGTGCAATTATCATTTCAATCCTTTTGGTTTGAGTCAATCCAGATGTGAACTGGAAGAGATCATTGGTTGGGGATGAATGTTGATTATAAGTTTTTCAATAGTTTATCCAGTTTTACTTAGAATGTGTCCCATATTCATTTTCATCAATAGTATTCTGCATTTCAGACATTGTGTAATGCTAAGTCAAATGTTTTATGTATGTCTATCTGCATTGTTTTGTTTACTAGACCTGTAATACAGTATAGCATAAAAAACATTCATAAGAGGGTTGTGCCAATGCTCTGGCTTATACAGTCCCATCAGCATTATTTATTATCAAAGCAAGTGTTCCAGTTGAGATGTAGACCTCCTGTTGCTTTGTGTAAAAAATATTTTGTTTGCAAGGTGTGTTTCCACAAAAAAATTGGCCTTACAATTAAGTGGATGGAAGAGCTTTTCTGTTCACATCTGCACAGTGTCTTCATGCAGACAGCCTCAGTAATACAGTCAGCAGCTGAAGTCAGTGTTACCAGACAAGTGGTAGGTTACACCTTTTCACACCAATTTTCTTTGTAAAAGAAATGAGACTTTGCTAATATAGTTTATGTGGTAGCAGAGATATTTGCAGTCATCTTCAGGGCTGTGTCACATCAGTTAGAATGGAAGTAAGGGATTCTGGAAGCTCCAGAAGGCCTAGACCCTACAAGTATTTTTTGGTGCTGTTAGTGTTGGTAGGACTGTGTTACAAGAGCAGCCTTGCAGATTTTAAAAGGTAGTGACTTGCAGTTGTCACTGTACTTGCTGTATAGCAGGGGGGCTAGAGCTAGAGGCTCAGTGGTTATCAGTGTGGTCCACAGTGATGTGTGGCATGCTGTCACTGTGTGAGGGTCTGTGCTTTCACTGGGTTGCCATCTGAAAAATGGGGGTGGTTGCTGGAAGGGGAGAGCATCCTTAATCTTCTGAGAACTGCAGATGCAGTTTAGGTGGTTTTTAAATTCTTCAGTGATTGACTTTATGCCTCACTAAATAAGTCTGTGTCTAGCAGAAGGAAGATCTTAAATCTGATTTTTGTAAAAGGGCAGCTGGACAAGGCTGGATCAGATAAGAAAGTCTGTATTCTGTCTCTGGCATGTGTGAAGACATGTATACATATACATATATCTCATATACATGAGACTATACGTGTATATGGTCTCTGCAGATGGTTTTTTTTTCCATCTTTCAAAGTAAAACAGAGAAAGTAAATAGTACAGGACACAAAATACTAAACAAGAATATTTGGAGTGTGAAAGACAAGTGTGGGAGTAGCCTTTTCTGTATATGTTCAGGTACAGCATACCTAGTTGCATAGTTTTGTCATTTCTTAGGCAATTGATATTTTAGATCTCTTGCATCTTCCTCTGTCCTTGTTCTTAATCTTGACTTTCCTTTGAGAAAGCCAGGGGACTAATTGACGTTATAGCTTCTCTGGAAATAACCTCTCCCTACGAAGTCCTTTACTCCCATCTCTCTTTCCCATAGGACTTTTCTATACTTGATATTCTTTGTGATTTGGTTTCAGATACTGTGCAAGGAAATACAAAGATACTGTGCATCCAATACCCCCCACCTTTTTTTTTTTTCTTTTTCTCTCAGTGCTCTCTGGTGCGATTTTGTTGTGTTGTTTTTTTGTTTCTCATTTGTTTGTTTTTTCAAGGTGATCTTACTAAATGCAAGATCTAACCAGATCCCCCACGATGCTGCTGCTTTACTTACCTCTAAACCCTCAGTTGCTCTGCAATAGCCTGACTGGAGCCAGTCAATCATTTAAATCCTAGTACTTATTCTCATTGTGTGCTTTTTATTTACTATATTTTAATTGATGGGATGCATGTTATTGTTGAGCAGTTGTGCTTGTCAGCCTTGCTGCACTCTTGACAGGAAAGGGCACACTCTGGTTTTAATTCCAGCTGCTGTTTGAGTAACTGTCTGGAGGAATGGTGATTCAGTTGGGCTCTGAGAATGCTAGGGACAGTAACTAGTCTGGAGAAGGTATCAGCTAAAATATCTGTACAGAAGTCATGAAAGGAACCGTGACCTACAGCACACGTACTTTATGTGCTGTATTCTTGATAGCAGCATCAATATACTTTCTTCTTTTCAAAGGGAGGAATGCTGTGTGACCAATTCTGAGAAGAGGCATATACTGCTCTCTGGGTGAGTTAGTGAACTTTACAAAAAGCAACATCTGTCTCAAGAGTCTTCCCCCAGCCATGCTCCCCTTTTGTTCTAACAAAAAGTGTAGAAAATATAGTAAATAACTATTATCATAGGCTGATTCCTCATCAGTCTGCTGTATCACAAAGGTCTAATAAAAGCTGTTACCTGTTCTTGATCTGCTGCCCTACTGGTGTAGTCATAGTTCTCGTAAAAATCCCTAAGGAGCAATAGGGATCCTGGAGCAGGTAGACTGCACGCAGATTGGAAAGAGAATCTTCCCTTTTGCTTCTCTGAGGATATTTTTGGTTAGTTTCCTAAAAATAGATAATTTTCAAACTTGTGGAAATTGATTCTCTACTCTCTGTAACTGCTGTACTCTTTTAGACTTTGTTAATTAGTGTCAATTTAGGAAGCATAAATCTGCATGCTTAGAAATAAGTATGTTTCTCATTGTTCTGTGATGTCACTAAATGTGTAAGTGAAGTGTACTTCTGAGCTGTAACTTCTTTTTGAAAGAAATTTAGCTGTAAATAAGGGCTGCTTTTCCCTACTGCATAGAGCACAGTCAAGTGAGCAATTGCTAACTTGGTAGCTAGGTGCTTTTAAGTCCATGTGCATGATTGAATGCAAGTCCAAGTACCATCTAAAGAGGCTTCCGCTAGAAATGCAGAAAAATGTTCTGAATCAAGTTGAAATTCATAAGGTAGAAAATTATTTTTGTCAGAAGTAAAGTCAATTTGAGTGTCAGCACGAGGTACGTTACAGACTAGGTCAGAGTTGTATAATACATCTGTTTTGAGGAGACTTTCAGTAAGTCATGGTTTCAAGCTGCTTGGATGTATGTTAAAATATTGAGATTAAAAAAGTTTTCTAGCATGGCATTAATTTTCTTAAATATTCCCTCTGCATAGCATTTCAGTTTTTATTGTCAGAAGTAATTCAGCAGAGCTCTCCTATTGTCTGTGTTTTCTGGACAGTTTCAAGAAAAACGTTTGAAGCAGACATCTGACAAGACTAATGCAGGGTTATTGCAAGCAGGGAGGGAAAACAGCTTGCTGTGTTTCCTTGGTCTGGGAAAAATTCACAAAATGGCACTAAATGATGATTTTCATTGTGTATTACAAGAATCCATATTTAGAGTGTATCTTCTTGTACTTGGTATTTTCTGAGCTGTATCTGGTTCTTTAATTTGGAATGGGGGTGTGTTTATGTGACCATATGTACAATTTAAATAGTATAATCTTCCTTGTTTTCAAAGGTCATGGACCAGAGCATTCTTCAAGGAAAGTATTAGATATTTAATATTAAATTATTAAATCCTCCAGCTGATCTGTATTTTGTATGTTTTCTTCCTGTCCCTCTCCAATGTGTATCAGAGAAATACTGTTGGAGAAAGTGAAATTCCAAGTAAAAGTGTAGGAATGTGTCCCTTGTTCCCATTAAAGTTTTCATGCTTTACTTGCTCATTTAGAGTTCGTTGTAACTTGGATCCCTAGACTAATGTTATTCATTATAACCCTTTCAAATAGGGTTGTGTATGATGCTTGTAGGGAAATAAAGTGCAAATATATTTGGTAATAATTTGAAAGTATGGGACTAACAGTTTTGTTTCTCTTTTCAGTATGATGCTGTTCCAATCCAGTCTAGTGTGGTGTTATGCTCTTGTTCATCCCCATCAATGGTGAGGAACCAAGCAGATTCCAGCACTCCATCTGTCATTTCCACCTGTGGCAGCAGACAGGGACCTAACATGGAGAGCACTGCAGCTGAATCAATATCTAGCTCAAACTCCTTGCAGCAACATCCAGGACAGCAGCCTCCACAGCCTCGAAAGAAACGACCTGATGACTTCAAGTTTGGGAAAATTCTGGGTGAAGGATCTTTTTCAACGGTAACTTCACTTTTAATAAGAGTGTCAAAGATCTTAACTAAACTTCAAAATTTGTTGTGCAAATTATATTGATGAGAACAACTTGAAGAGCAAATGAGCAGGACATAGTGATTTTAAGTTTAACTTTAAAAATTAAAGTGTTCCTCTAAATGTGGGAGCTGATTTTTCAAATAAGTTTAAACTCATCAGAAAGTCCATTGTATCCTGGTGATGTGATAATTTGATTTTTAGTAGACAGTGCTTTCTAATGTAACTTTGATAGCATAATGTGTTAGAATTTTGATATAAATTATTGGAACTGGATGAGAACTGTCTCATGGTAAGAGTGCATTTTCCTGTCTGTGTCAGGAGCTACTGTCAGATTCCTAGGGAAGAAAGTAAGAACAGTGATATATACCCAGTATTTTTTCTCAGCCTCTAGTGTCCTGGCCCTGAAGGACATCATGAGTGTAGTCATCTGTTGTTACAAGGTTACTGCTCACATTCATGCAAGAAAACCTTAAGACCTTGTCTTAAAAGTTGTCTTTTACAGAATTTCTTTCTTGAAGATGAGCTCTTTTTCCAAAAGCTTTTTTTCTTTAAAAACATTGAACTGTTTACCTGAAGCTTTATCCCTTGCTTCTATTAGTTGAAAATCTGTCATTCTCTTTCTTTAAATATTTTTCCTTACAAACTTCCTTTAAGAAGATTTGGCCATTTACTGAGATTTATGTCACAATAAATCTTGAGATTATCTTCTGGAAAAAAGGTAAATTAGTGGTTACCCAGTCAGGTGTATAAGTTTTAGCAAAGCAAGTGTTATACTTAACTGTATGAACACATGCTTAATTTTGTTGATTGCAGTTCTGATAGCTGTTACTTTGGACAGTCAGTGTTCTCAATACTTCTAGAAGATCAGAATCAATGTTAGTGTATGTCTTTAATGAATTGTTACAATATATTTTCTTTCCCCTGGCACAGGTTGTCTTGGCTCGAGAATTGGCAAGTTCTAGAGAATATGCCAGTGAGTATTGACTCCTTCAACATGAACTTTTAAAAAACGCATCATCAGCATAATCCTGTTACAAAACATCTGCTTAAAAACCAGAACTGGTGGTTTTATGATAATTTTATCTAACAAAAACACCTTAAAAATTACTTAGATGGACTTCATTTGATTGCACCTACTGAATTTTCACTCTTTTTTCCATTAAGTTAAAATACTAGAAAAACGTCATATCATAAAAGAGAACAAAGTGCCATATGTGACACGAGAGAGAGATGTGATGTCCCGCCTGGATCACCCTTTCTTTGTGAAACTCTATTTCACCTTTCAGGATGATGAAAAGCTATGTATCCTTTGCATTTCAAAACTTTCTGTAACTCTTTCTTAAACGTAACAATCCTCAGTTTTGGTTCCTTTGAAACATTGTCTAACAGGAATGATGAAAATAACTTGAGGAATTTATGTGTCTTAATATCTGCGGTGAAATTTTTGCATTAATGCTTTTAGTAGATATTAAGCAAATAGAATGATTGTGGCCCCTCAAAGAGACAAGCGGATGATTTCTGGGATAGAGGAAGTGAGTAAAAGAGTATCTTCAAATGTCCATGAGGTAAATGCTGAAGGGTGACTTGCAAGTTTAAAATTATTAAAAAAAAAAAAAAAGTTAGGAGGTGTAGGAGAAATGTGTTGGGCATGTTTTTTCTGGTATGTACAGTAAAACACCACAATTTCTGTGTTTAAAATAGGATAGCCAGCTATATTTACTAGTATTTATTTGAACAATTAGGTATATTAAAATTTTTCATATGTAAAACTGATTGCAGAATAGTATGAAGGATAGAAAGTTGAAATTCTTATGTTGGGACCACTGGTTCCTAAGTTCTTTCCCCAGCAGTAATTGCAAAGTACACTTATGTCTTGAAAGCTCATTGGTTTGCAGTCAGCTTTTTTTTTTTTTTCTTGTGATGAAAATGTTAATCATGTGAATTTCCTTCTAATCTTCTTGCTTCAGTTTGGCTGTGCCAAGGGTAAAAAGATATAGATAAGTCTGCTCCTGGGGTTGATAAGTAGTTGTGTTTTTCACAGTGGCTGCTGGCAGTACCAACAGGCCCCCTACTGTGTGTGTACTTACATGGATGCACTAACAACTTGCACCTCTCCCTTCTGTCATGTGAACCTTTGCTTATTGAACACTACACTGATTTTGAAACTTTGATGATGGGACCATTTTAAACTTAGATTTCTATGACTAAGTCGTTCTCCTTGAGGTCAGCTATGTGTACAGTTTGAATGAATTAACTCAGGTGACTGAATGGAAAAACTCCAAACTTACCCCTTTATGCAGTCTTTGCTAGGCCAGTATAATTTGGTCTTGTGTCTAAGATTGTTAATATATGTAAGAAACTGCTTTGGATGATTACATTGTGAAGTTGCAAATTAACCAACTTCACATTCCCATTGTTTGCATATTTTTAGTGGAGTTCCTGTCTTTGGAATGAGTTGTAAGAATTTTTGGTTTAGAATGTTTTACTGGCAGACCTTAACTATACTTTCATTCAGATTTTGGGCTTAGTTATGCCAAAAATGGAGAGCTGCTGAAGTATATACGCAAAATTGGCTCATTTGATGAGACTTGTACAAGGTTTTATACTGCTGAAATTGTATCGGCCCTGGAGTATTTGCATGGGAAAGGAATAATTCACAGGTAATACAAAGCTGAGACCAAAATGCATTTGATTGGGCACAAGATGTATTTTCAAGAAATATTCTTCATGAAATCTAAAGGAAAGATGCTAATGAAAGCAGAATAGTATTTCATGACTGTTAGTGCTGCTGTTAACATAGGGAGCTAGATGAAGAAAACTTTGGGAAGAGAGCCAGTCTCAGTTATTACACTCAGTTATTACACTAGTGGGGAAAAGTAAGAGAACTTTTTGAGCCAGAATTAGCATTACCAAAAGCTTGTCTTGTTCAAGCTTGACCAGTTGGTCTAGAAATGGAAACTGAATTTTTTTTTTTTTAACTATTTTTTTTTTCCTGCAGTGTGGTTTACAGTTCTTACCTGTTATGGACATTTACTGAGAGCAAGGGACTGCCATTTTTTGACTAACTGGAGTTTTGCACTGAGTATAGAGGCCTTGAAGATCTCACTGCCTTATCAATCTGCCAAATAGTTACTTAGATTAAGGCTTAGAAGTGAAAGGGTTTTTTTTGTTGTTTTGTATTTTTGCATGTTAGCAAGTGATACAGACAATAGCTTAGTTTGAAATTATTCCTTACTTCAAGTCTTCTGAGAAAAAATGTTAATTAATGAGCTTTTCAAAATCTGTTGGAAGTCTGTATGTTGACAACTACAAGTTAGAGAAGAGTTGACACAATGATGTTTGTAGAATGTCTGCCTCATTTATGATAGCATTATGCATTTAAGTCAGGCAGCTTTGCAGCTTAAATTTGTGCTGTTTAAATGTAAAATTTTGCCCTTTTCAGGGATCTTAAGCCAGAGAACATCTTGCTAAATGAAGATATGCACATTCAAATAACAGACTTTGGAACAGCAAAAGTTTTATCTGCAGATAGCAGACAAGGTATGCCATAATTTACTTCATCATGTGGAACAGCTATGGCAGGTGGTTGTTTGAAAATGTATGTGTGTTGTATTTACCAACCTGTAACTTTCCATTGTTATGTCTTATTTAACAAAATTATTGAGAGATTTGAGACAGTCTTGACCATCACTGCTCAGGTTGTCAGAAGAGGTAGTAGGTAGTGTAGCCAGCTAAATCAACAAACATTGTGGGGAATTAAACTACTTCAAATTAGTTTTCACTTGCAAGGCAAGAGTACAAATAAAGTGTTAATATGAGTAATCTGAAACAGTAAGTTTTTAATCTGCTTATGTATTTTATTTAGTTCCAGTGACTGTCAGAGTTGCTCAAATGTGAAGGTTACAGAGTTCTTGTCATTAGTTGCTTAGTAATAACCTGTGAATCAATTACAATTAAAAAATTGCCTTAAAAAAGCACTAAACTGAATTTGATAAACTGAATATTTTACTCAAATGCAGTAAGCTTGTATTGGTAGATTTTATACCTAACAAAGTGTGTTTGCCTAGTTTCAAATGAATACCTATGAAATGAAATTAGTTCAAATGAATTCAACAAAATGCCTGGTTTCTTGAACCAAGTAGGTATCACTGTGATTGATTGTTTTGCTTCTTCTAAATGGGTTTCGTGAATGGGTAGAGAAATAAAATTCCAGTGGGCTCTTTTGAGCATTAGATAACTTGCAGCAGTGGGGCAGGGGTAGAAGTGGGAGATTGACTTCCCATAAATGTGCATTTGCTAATTTATTTCAATTTTCTAACCAGCGCGAGCAAACTCGTTTGTAGGGACAGCCCAGTATGTTTCTCCTGAGCTGCTGACAGAGAAATCTGCCTGTAAAAGGTGAGGACTCTCTTATATATATAGCCTGCTTTTTGTTTGTGTCTTAAGAAAAGATTTAAGTGAAAAGGCTGCATTGTGACTATTTTTTTTGCATAAAACATTTTGAGGAAAGGATTTTAATTCTGAAGTGCCAAATGCTGCATTAAGTTGGATGCATCTTTGAACTGTGATAGTGGATAATATGTATTCTTTTTGGTCTCATTATATACCCATTGATCATTTTGACTGAGAATTCAGTGGTTTTACACATGTTCAAGACTAGTTGTCTTGGAATGGTGACTGTATGCTGTTTTTTTCCAAAATTGTGTTGCTAGCCTACTCTTCTGTCAGGGAATGAAGTGAAAGCAATGTGGAGATTATGCTAGGCAGGTTTGTCCAATAAATTACAAAATGTTTTAGGTTGGAAGAGACCTCCAAGCTCATCCAGTCCAACCTTTGACCAACACCATAATCTAACTACTAAACCACGTCCTCAAGGACCAGGTCCAAATGCCTTTTAAATGCCTCCAGAGATGGTGAATCTGTCACTGTCCTGGGCCATTCCAATGCCTGACAACCCTCTCATGGAAAAAACATTTCCTAATATCCATCCTAAACCTCCCCTGGCACAGCTTCCATCCATTCCCTCTGGTCCTATCACAGTTCACTCAGGAGCAGAGGCTGTTTCCCTCCTTGCTCCAAACTCCCTTGAGGTAGGTGAAGAGAGCAATAAGGTCTCCTCTCACCTCCTCTTCTCCAGACCAAACACCCCCAGCTCCTCACAGGACTTGTGTCCCAGGCCCTTCCCAAGCTTTGTTGCCCTTCTCTGGACACGCTCCAGCACCTCTCTGTCCCTCGTCTAGTGAGGTGCCCAGACTGAACACAGAACTCAAGATGCAGCCTCCCCAGAGCTGAGTACAGAGGGATGATCACCTCCCTGTTCCTGCTTGCCACTGAGTTCCTAATAAAAGCCAGGATGCCCTTGGCTTTCTTGGCCACCTGCACACACTGCTGAATCAATATATTGACTGTCAACCAATATCCCCCGGTCCCTTTCCAACTCAGAGCTCTCTCACCACACTTCTCCAAGTCTGTAGCTCCCCATGGGGTTGCTATGACCCAGGTGCGAGACCTGGCACTTGGCCTTGTTAACCTCATACAATGAGATCTAGCAGTGAGCTTTTCCTAGTTGTCACAATCACCAGCTCTGTTAGGAAGTTGTGTTCCACACACTTCAAGAATCTCCAGAACTGCTTCCTGTCTGCAGTATTATATTACTGGCAGACATCTGATAAGTTAAAGTCTCCCACAAGAACAAGGGGAACGTCCCCATCTTGGTCTTCCAGTTCAGGGAGCTGTACCCTCAGGGAGCAATTGGCATTGACAAAGACTGTGGCAAAATGAGCACTCAGCAGTTGAGCCTTTTCCATGTCCTCAGTCACAGGCTTCCCTCCCAGGTCAAGTAGAGGGGGGAGATTCTCCCTAGCTCTTTTTTTGCTATTTCCATATATATAGAAACTCTTTCTATTCTCTTTAATGATGCTGGCCAGACTTAATTCAAGGTGATATGTGTTCATGCTATGTTCTAACTAGCAGAAGCTTAAGATTTAGTTTTAATTGAAACACTTACAGGACGACAAGCTAAATGTCTTGTCTTTTCTTTTGAAGCTCTGACCTCTGGGCTCTGGGATGCATAATATATCAGCTTGTAGCTGGATTGCCTCCATTTAGAGCTGGGTAAGAAATTTAAGCTATTTCTTTGCATGTGCATCATTAATATATTGACTTCGTTTTGCTTTTACCTTACTACCAGTTCTGAAGCACAACTTGTCATTGTGCAGTGTTTATGTCGATGTCATGTCTGTTTTTATTTGTCCTTCTGATATCATGAAGATTCTTAGAGAGCTATAACTGGAGTTGCTGCAAGAGATTCCTTAATTTGTCCTAGGATTGCACATTGTTTGTACAGTAAAGATAACTGCCTACATGAATAGGGTGTGAGGCACCTCTGTATTGAGGTGCATTGGGGATCATACCTGGAAAACTGTACCCCTCACCTTAGAAAGATTTATGGGAACGTGACTTACCTTAGAGATCCCTTTTAATATTTGTCCAGGTTATGCTGTGTTAAGGTGAAAGAACCATGGAGAACTAATAACAAGAGCTAATATCTTTCTCTTGCAGAAATGAATATCTTATATTCCAGAAGATAATAAAGTTGGAATATGACTTTCCAGAAAAATTTTTTCCCAAGGCAAAAGACCTTGTTGAAAAGTTATTGGTAAATATTTGCTACTGTTAAATAATTTGATGATGTTGGAAATATTCACCTTATGTAACTTCCTAAAGTTTCTGTGCACTATGTTGCAAATTTTATAGTAAGAATGTCTGTGAGCTGACTGACTGCACAGGAGACTGTCTTGAAATTCAACATCCCGTATTAATCAGCACATATTATATTTTTCAAATGTGAATTTTAATGACTGTCACAGAAGTGGAAGCAAATTATTTATAGATACTGTGTATTGCACATAAGTTAAGATTCAAATACTCAGGTTTATATAGTACTCAGAGTGATTATTGTTGAATTGTATAATGAATATTTTAGTTAAAAGCAGTGCTCTATACATCGCAAGAAGATGTATTACAATATAAATCAATGTACCTTGCATTTTAGCATGCACTTTTCTTGCATTTACTACATGTTTTAATAGTGCCAGCCAAAGGATTACTCTGTGTGTGAATGTTTGACAAGATGAAAAAATAGTTCTGTCTTCTGAGATTCAACCATTACAATAAAATGAATTTACAGAGAGCATTTTTGATAGTATAAGCTTTTAAAAGTTTGTAGTCTGGCATACTAGCAAGGGGCAGGGATGTGAAGAGGAAACTCAGGGTCTCATGCTTGTGGGTGTTGAGTAAAACCATTGTAAAGGGCCTAGCAGCAGGTTGCTGTGTCCAGGCCAGCTCTATGGCTGTCAGTGCCTGCTGAAAGATAAGGTCCAGGCTGCATCAGCATCCTGAGAACTGTGTAGTTTTAGGGCTCTTGAAAGGCTGATGTTTGACACCAGCTATAGCTTTCCCAGGTTCTTGACTGTCAGAATATACACACAGAGAATAATTCATTGAAGTATATCGCAGCATCCCATTCTAATTTTTGCTTGTGTCTTTATGAAGAAACAAAGCCAAAAAGTTGTGTGGACCCAAAGAAATGCTCCTTTCTCTTAGCTGTGTGAGCTAGTCTAATACAAAATGTTGCTAAAAAACCCATACTGACTAATGACATGTTTTATGTAAGCAATCTCCTTGTAGTCCATATATACATATGAATGCTCAAGTCAGTGAAAACAACTGGTGTAAAGTTTTTGCATGCTACTGCTCAAATGGGAATGGTGCTTGTTCTTTCCTTGTCATTATTCTGTGCATGTTAATTTAATTGTAATTTACTCAGGTTCTAGATGCTACCAACAGATTAGGTTGTGAAGAAATGGGAGGATATGGACCTCTTAAGGCTCACCCCTTCTTTGAATCCATTGTGTGGGAGAACCTACATCTTCAGACACCTCCAAAACTTACAGCCTATTTACCTGCTATGTCAGAGGACGATGAAGATTGTTATGGAAATGTATGTTTGTCTATTGCTGTATTAATTCATTCAGTAATTAACATTTGAACTTGTCTGCATTTTTTTCTGATAAAGTGAGTGGAAAAAGTACTCTTTGGCTTGCTTTTGACCCAGCATACTTATGTGTACATTAAAAGCTGCAATCGAGTGGAAAATAAGGTTTTTAATTAAAGAAATTTAATTTTGTTTCCTCCCTTAGTATGACAATCTCCTGAGTCAGTTTGGTTGCATGCAAGTTTCTGGTTCTGCCTCTTCCCATTCACTGTCTGCCCCAGAGACAAGTACAACACAGACATCTGGAGGAAATATTGAACAGTATATTCATGATCTTGACAACAATTCCTTTGAGCTGGACTTACAGTTTTCTGAGGATGAAAAGAGGTTACTTCTGGCAAAACAGGCTGGTGGAAATCCTTGGTAAGATCTTTGAATAAAGCACATCTGTTACTTGCACAGCAATAAGGAATCCGGAAAATTTAAGTTATTTTGATTCAGATTAATATTTGTCAATCTTAATGTCTTCAAGCAACTAGATTTTTCTTGACCTCTATTTTTAAAGCAGTATCAACAAAACCCTAATACCATGTTTTTGTAATGTACAAAGTATAGAAGATGTTGTGGAGTATGTTTATAAGACAGGCAGAAATGATGAAATGCCAGTGCTGAGAAGTCTTCCCTCCTCAGAGTCCTAGAACCGGAAAAGGTTTCTTCTTTCTTACAGTTGCCATAAGTTGGTTTTTTTGGGTTTTGATTGTTTGTTGTTTTTTTTTTTTTGAATGGTAGTGTGCTATTGATATCTAACAAAAATGTTTGGACCATGCATTTGTATAGTGTTTCTCTCCACTCTTGAGTTTTCTCATTTGTGCTTTTCATGCCCCCCCTTTCAGATTTTAGATTGGAATGGAATGAGGAAGAGTCCAAAACAAATCTAGTAAAGTTAAAGACTCCTTGGCAGAAAAAGAGGCACTAAGGAGAGGCATGAAAATTTGCATAATAATAAAAATAATAAAGCTGTTTCAGTGGAAGCATTACTTCTCGACTGATAGTTTTGTTTTGTTTTGTTTTTCAAGGCATCAGTTTGTAGAAAATAACTTAATACTAAAAATGGGTCCAGTGGACAAAAGAAAGGTAAGGGCTCTTCTTACCTCCCTGTAACGATAGTCAGCTCTCACATTTTTGCACAGTTGCACAAATAAGGAACCAGCTTTAGAGATTCCTTGTTTAACTTATTTGTAAATGTCAAATAGTTATGTTTGTTTTTTTAAATGTAGGCTTTTCTTATAAGTAGATTGGGCTTTTTGTAACTTAATGGTGTGCTCTTAATTTTTAGAAAAGACTAAAAGTAGATGTGTTGTTGATCCTTTTATTTTGAGAGTGTAGTAAACAAGTTTTCCCCTTCTTTTCCCTCTCCCCCTCTTTCTGGGTCATACTATATAACCCAGAAAATGCTTTGTCTCGATGGGTGTCTGCATGTGGATTGAGCCACTAATACCATAAAATAAAATACAAGCCCATATTGTTTTTAATTGTGGTGTTTTTTCCTGGATCCAACTATTGTCTGTATTCTGAGGGGCAGAGATGACATTAGAACAGCTTTCAGTGTTAATTTTAATGTGGTATAAATGAGCAATGGCAGTTTGTGTCAGCTTTACATGTAGTCTCTCTTCCATCTAAGTCACTACCTGCTTGTTTCTAATTTTTTTCACAAATTCATGAGCATTGATTTCTGTGCTGGAATCTTTGACAAGTAGATTTTGCTTTGCTCTGTACAGCTGTTTTTCTAGAACCTGAACATGCTTTCTTAAAATAGTAGGAATGTTGCCATGTAGTAGGAATGTACTACAACCCACTAGGAAAGGAGTGAGATCAAATAGGTAAAGCAAAAGGAAAACAAAAAAGTCCCCCAAACTCAGACATGCTATCCAGTCACTGACACATTTTCGCTCTACCTCTGTTGCTAAATTCAGAGATCTACACATTGACTTGTTCCCTCATGCTTGTGTTTGCATTGCCACCCTTGGTAGGGATTGTTTGCACGTCGGCGCCAATTGCTGCTCACAGAAGGGCCCCACCTGTATTACGTGGATCCTGTCAACAAAGTTCTAAAAGGAGAAATCCCATGGTCTTTAGAGTTGCGGCCAGAAGCCAAAAATTTTAAGACCTTTTTTGTTCACACAGTAAGTAATTTCAGTTTCTTTGTAAGTTGCACTAAGGTTGTTGGACAGTTATTTTAAGTAAATTTTCCTGGGGGAAATACAGTACCTTAACCTAAAATGTTGATAGCCTTCACTTTTAAAAAAGCTCACAGAACTCAGACCCCAGATAAAAAAACACAAACAGAAACCTCCCCAACATATGCTTTTCCCACAAAAATAGAAGTGTTTTTTTTTAAATTTTTATTCATGTGTAAATAAATTATAAGTGGATTTGGGGATTTAAGGAAGTTCTTAAGAAAGCTATTTAAAATTTAGGCTTCTTTGTATATAGTGGATCACAAGGAGTGTACCAGCAGTATATTGTCAGTTGACAAATGCCAGATGCATGGTTATTCAGTAATATATAATGCTATATAACTATGAATTTAACTTTTGGTAAGTTTATGACCCGCTTCTGAATAGATTTTTTTTTTATTGGTAAATGAAGAGTAATTACTGCTTTTTGGTTAAGCTGTATTTGGAGTAATTAAAATGTTGTTCACTTTTAGCCAAACAGGACATATTACCTGATGGACCCAAGTGGGAATGCTCATAAATGGTGCAAAAAGATACATGAAGTTTGGCGGCACAGATACCACCAGAACGCTGCTAAACAGTAAAGCTCATCCAAAATTTCCCGGTTTCCCTACTTGCTGCTAGAACTCCATGTGCAGCCGATCAGAGGAATCTTCGACCCACCTATTACCATCTCAAGGGGAAGCATATGTCTGAATTTTTTTTTTGTTGTGTTGTTTGGTTTTTTTGGCTTTTTTTTGGTTTTTTTTTTTTGTTTGTTTGTTTGTTTTGTTTCTTTGGTTTTTGTTTTGTTTTTTTTTAAAGAGAGAAAAGCAAAAACCTAATGGAATTCAGGGTCGCTTTGCTCGCTCTTTGTGCTTCTGTTGAGGCTTCCACATGCATATCATTGCAGTGCAGATCTTGCTTTTGTGCACTTCAGCTCAGTTTCTGCTGCAGGTTAGTGGATAGACCTTGCATTACCAGCTTCACCTAAAATGAGTTAAAACCAATCCACACGCACACACACCGAATCATGTACCAGCCTTGCATTTTATGGGGCTGGAGTTTTCTGTGACTTTCAGATTATCACTAAACTGTATTCCATCAGGGAGCTTTTATATGCCTCTCCTAAGCACCACCTCTTAGTTTTCTCTTCCTTTCCTCACTGTCCCCCAGTTTATTGGTATGTGGCATTTGTAGCCAGATCAGTTGCACCCTTGTGTAATTTCTAATATAGTTCTGGTTGCAAGATTTATGTGGTACTTTAGTAATTATGTGAATGAATCAGATGTATGTATCTGGCAGACAGGCTCCAATGATACAGGTTTTGAGAGAGTAAAATGTTCAATGTGTCACTGAAAGTTTTTTAAAATTGAAACGTTGGCTTCTGAAGCATATAAGATTTTAAACGTTCAATTTAGGTTTTAATGAATCATACATGTGTTTAATCAAGGGGCAATAAACTTACCAGCATGCTTTTAACTAACACTAACCAAAAAATTAACTAGTTAGTATGGGGGATAAAAGGTTACTATTGAAGTAGTAAATAGTTTTTCACCTTTTCAGGAGCTGAGGGCTAGAAGCCTTCTTTCCAGGGTGTGCATGTATTGTGCATTTTAGTGGAGCCAGCCTATTTACCTGGGTAGAGAGGGAAGTGTGAAAACTTTGTACAATTGATTATTTGATCTTTTTTATCTCGTTGTATAAGGAGATGTACAAATACTATTTATGGTCCTTAGTCAAATATTTAGCAACTCTGAAAAAAAAATCAAGCAATTGAACTATTAGATCCATAAAGTAACCTGGTTAAAAAAATAAAAGGAAAATATTGTTAAAAAGGGGAAAATATATGGTACTTAAATCATATCTGTAAAATGAAAATGTTTTTCATATCAGTCTCCTTTATCCTCTTCAGATTAAGATGTTTCTGTAGTCAAACATTTTTTTGTTATGTTGCAAAGACAAATTTTTATGTGCTAAATCCAACTTCCCTAATGGTATTTTCAACATGCCCATGTTGCAGAGAGGAATGGTCTGGACAAAGGCATTCCTTCCTTGTTTTAAAAGCAGTATAAACATGACACCTATTTATTCACTTTCTACACCTACAACCTCTTTGCATTTTGAAGTTTCATACTACAGTGTGCTTTTCCTCCCACCAAAAAAAGAAATGTTCCACTGTAATGTTGAATAAACTTCTGGGCTACTGTTCTAGAAGCAGTATTTTAAAAGCAGTGGCTTAAAGATTTCTCAGAAAACGCATAAATGTTGGAGATTTTTTGTTTTACAGAGTTAAGGAGGTTTATTACTGATCTCTTAAACTGTGTTACATGGTTGTACTTGGTGGCAAGTTAGCTTTTCCAGTACCTTTCAGTCTTTACAGGAGAGAGTGCTGTTGCCTTTACTTTTGGAGGAACTGCATTCTTGTAATCTTTTGTTACCCCACCAGGTACACAGGCTTGACAAAAATAAATCACTGGCTTACAGTTCCTGGTGTTGAGAGCTGAGGTGTCCTGTAAAATGGCTGAGATGAGAAAGACAGAACACCATTCCCTTTGCTTCATGAGAAAACTAATCACATACAAGGCACACTCCTTGACACTAAAATTTGATTAGCATAGTACACCTTCTATCTGTGCTTTTGTTAATCCTGTATTTACCATTCTAACCATTATGACATTCATTGTTCTCTGCCAGTCAAATTCCAGCTTCTGGATTTAGTCTTTGGTGTAGACATGTAGACATATTCCAAACATTATACAGGAGAGTTTGACAGTGATGAAGATTCATGGTGCCACAGCTGCTCAGTGTGGCAAAACTTGACCTGACAAAAAAGTCTGGTAAAGCTGTTTTGCTAAAGTGACCACCTTAGCTTCATTAGGAGCAGGAATAAACTCCATTGGCTTGTTCACTAATTGGAAATCCAAGAATGCCTAAACATGTTTTCTGTATTATTTAGACTTGTAGTAATTTTGCCATAACAAAGTAATTACTCTTTTTCACACCCTGAAAATCCTCTCTCAGTAGACTTGTATCCTGTCTACTAGAAGCTTTCAGACAAAGAAATCTTGATAGCAGTAAGCTGTCAGGGTGGTGTCTGGAAGTCTGTCTGCATACTAGTATTCCTTTTTTTTTTTCTTTTTTTTTTTTTTTCCCTTCTCCCAATTATGTCACCAGAAACCTGTGAGCATCTCTTACAGGCATCCCTCCACTTAGAACTTCAGCGTTCCAAATCAAGTCTTCCTTTGCTGCTTTTTCATGGAGGGACTTGAACTTTTCTGGGAAGGGATATTTGTCTGCCTTGGACTGTGAAATCCACACAGTTTTTGAAAGATGGCAGTAGAACAAGGCATGACAAAGCAACCATATGGATTTAAGTATGTTTCAACAGTTTGTCCACTTAAATGTGTATTGGCAGGTGCTGAATATTATGAAGGACTTGTTCCTGTTTTAAATGCTTACATCTGAAGTCGGGTAGCTTCAGATCTTTGTCCTGAAGATTACTCCTGTCAGTCATGGGAGTTCATGGAAGGAAATGTACAAGGGAAGCTCTTCAGAGCTGCAGATAAGCCAATTAATTTCTCTGCTCTTTATCTGTGTTTTTTCAAAGCACAAAAGGGATTGTTAGGCACTTGAAGACTGTTATTCAGACTCCTCACTGCACGCACCTACTGAAAATCCAATCTCTTGATTGATTTATTTTATTTTTTATGTTTTGGACATTTGCCAATCATTCTATAAAGAATCTGGTCAGTAATGTCAGTTTGCTTTGCTTGATTTGAACTTCATGAAGGTGTTTACTGCATCTGTTTTATGTAGGATGGAGCTTAAAGAATGAAATACTACTACTAGAAAGGATTTTTGAATCAAGCTGTTCTATTCAGTGTCCAGCCCAGTCACAGGAAGTTTAGAACTACTTTGATAAACTGGAGAGATTAGATTATTACCATTGGCCTTGAAGTCCAGTTTTAGGAAGGATTTCTATTAAGGAAGATGACCTTCAGATGAGATGCTGAGGCATTGTGAGCAGACTGACATTACAAGTTAAGATCTCATTTGCTAAGCACATAGGTGCTGAAGACGTCGAACTATCAGGTAGTTTGTGCTCCACTTACTTTTCTCTTTCTGATCTGATTTAGCTGTGAAGTGACTGATGTATTATCAGCCTGGGAAAAGCTCCATAGGTTAAAACCAAGATTTGGTAACTGTAACCCTTTTCTGTAGCTGAAGATGCTTAATGTACTTGATACCATTATGTTTTGTGCTGAGAACTTTGAAGAATCCTGACATGTAAAGTCAACACAATTACTTCATTTGGCCTGTGCACAAAAATTTGATTTCAACACCTTGCTGAGGGGGAGAACTTGTATATTAATAGTTGCCTAAAGATGTGGTCTGTGGATTTCATTCTTTCTTCTAGTGAATTACATGAATAGGTGTGGTATTTATATCTGAAATTTTGCTGGATGCCTATAATAATTTATGCAATTATTTAATCAAACGGAAGTGCTCATGCAAATCTTTATGACACAGATTGTCCATCAGCTAAGTGAGCTTACAGCCAACCAATTCTCTGACCCAAAATGGCATGCTTCCAGTCAAGACTAGTAACTTAGTGTTTCCTTCTTTCTTAGCAGAAATATGACTTATACAGAGAGGTTTTTAAGTACCCAATAATGTGGTCTGTCAGTGTGACAGAGAATCTAGATGTTGCCATTTGACAAAGCTTCCCGTGATTGTGTACTAACTCTGATTGGATGTGGCAAATGTTCTAAATTGTAGCAGAACTTACATTTACTGTATCTGACAAAAGAGAAAAAATAGGAACCAGGAACCATAATCAGTTTTCATAATTGTATGCTAGCTGTTTTCAGGTTGGTGGCTGTCAGTTACGTGTGTAATATTTTCTACCTGATTTGTAGCTGTAACTGTGATGTACAGATAAAAAGAAAACTGAAAACCAACAGAGAAAAAACCCCAACCCCCCTCAACAAATGCCACAAAACAATCTCCCCTCCTCCAAGAACTCGTGAAAACAGAAGCAAATAATGCAATGATAGAAGATACAGAGTTTTGTATTTTTATTCTTCTAAGGTTCTTCGCTGGCTCTTGTTGGCCTCTAGTTCAGTCTGTGTTATTTAAATTCTAATATATGAATTATTTGGATTGAATTCATGTTCGGGGCCATGGTGTTGTATGTATTGATGTACAGCCTTGAATGTGAATAATTATTGTAAACTATATTTTACACCTTTTTTTTTTTTTTTTTTTTTCTGGCTTTATTATATAAATTTTCTATTGGTCGATGATTTAATCATCTCATAATTTAATGACTGTTTATTCTCCTCTCGACAGATCTCTGTGCTGTAGATGTGTAGTTAGTGACCGGATGATGGATTCACCTATGCTCGGTAGTCTGTAATAAAGGCATGTAGGGTCCTGGCTCGGCTTCTGCCTCTTCCTTCCGCGCCGAACCTCCGAGACGGGGGCGAGGCCGCCACAACGGGCGCGGCCCCCGCCTGCCCGCCTTGCCCCTTCCCCCCCGGGGCCGCCCCCACCCCCGGTCCTGCCCCTTCCCCCCCGGGGCCGCCCCCACCCCCGGTCCTGCCCCTTCCCCCCGGGGCCTCCCCGTCCCTGCGCTCCCGCCCCTCCTGGGCTGAGGCCGCTGCAGCCCTGGCTGAGGGGGGAGGGGAGGAGCGGGGGCGGTTCCCCGCGGCCGCTTCCGGCGTGGGAGCGGCGGGGCCGGGGCGCTGGGCGGGCCCTTCCGGCGGTGGCGAGGATGGCGGCGGAGAATCACTGTGGTTTCCCGGTTGTCTCCGTCGGCGGCCTCGGCCTTGGAGGCCCGGGCGGGCCCTGCCGCCGGTGCAGCTCCGCGCCGCCGCCCGGCGCCGTGCCTGGCAAGTGGGTCCGGCTCAACGTGGGGGGCACCTGCTTCCTGACCACTCGGCAGACGCTCTGCAGAGACCCCAAGTCCTTCCTCTTCCGCCTCTGCCAGGCCGACCCCGACCTGGACTCGGACAAGGTGAGTGTGCGTCCCGCCTCACCGCTTGCCCCGGCCCGGCCCGTTCACGCTCGGTTCCTCCGGGTCCCGCCGGCGCCAGCTCCGCCCGCCGGGCCCGGGGGCTGCGGCGCTTCCCGCGTGCGGAGGCGGCTGTGGTGGCGGGGGCTGCGGACTGGGAAGGGCTCCTCGAGAACATCGCTGGGTGCCAGGGCAAGGCGAGAGCTGGTGCGGTTCAAGGGTTGGTACGGTGTTGTGAGGCAGTGTCAGAATACGGTAACACGTGCTGGTGCCGGGCTGCTTCTGCCTTGTCATCATTCTTTTGTCCAAGAACCACATCAAACTACTTCAGATAGCAGCCCCTCACTTGGCCGTAGCAGCCTGTGTTTCAGTAACTATTTGAGTAAAATATTACTTGCTCTGCAGACCGTGTGTGGTACTCTGTATTCAAGTATTCACTCCGAGTCTCTTAGCAGGGTAAGAAAAGTTACTGATTAAGATCATATTTGTGGCATGTTATGTAGGAATAGATACAAAACATTCGTGTACAGTGCTGGCTTTGATAGAGATTTTGGAGCATAGTGGACAAAATTGTACTTCCACTACAGCACACCTGGGCATGAGAAGGGAACAGCTTATAATTCTTGAATATATAAACAACAGGTTGAAAAAATAAGTTGTTTTCAATATATACGTATTTATTTCAGTAAATTGATAGTCAGTTTTCTTCATTTTCTCATGTACAACTTCCAGAAAGGATGTTGAAATGCTTAAGAAGGTAGGGAACAGAACCTGAATAGTGTTCCTGAATTAGAGAAAAAAATACCTTAAATTGGAACAGCGTAGGGGGTATTTTTTGTTGTCTGGTTTGGTTTGAGGTTTTTTGAGAGGACTAGCTTAAACTGACCTATAAAAATAAACTTTAAAATGTAGGTGGCTTCCTGATAGGTCAGAACCTGGTTTTACTTGGGAAGGGATAGGAAAGTTTTCTAAGTTGTCTTAATTGAAAGATAAGGCACATGTAATAATTAAGGCACCTGTTTCAGTTGTTCCACTGTAAAAAGGTGCTTGTTGGCTATCTCAATGCCATCGGAGTGAGAAGGTGTGTTTTTAGAAGAAATGCTTTAGTTCTAATTAAAGCATTTGGCTGCCTTCTTTCACCAACTGATAACATCAGTCATCTTCCACAAGTATAATCCATGAGGTCTTGCTATGTTGCAGAAATGTCATCAGGGTGGTAATCTAGACATCTTTTACAGTGTGTTTTTGGGTTTTAGCAGAAAATCTTAAATCTATGCTAAAGATATTTAGCTATTTGGTAGGATATGAAGCAAGCAAGAGGTGTAGAGAGAACCCCAAGCTGTTGTGGAAAATCTGGGTTTAGAGAAAATCCTGTTACTGAGAGATATATCATGTAAGCTTATGAACCTGGATGTCTCCAATCTGACATGCAAAAAGTAAAGCCTTTCCTGGGTCTTCTATGGTCTTCTATGGTCACTATGGTCTTCTTTTCAATACATTTGTCAGTTTCATTCCCCATTGTTTCACTTTTGAAATGTCAGATACCTTTGATTGATAAGCATGGATATTTCAAGGGAATATTTTGTGATATTTGTGTTATCATGAACTCTGGTCCATGAGGCAGTCATTCTTACAAGGGGCAGCTTAGAGATACTGAAACATTAGAGCTGCTCTTTGACCTATAATTCCCTGGATTTGAGTCCATTTTTTTTTTCTTCCTAAAAATCACTTGAGTTTTAAACACCTGGTTTTAAGTTTTGAAGTGAGAGAATGTGTACTTGAGCTCCTGTATAGACTGATGCCTGCTACACCCCTCCCAGCCATGCCTCAACCTCCAGAGGAAGATGAGGGGGAGGTGGGGCGGGGAAGAATCCTGTGTGATGAGCCAGCAGATGAGATTTATCCAAACTGATAGCCACAGCCCTGTTTGAAAGAAATATGAAAAATATAGCCTTAACAAGGTGTATAATGTTCCCTGTATGGAGAATTTGTCTGGAATGCACGTCAGTGACTCACTTTGGGAAATTTTGGGTGCATTTTAATAAGATTAATACTGAATTGTGCTCATAATACAAAGCACTTTTTATAGCTCATAGGCACATCTCATATTCTTCTGATTGTGCTCCATCTGGTAAGTAACTCAGCAAAAATGAAGGAGGAGATGTATCTTTTTTTATAACTTTAACAAGTTAAGTCAGTTTCTGGAGAGCTGTAATGTCCCAACTGACAAAAGGGGAGGGGAGCAGGTTCCACATCTAGAAGCAAGACCAAGCAGAAGAGCCAATAATTAAATTAGCTTGTACACCAGTGGATATATTTCGTTGAAGAAAAAAGTTTCGTTCACATTCTTTCTTTGCAAGGTTGCTAAACCAGAATCTTTAGAAAATGAAGCCATGAGAAATGCTTCGCTACGATGAGAATAGCCCTATAAGTAAATGAAATATTAATGCTGAAGCTGTTTCTGCCTAAACTCAGTAAGTGAGGCATATAAAAATTTAACATGTTAATACATTAAGAAGTTCTGAAAGAGGTTAACTGGAACTGAGAATAGGAAACTGAAATAGTTCATGGGTTGTACTTTACAAATATCAGTTATATACGTAGCAATTTTCCTCTACTGTAATTTCTACACCAACATGTTTTTTTGTTATTTAACTAACTAAATAATAAGATTTATTTAATGCTTGTTATTAAAACGAATTGAAAGTCTTCAAGGAAGCTAGCATGTTTACCTTCAGATTATCTTCTGATCCTAATTTTGCACAAGGCTGTGCTGCCTGTCTTTTGGTGTCACTTCTGTTTCCAGTTGCAAGAGAAGAAAGATTAACCTTGGCACACACCCTGTGGCAAAACTAGCATTGAATGGAATGAGATAGTGGTGTTGATTCTCTGAATTTGGTGTATTTCACAACGTGATACATATCTTTGTATTTAAGATTTTTTTATTTCTTATATAAGACTATTTGAGGATCATTTCAGTATATGAATGACCAGTAGTGATCATACCTGGTAGGTTTTGTTTTCCAGAGAAAAGTGAGCAGAGTCTTTCTTGCTCACTTCTTCAGCCTTATTAAACTTATTTAATGCTTGTATTTTAAGTTTTTCTGTCCGGTGTTACCTGAACTCAGCACCTCCCTATTTTATCTATATAACAGTTTTTCTTCTATAAACTGTTCTGTCATATTTTAAACTTTCATCTGAGAAGATTGTCAGCCTTTCTCAAGAAGGTTTTTGGCAGCAGTATTTGTGCTTGAGTTTAGCATAATTGTACTGGGTAGGTTTTATTAAGGCAGGAAGCAAGCAAACAAGCAAGCACTGAATGTTTTAGAAAATTCATAATCCTCTTGGCAGCACATCCTTGACTGTCAGCACTAAAAAGTGTCTTAATTGCAGTCATTTTTCTGAGATATAACTGAGATGAGCTTTACTTGTGCATGAGATTTCTGACCAGTAAGTTGAGGTGTGTTCTAAACGTAGTTTTGATTAGTACTGTCAGTCTGATGGTGCTCAAGGATTTTAGGTCACATAGTTTAAGAAAACCAGCTCAAGGTTTAAAAAGCATAGTGGGCAGGAAAGACAATTATTTGTAAATAAAGATTTACTGACAAATGTTGTTGTATATCTGTGCATATTACTGTCTTTAGCAGAACTTTTGCTTACTCAATATATGTAAATTATGTCATATTTTTATAGATACTCATGTTAGAGGATACAGCTAAGAGCTTGTCACTGTGGATTCTGAGTGGGTCCATCCTGGAAAAGTATTTGAGGAAAAGTCTTTGGACTAAGTTTTGACCTCATTTAAGATATTTAACTGGAAATAATTTTCTGACATTTAAACCAGTGTATTAATGCAATTCTTGGGGAGAATGCTAAATGGGATTCACAAAAATCTGTCTTTGGCCTATTTTTGAGTCCTGCTTGAATTTTGTACCTGATCCTGGTGTCCACTACTCAAGGTAACTTCAAAATTGAAGACATTGAAGGGTAGTCACAAGATGAAATATGATTTGTCAGAAGTTTATAAAGAGCAAAACAGTTTTATTGGGCAGGGAGTTTAAGGAGTGACTTCTCAGTCCAGAAGTGCATGCATGGAGACTAGAAAGCCAATTGGAAAGACCTTTTGGTCTAGCAAAGATATTATGAGGTCCATCTGGTGAAGTATGAAACTAGAGGTGTTGAGGCTAGAAAGTACTTACTTTTTAACAGCAGCAGTAATTAGTTATTTGAATGGCTTGCACAGAATGGTTAGATTTCAGCCTAGAAAATTAGAAAATTAATTTTCTAAATGTTGAATTTCACTGTGAATTAATTCCAGTATTTTCTTGTACATGTGGATGAAGCCAGTCCTGACAATATTCTGAATGTGTGGAAGGACTTATGACACATAGTTTGAGATGTCTAGGTGGAGCAGATGACTACATTACTATGTCAGCTTTTGTTGGATTTATGCTTACATAAATATCCTTAAAGTCCTGGTGTAATCGGCTTTCCTCAGCGATTCCAGCACAAAGTGCTCAGTGTGTGCTGGACGATGATCACACACCTCACTCTAAGGTAGGAATGGGAGTGCATTCTACATAGAAGATGCCCAGGATGACAATTCTGTGCTTCTTCACCTGTTCATTTCTTTTATATCATTAAGAGCTTTCTTCACTGGATGGCTTGTAATTTGGGTCTTGACTCCCTGGTGCTAACTGTATCATACCTGAATTGTAAGGTCCAGGCCCAAGACACATATCTTTCTCTTTGGAAGAATGTTAACTTCTAGTGCATGTTTTCTGTGTCTTTAATATGGGAAAACAAGTGGCCAGTTATTCTGAATTGTTCAGTTGATTCATTATTTTACATGGAATTTTCATAATAAAGTGAATCCTATTGACAGAATTTGGATTGCTCACTGTTAGCATTTAGCCAGAGTCCTTAAACTTTAACTGTTGATATTTTCTAATGCGTAAAATAAAAAATTTACTATTTCACCATAAATTGTAAGACTTTCAGGCTCCCTTCTTTTTTATTATTTTGTGAAGACACATTGTTGCCTAAAAGGCTGCACAGAGTAAAGTTATCTTGTAATTACAGAAAAATGTTTGGTGTTTGTAGTCCAGCCTGTTTTATTTTTACATTCTACCAACCCTGGTTAGGAAAGCACAGTTATCCAAAAATCCACATACCTGAAAATACATCCACGTTTTGTTGGGTTTTTTTTCAATAAAATATTTTTGAAACATTAGATACTGTTAAGTAGACAGTTTTCAGGTATCACAGTTTAGTGCAGTTTACACATGTAGTTTGCATTACTGTTCAAATGTATCACTATCACGTGTAGATTTTGGAGAGAGTTTGTACTTGAGGCACTGCCACATCTCTCCAGGATGTATCTTAGGGTATCTGTAGGATAGCTATTGCACCAGAACTTCAGCTACTAAAGGATTAATACTTTCAGTGATCCACTTGGTAGTAGAAAGGAGCAGTGGATCTGTGAGGTGTTTGTTTTGTCAGTCTTCCTTAGACCTCTGGTCAGCATTGAAGTATGTCAGTACTGCCTTGATCACAGGTGCTCACATATAGTCTCTGTATAGGAAATGCCAATTTTGCTTCTTTATTTCTATGTCAGGATTATCGTCCTCAGTATACATTTTTTTTAAGAAGACACAGATGCTCTCAGTATCCCAGGAGTTTGTAAATCTGAGGTAAGATAAAACTAAAAGCTTTTAGAACAAAGTTCTGAGACTAAGAGAAGGTAGATTTGTTTACCTTTAATAAAAAAAAAAAAAAAAGGCTGGTAGATGAACCTCGTTGGAATGTTGCCTTCAATCTGATCCCTCAGATTTCCAAACAAAACGGTTTCCTGTTTCTAAGTGTTACTTTCAACCTTAATTTTCAGTGTTTTCACTCACTACTTAGATCTTTCACAACCTTGATGAGTCTCTTTTGACAAGAGGCTGGGGGGATTGTTCAGGTTATAGTAGTGTAGGACATGATTGAGTAATCAGTCCAGTGCAACCACGTTGTTGAATTCCTTTCAGTATCTTAACAACTTTGGCTTTAAGTGGCTGTATCAGAAAATCAGCTTACTATTCGAGTACCAAGCTGAGTATTAACAAGCAATGCTTGCTTGGATGTTCAAATTATGGGTTTTTTTGAATTTTGCTTGTTTGGGTTTTTTTTGTTGTGATTTTGTTTGTTTGGTTGTTTTTTCCTACTCTAGGATGAAACAGGTGCCTATTTAATAGACAGAGACCCGACCTACTTTGGGCCAGTGCTGAACTATCTCAGACATGGGAAACTGGTGATTAACAAGGACCTAGCTGAGGAAGGTAAGATGTTACTAAATCTCTTGCTTTCTTGTCACTTGCTTGTTATGTTCACTGCTTTTAAATCACCTGAAGTGACTTACAGATCTATGGTAAATCTTAATCAGTGTAGCATTTCTATCTGTTTCAAGAGAAGCTGATAGGCATTGTGCCATTATAGTATATACTGTTATTTGAGTATGATTCCTGACTTAAAACCTGTGTCCCCAGACACAGATAGAACATAAATAATAAAACATTAGGGAAATGCCTTTTATAATATGATCTCGTATCTTTCCTGAATTTCTGTGTGAAATGCTTTGGTTTAGTTCTCTTCAAGCAAAAGAATACTGGCTGTGGAACAAGCTTTTAGAATCTCTAAAGCAAAGCAAGAATGCATCTGGGAGATCAGATACATGGAATATACTTCTGAATGTGCCCTCTCTCCCTGTTCCTGTTCAGTTTTTCCATAATGGAGGGTGGCTGTTTTAAACCATATAAACTGTTTTGATAAGGTATTGAAGAAATTGGTCAAAGAGAAATGCTTTTAACAATATTAGCATGAAATAATGTGAAAATTCATTTCCATGTGTATTGTTAAACACATAATATGTGTGGAGAACAGGTAAGACTTGAGCATATGAGTGGGAAAAGTGTGTAGTGTGTATCTTTAAGCTTTTGTTTCCTAGTGTAAAATCCCAAATAACAGGAAACAATTTTTTCTGCACACTTAGCAGCTTGAGGAGCTTTTCAATAGGACTATTTGAATTTCTCATTCTTACTGCAGCCTGGGGTGAGGCCTGAGTTATGGTGGTCCATCAGCCTGCTGTGGAGTGTCATTTGTGCTCCACGTGGCATTGGTTTTCTTCTGTTTTTTTGTTTGGGTTTTTTTTGATGTTGTGTTTGTTTGTTTGTTTGCTTGCATGCTTGTGTTGGGGTTTTGTTTTTTTGTTTGTTTTTTGGTTTTTTTAGAACCTGGAGTTTTTCCTTAGGGTTTGTTTTGTTTTGGTGTTTTGTTTTTTTTTTTAAAGTTTTTGAGAATCAGCTAAACTTTGAACTACATATGCCTGAAGGAAGCCAGAATCGTTAGATTAGTTAATGAACTTTTCTGAGAGCAAAATAAATAGCTTTTATAGCTGCAGAGAAGATAATTGTGGAAACTGGTTGGTAGTTTTGGCCTGTAATCTTTGGTTACACTCTCTTTCCAAAAAATGTTCTTACACTAGGTGTACTGGAAGAGGCTGAATTCTACAATATCACATCACTAATAAAACTGGTAAAGGACAAAATAAGAGAAAGAGACAGCAAAATCTCACAGGTGAGGCTGTGTGCTTTGTTCTGTGGCAAGTAGTGGGTGGGTTCCATTATTTTTCCTTAACCACTCTTCTCCTCAGTAGGCTTCTGAATCGATGCCTCCTTCGCTGGCTGAGCTGGAACCAGTAGTATGCACAGATTAATATTCTGTACCACCTCTGCTTACAGAGGACACAGACACAGGGTTCTGGTTGTTTTTCAAAAGCTGAAAACATTCTAAAAAATTGCTGAAAAATGTCTGATCATAGTAGAATTTGTCATATAATTTTTGGAAATGGTTATTTTAGAAAACAGCTTTTTTTAGAGCATATTTTTTTCGTGCACATTTGAATACTCTGCATATGATGAGAGGGCCTGAGTATGGTGTAGCTGCTGTCTCTACAGTGTGTTATACAGCAGACATGCAAGTGCTCTTGTCATACACTTCTATAATAAAGTTAGTTTCTTTATTTGTTGTGTTCTGTAGAGAAGACCCTGCCTCTTCTCATAGCAGCTCATGCATATTTCTTCATGAAAGTGATGATGATAGAGAAACTGTTAAGTAAATCAAGTATTCAAGTTTGTTCTTAAGCTCTGCTATTCTGCTACTCTGGTCTTCCCTGATAACAATCTCCTTGGAGAAATTACAAGTTCATGGCCAGTTTTCTCCTGAAGTTGAAAAACCTCAACCTTGATTTTGAATGGTATTGGTTGCTACCACATGGAACAGTAGGTAAGTCTTAAGATTGTTTTGTTGTAACTGTTAAGTAACACTTTTAGTCCCTGGAATACTCATGAATAATGGAATCTTCTGCAAGGTGATTGTGAACAAATGAGATTTATTTTAAGAAAAAAAAAGCAAACAAGGTATTCAGGAGGGTGTTGCGTACTTCTAAAGAATACTTTATACATTATAAGCATAGTGAATTCCATGCTTTATTGAGAATCTTATATTTCTTCTTGAAGGTGCCAGTCAAACATGTGTACAGAGTGCTGCAGTGCCAGGAAGAAGAACTCACTCAAATGGTTTCCACAATGTCTGATGGCTGGAAATTTGAACAGGTAAAAAACATATGGGATATAACTACAAAATCTTCTCAAAATTCAGATAGGTGAAAGAAGAGTATCAAGTTAATTCAGTGCATCTTTTTAAGTGTAGTCATTTTCAGAAATAGGATAAAGAGAAACAGTTAAATTAAAATTCTATGTTTGTATTCCTACTTATCAGAGAATGAACAGACTGCAGCTTTCCAGGAGGTAAATTGTGATAACTTTCTATAAAAACACCTACCTCTTGTTTGAAATGTAACTCTTCAGTGTCTACACATGCATGTTTGAAGGGTGAATAGACAGAAATCAACTAATACAAGTTTATACAAATGGTAGAGCTCTGGGTGAAAGATATGGGTTTGGGACATAAATATTTGTCAGGCCCAAACAATGTTTCTTTAAACAAAGGACCGATACACACAGGAAAGTGAACTTAACCAGCATGGATGTGAATCTGGGTGTGGGTTACATGAATGCTTTTGTTCTTTGGACTGCCAAAAAATAGCTTTGTGTGTACATTCAAGAATACATTGTTACAATATTCATTGTAACATTGCAGTAGGATCTTTCTATTATCTTTGCTGATCTCTGTAAATAGGAAACTAACTACATGGCCTCTTCATCCTTCACTGTCCTAACCTACCAAAATTTTTAAACTGCATTGGAGCAATGTATCTTTTATCTCTGGGGTGAGACCTGTGTTCTCAGCTGCCAGCATCTTTTTCAGTGTTTGGTTTAGGAGAGACTGGAATAGGCACAAACCTCTTATCCTCTGCAGTCTCACGCTGAGAACACAACAAAGCAACGTTTTTAAAAAGCATGGCACACAAAGGTAAAAGAGAGCTTTTTGTTTGTACCTAATGATTTGATAAGGTGCTGGTGTCATGGAGACAGCCATGATCAACTAAACTAAACCAGCGCAGAGGAAGCTTCTTATGCTTTATTTCTGTAGCTCATGTGTTACCAGATTTGTTTGGCATTCCAGAAGCTGAATGTTTTTTAGGTCCCTGAAAATGATCTCACTTAATGCACATGAATGTTTTTTGACCAGTGCATTATTTTAATGTTCTGCTTTGCCATGAGAAACCAGCTTTCATTACAAATATATATTCTTTACTTCTTAACTGATTCAATAATGCTGTGCCTTTTACCTGTCCTAAAGCCTTGTATTCTATGGGAATTTTATTTTTAGGAGTAATACTGCTTTGACAGTGCAACTGCTGGAAGAACTATCATATCTTTTAAAATTTAGAATCTCTTTTGGAACTGGATAATTCCAGTGGTTTTCTTGAGTGTTATGTCCTTGTTTTTTCCAGCTTTCTCCCTACTTCTCCCTCCTCCATGTTGCTCTCTTTTGGACACACAATCTGAAGTAGATAAACACAGCATCTGCATGGTCTCACAATACCCAGCATCTCAGTACCTTTGTCTGGGCCATCCCGTTCTGTTGCAGTCCTGACTTCAGCAGACAGCATTGACTTGAAACAGGAATAGAATATTCTGTAAAACCTAAACAGTTTTATTGTTAAGGTTTGAGAACACTGTAGCATTTCTGTAAATTATCTTTTCTAAACCTGTGTTGCTCAGCAGCATGCTTCCTTCAGAAGCAATCTTTGGGGTAGTGTCTGCCACACCTCATGCAACCTCTTTGGTGGATAAAAATCATCAGCTTTTTTAGTGGAGTAATACTCCTACGAGTTGAGAGTCCTTGTGCTCTGTGCCCCATGCATGTTTAAGTGGTTTTTGATAAAGTAATTTTTTTCCCCTTAACATTCACAGATTTTCTTGAAACATACAAATGGATGTGGTGATTAAATAGGAGTGGAAGGTGTTAAACTTGTGGTATGCTTACATGAATATATTGATTCACTTTTCTAAAGAATACAAGTGGAAGTACTGCCAGAATACTGCAGTTGTGTACCAGTCCCAGCCCCAAAACTAGTGCCAGTGGTTGTGCTGCCCCACTTTTGTGATACCTGTGTTATTCTCTAGGTGATTTTTAGCTTCAATAGTTAACCTTTTCAGGCAATCTGATAAAGCATTATTTGGCAATACTACAATACTGAGAAACATTGGGTTCTACAGAATGTCTACATACAAAAGCTTTAGACAGCAGTGGTGTGTAAGTCATGTAAATTTTAATGATTAATGTAACCTTAGTCTGTCACCATATCACTGTCATAAATATGTTTGCTGTATGAGGAGAACAGTATTTAATTGCTGCCTTCAAAATTATTCACATAACAAAAGCAGGATAAAAATAAGTTTACTGTTCGTGAGCCTTCTCATCAGTAGTAATTTCCAGTTTATTCAGAAATAGGCAGTTGTTCTCTAGTTCTTCATACTTAATTTAAAGCTCTAATCTTTTTCAAGTGTGCTGGCAAGCTATGCTTTAATTTAATTGGTTTATGAATTGCCATGTCTTATTATGATAAAATATTTTTTATAATAAGAAGTTAAAAAATTTAGCTGAGGTTGGTCTGAACTTCTGAATTATTAGACATTTGGCAAATGTGACCGGTACTTGATGCTGTTTTTTATGGGAGCAAGAAAGAAAATTTTTTCCACTCCGGCTGTTTTCTTGGTTCTTCTGTACATTACCCCTTCTAAAACCAATTTAGAGCTCTCAGCTTTTTTACCTCCAGTTGATCTCATGTGTTTCCTTAGCTATATTTTGTTTATCAATGTCTGGAACAAGATGAATCTCTCATACCCAGGCTTGAGATACTACTTTATACAATACCTTCCAGTCTTATATCCCTGTTTCCTCCTGCACTTGGCAAGTCAGGAAAATAATGATCACTTGCATGATGCACCAAACCTGGTTAATGTTTTTCAGAGTAGTTGGCTACACCACAGTGATATGGGGAATTTTCTCACTAAGTATCAGTAACTCTTAACCTCCCTTGAAGTTACAAAGGGCTTCATAAATTTTAAGTGTGTTGAAATGAAAGTTGTAGCTTGATAGCAACCTGTCCTAGTGGCAAGTAAATGTTACCTGAACATTTGAGCTCATCTGTTATTTAAACAATTTGGAAAATGGTTTGTGCTTCAGCTTTACAAAGGTTTCTTTTTGTGTTTTGCTTTGATTGGTTATTTCAGCTTGTCAGTATAGGTTCCCAGTACAGCTGTGGCCGGGCCCAGCAGTCAGAGTATCTGCTGATAGTGTCACGGGAAGTGAAAGGGGAAGAGAGATGCTTCCAGAAATGCTGCAGTGAGGTGTGTCACACCATTCTTTTTGCCCTCAGACTGATATGCTTGGCCTCCTTGCATTTCTGCTGCTTTCAAATCATTTCACTTTTTTCCTGGATGTACAGCACATAGCAATTTGTGTGTATTTGTGACTGGCTTTTATTTATATTCACAGTATTTCATTATATGTTATGAATGTTCATATTGTAAAAAAAAATAAAAACAAACACCCTCCCCTTAGTTATTTAGATAAAGGTTTTTCTTAAGAAGTTCTTACCTTCTCAATAGGTAACTTCTTTTCCTTAAATCTTCCTCCAAAGTTAACAGCCTTTTGTCTGTTTTTGTTAAGCAAAAGTGGTACATTTAAACATTAAGAGCTCTGTAAATAAATCTTTGAGTTCACTGAGTTCAGAAAGGGAGATTTCTGTGTTAATCATTGTTCCAGTTTGAGTGGATTTCATCAGCCTAATAGCAGGTTAGGTTCTGAGTTTGAACCCTCTATTTCTGGTAACTTACAGCTTAACTGGTTTTCTTGGTGGATGAAATATATTTAAACTGTAATAATGAGTAACAGAATTTTTCAGAAATAAAATAGGGAGGAGTGAGGGGAGAACAAACCCAGCAGTTTAAAAATCTTGTCTCAAGTGGAAAAAACTCAAAGAATCATAGCTTCATTTATAATTCATTTATAATAATCCTTCCTGCTTCCCTTGTCCTCAGGTCACTTCATTCTTAACTCCTGTGTTACTTCAAAGTGTTCAAGAGTTTGGGAATGATATTTTGCTAGCCAGTAACATTGGAGGCAGTTTCCAGTTCTTTATAGCTGTGCTCCATTTTGAAGTGTCTTACGTGAATTGATTTGAGAACCTGATGTTTTGTAGTATTTTTCATCCATAAAATATTCTTGAATACCTGTTATTTTCCTTGCTTTATATATGGTGAGTGCACCAAGCAGCTCTATAGATAGCATCTGCGATGTGAAATTCATTAGTTTATGGAACTAAGTAGGAAAGGTGTCCTGTTGTTAAGGATGTGTGGAGTACAGGCAGTGTGGTATTATTCGTATGTTTGCATCCTAGATAGCTCAAAGTAAAATTCAACATAATAAAATGGGAGATGGGAGAAGACAGTGAACAAATTAATGCAGGCATATTTAAAAAAAAAACAAAACAAAAACCAAAACCTCGAAGAGGAAGGAATGTCCTTTCCTCCTAGATTTGAAGTCTGACAATTGCAATAAAAGACCAGAAAGAAATATCCTTGCTGTCCTGGTGTCAGTCATCAGTGTTGTTACTTATGCCAAACTGATATGTTTTGGTTTTTTTTCAACTTTGCCCTTTCTGATTGTCATCTTTTATCCTACTTAAAAGTTCAGGCTTAATGAGACAGGAACTTCCCTATTGTTATTTCTTTGACTTTTCAGGAAAATCCTGACCTATATTGGCAGACCAAGCAGTATGATGCAAGTATCTATATTTCTGTTGACATAATAATAACAACAACATTAATGATGATGATGCTTTCCATTCCTGCCTTTTTTATTTAAAGCTGACAGCCTACTAGTGTCAGTACCCTTAGTCCACACAAACAGTGATCTGATGAATTTTCTATGATAAATAACACTGGAATTTCCCTCTGCTCAGTTAGGACACCGAACTCACAGGAACACTCAAGCAGAATCACACTGCTGTAGGAAGAGGTGTAATTAGGATGAATGGGCCCTGGGTAGGGGGTTGTTTAGCAGTTCTTTCCAGTTTGTTGGCATCCTTCTCAGAATGTTCCCACCAACACTGGGAACAGTGGGGTGAGTTTTGGAGTACAAGGGCTGAAATACTGCTTTATTTCTGATGCACTTTCTGACACAACAGCATAGTTCTAATCTGCAATAATTTTCCATTTTTTCTTTTTCTGTCATAACCTTTATTGCTACTGATGCATCTCAAAAAGCTACCATGAAGTTTCCAGCATGCTATTGACACTATGCAAATAATCCATTCTTAGTTGTGCACATATAGAACTGGTTACAAGAGTATCATGTGTTGGAGTTTTAAAGAACTTCTGTTTAATGTTGCAAAAGTGACTTTATTTTGAAATGCGCCAGCTGATTAATAATGGCAGGAAGTCAGCCTGCTGTTTTTCAGTCTGTTAGATCAATGGTCCTATCCAACTAGCTAATAGGTAGTCAGTCTACCACATCTCATAAAAAAAAAGACATGTAAAGGGTCAACTTATTTGGATTATATGGAGTATTAGTGGGGGTTATAGGTAGCTATCAACTGAGGATCTGTCAGACTTGCTGAACCAGAATTGATGATTTGGCTGATGTTTGGATCTTGTGTCATATATTCAGAGATTGCTGAAAGATTTCAGAGATTACAGAGGTTTCAATTGTGGCTGTTGAGTAAAGAAATATTTTTCCTTCTGGTAGTTGTTATCTTAGCTTACCTGATACCAAGTTCTTGTAATTTTGCAAGAAGAAGGGTTGACAGTATGCTAAATCAAGTCATGTGCTTGAACTTTATACTTAAGATTTCTCTTCAGAGAAGGTGAATTATGCATGGCTTTATTTAAATATGTATCCAACTTTTTGAGTGCTTTTCTAGCCTTTTAGTGGGGTTAAAAATACTGTTTAAAATAGTCCTACCTTTCACCTCCATAATTGAAGCAATCGCTGTATTCATATTATATGGCTTGTAATTGCTATGTAATACATAGGACAAACTATACCACTTCAACAGACTTTGAGACCAATTAGCTGTTTTTTTTCCCTGGAAATTTGTGTGTCATATTTTTTGCTAACAGGGAAGGGAGATTACAAACCATATCTATATGTCAAGTAAGTCTGGGTTGACTTCCCAGCTTTTTTCAAGAGTGGGTGTTCCAAGATAAATTGTGCATTCCAAAAAATGGATGAGGATTTATTGGTGCTTAAAAAAGAGGGAGATTCTGAAACTTCATTACATGGTTTTCGTGGAAAAACTGTCTTTTTCACCTTCATTTATGATCAGCCCATGTCCATTACTGTGTATGTATTTTGGAGAACTTGAGTGATGCTAGAAAAGGAAGAGGGAGGGAAAGGTGGTGACACCCAGACCGTGTGGTAGCTTAAGTGCTGAGTTTTGGTGGCCAGTACTGGTCCTTGGAGGCTGAGCCCTGTGTGCTGCAATGCCATCAGGTATGACAGGGTGTGAGGCTGCCCAGGCCTGGCATCAGGTCCTTTCCTTGCTCTCTGCCTCTTGCTCTCTGTAGACATTGGCTTGCTGTCTGTGGAGGTGCTTGCTTGGCTGTCTTAGAACAGTGCTGGAACATCTGAGCATCTCTCCCCTCTCTCTCTCCTTAAAAGTACAACAAGGTGTAATTTTCTCCTGACAGTACTATATGGAAGCTGCTTTTAGCCTTGTTCTACCTTCCACTTTTGTTGGGGAAATAATCTTATCCCTCAAGTTCAGATTCGAGACCAAGATTTCATCTTGGTTGCATCTTCCATGCTTTAACAAAGCTTTTTACTCTCTTTGGTGCTTTGCTAGACTAGTGGCAGTGCACCATTTGTTTTTAGACAGATAACAACAGTGTTTCAAGTACTGTTGTCTTAAAAAACAAGTCAATCCATTTCCATGAGGTTTATTCCCCACTGAGGAATAGAGAACACCCTGACCACATGCCTGGTGATTTGACAGGTAGATTTAATACAGTTTAGGTAATGACTTTGAATTGCAGTGTATCTGTGCTACAGGTTGATTTTTAGGACTTTGATCTGTGTTAGCAGTTATAGCACCATACATTACCTGTTATACTTTTGAAATAAACTTGTAAAATAAATGAACCAGCTACATCTGAATTCATTCTGGAAAGGGAGGATGTATAGAGCTTCTAGCATTAGGTAAGTGTATTTTGGGTAAAGCAAGACAAGTTACATGAAATTTCTCCCATTTGGTAAACATGATACATTTGAGGTAGTACTGATGTTGCATATATCCTTCTTTCTCAGTAAATTGTCATTTATCACTCAATATTTAGACTTGTAGAAGCTTGTAAATATGTCACGTTTCATTATACATGGCTTCAGCTTGTAGTACTTCCTTAATTAGCTTCATTGTAGCAGTACATAGTAGTTTCAGATGTTAATCTTGGTGTCCTACCATTCTGCCTCTTTCTGTTTTCCAATCAAATGCAAGTTTTGTCTTTGTCCACTCATTAAGTTTCAATACAAGTATGGTTATTCTGTAAGTAGAGGTGGATATCCCTCCAGGCAAAACTGCTTCCTGCATGCAGCCATTTAAATGTTAAATCATGCCAAGTTAAAGTTACTGCATACAAGCTTTTTAAAAATTAACTTTGGAGGATGGGGATGTTTATGGTAAATAAGAGAAATAGGGAACAGGCTACTTCTCTGCCTGCCTCTGTAGCCTTTTCTTTCACAGCATAATCATAGCCATAAGTTGTTAATTCTGTAAATATTTAAAAAGAAAAGCACTGTTTATCTTACCAGAATGTCAGTGTATTTGTCACCATCAAAATGTACGTGCATTGGAAGTGGAGAATTATGCTTCAGGCACAACCAACAGTCTGGAGTGAGAAGTGTTTGTTCTAGTGATGAGAATTCATGGAATTTATGTGGAAATGCAATTGATATTTTTCTTTTCATCTTTCAGCTGGTCAGTATTGGTTCTTCCTATAACTATGGCAATGAGGATCAGGCTGAATTTCTGTGTGTTGTCTCAAAGGAATTGCATAACACTCCCTATGGCACAACCAGTGAACCCAGTGAAAAAGCAAAGGTAAGTTACTAAATGTTGAATGAAAGAATGGTGTCAAATTGTGTGGGCTTCCCTAAGTCATGCTAGGCTTACCTCTGTTCTGGACTATTATTTAATTGCTGTTTTCCTCTCATTCATGGCTAATAATGGTTCCCTGCTCCTTGTATGAGAGACTGTAAATGGTACTGTTGTACCAGATGCATTTTTAATATGCACCATTCTCTAGTGTTCCTGATACCTGTCCTGGTTTTGTTTTTTTTTTAGTATTGGCAGATATTTATGGTTTACCATTGAGAATCTAGGTTTTGTTTCTTACACATTTGAATGCTTCCTTATTCTTCATCTGGTTCAATTGAAAACTGTTTTTTCTTGCTTGAGTTCACTTCAAGAAATCTTGCTGTCAAGAATGGAGATTGTAATCTGTTGTCTCTGAAAAACAGTCATGTGCCATATGTTATAAAATGGAAGTATTTGTCAGCTTAGTATTTTAAGATTTCTACCCAGTTCTCTCTACTTTCTGTTACCAGCTTCACAAAAAGATTGTAACAGACACTGGATCTTAGTCTATTACTCAGTTGTGTGTCAGAATTTGTAAAAGGGATAATGTAAAACTGAGTAGTAATAAGGCAGATCCATTATTCGTGCAAGTGTATTCTTCTGTGAATGTTGAATGTTTCCTATGGTATTCTTGCTTTCTGTGAGGATATGACTACAGGCAAACGATGTTTCTGTAGCTGGCTTAAATGCTTTTCATTTAGTGTATGTAGATGGGAAACAATTGATAAAACAACAAAGGTTGCTTTTTCAAGAATCACATTCAGAGAAACGAATTTTGAAATATTGCTAAGAACTGCCCTGGATCTTGGCACTGTGGCCTCAAATAGATAAAACTTGAGTACTTTCCATGCTTTGTAACTTGGTTATGCAGGCACACATATGGAGGCATTTTTGTAAATTGCACTATAAAAATGCTGCAAGTTATATGTTGGATTCTTTTTGAAATTATGCTCTTTTTTCACTGTTGAGTTGTAAAGTTTGAAGAGTTGTAAAGGTATTAATGTGATCAAGGTCAAACAGTGAGCCTGGATAAGCCATGGCTCACTTTTCATGATCCTAGTGAAGATCTGGTTTTGCCAGGATGCTTCAGGAGTACTTTAAAAGTTGACAAGTTAGAGAGCTGTGTAACAATAATTTAGGGCCAAGATACATACCCAAAATAAAATGTGAAATTCTAGAACCTAACAACCATCTTCATACGAAGTGGTAGTACATCTTTAAGGAACTTCAGAAGTTGCCAGAGCTATGGTGCATCCTTAATGTAAAAGAAAATACAGATCAAATGAAATTGTTAAATCCTAAATAGAAAAACTAGTTCAGAGTGCAGTACAACTCTGTAAATTCAGTAATGCTGAGAGAAGCTAATCTTAACCTACCCATTGAAGTGCTTCTTGGTCATTGTTTCAGATACCAGAGCAGAGCATAATTTGACCAGAGTGATGGATGAAGAAAAGTTACTGTTAACTTTGGTTGAAGATAATTCCCTTCTTTTGTCCTGGAAGAGTCGAGCTGTTGCTAGCAATTAATGGCAGAACTTGAAGAATAATTTTTTATACATTGTGTTTCTAATAGATAATTTTTGTAATAGGTACACATTGTGCCTAGGAAAAAAATTGAAAAAAAAAAATTATTTTTTTTTTTTGTTGAGAGGTTTGTGACAGCAGCGTTCAGGAATTTTGGCTAGACTTGGGAGCTGTTGTCTCAATAGTTCCCTCTAGTTTGTGTTAATCCTTCAGTCTGCAGTCTGTTCATTAGTATCAGAGCTGATCATTATGAAGTTCATATGATTGAAATTCTGGTACCCAGTGATGTATACAGAATACTGTGTTCATATACAGGGACTGAATTATAGAAGCCATGAGAAAAGTCTTCCTATTGCTTTTACAGCAGTGCGGGTTAGAAAAAAAGCAAAAGACTGCCCGTATGTAATTTTTATGGACAAGCACTTCAATTGTAATTTATAATACTGAATTTTCAGAATAGAAGAAAGCATTTTCTGGTAGCCCGTCTAAGCAGTCTTCACCTTAATTCCTTCTTAGAGACTTTTTTCTTCCTGTTGTTCTTTTCTTTTTTTCAGTTTGCATTCTAACGTAGTAGTTGACTTCTGAGTAACCATCTGACATGCCTATGCAAAGGAAATTAATGGCTTTTGGGACACTAATTTAAAAGGTTCATGTGGCTTTCTCCAGTAGCCACAGCACTAGTGAAAGATAACCTCTATACCCACAAGCATTCTTCTCTTGCACGTTGACCTGTCAGTATTGGGACAAATGACCAAAACTTGTTTAGGATGTCTGAATCCAAAGTTAGATTCTCAAGTGGTATCCTTTCCCATTTGTGGCAGAGTATATGGGCTTAAGGTACCAGTTATACAGTTTTACTTACATTTTCTCTATAGTTGTGGTCCCTGTTGTTATGCTGCATGGCACTACTGGTTTCTACCTTTTGACTTAAGGACATTTGAAAAAGGAAATTTCCATGAAATCTGTAATGTTCCTCTTTGGAACCTCTGCTGTCATGCTTTGTTACATAGAGGGGGGGGTTGTCCCAGATAAAAGTAAACAAATGTCATTCCCAGATGCTTCAAGTGTTAAGTGGACTGTACTTTGTTGAAGCTCTGACTCACTTGCAATCTCTTCTTTTCCCTTCCTTTCTCCATACTTGCTGCATGCTGCATGCCACTCAGAGTGAGGATGAAGAAACGGATTACGATATGAATGACTCAGATTAAGTGTAAATGTCATGGTGAGCATGAGCTGCCCTAGGATTTTACCCAGATGCTTTTCTGCCTCATCCAATCCTACCCTGACTAGTGCTGTCATTTGGCTAGTCCTGGTGGTGCCTGTGTTTGTGATGACCATTGTGGCATGGTTAGCAAAGAGAGTATTCCTCTTCTGGTATTGCCTCTTTGACAGAATAATTAGCATTGCTGTTGTAACTGTATTGTGATGAGCTCCTTTAAAGCTTTGCTGAGAAAAGAAATAAAATCCTGAACACAGCAGATCTGCAGCAGGGTGGGGACAGTCCCCAGCATGAGTACAGATTGGTCTGGAATGGACTGGGAGCAGTGCTGCAGAGAAGGACTTGGGGATGCTGGTGCTTGGAGAATGGGTGTTGAGCCAACAGTGTGCACCTCCAGCACAGACAGCCACTTACCTGGGACTGTTAAGAGTGGGTCCAGAAGAGGGACACAGAAGTTATCAGAAAGAAAGAAAAGGGCTGGAGCACCTCTGCTATGGAGATGGGCTGAGGGAGCTGCAGTTATTCAGCTCTGGGGAGGTGTTTATTGCAGCCTTCCAATCAGAGCCTTTATCAGAGCCTTTAGTGACAGGACAAGGGGTAATGTTTTTAAACTGAAATAGGGCAGATTGAGATTTCCAACCCAAACTATATGGTGATTGTGTGAACTGAAGTGTGCAGACAGAGGAGCATTATCAGTGAAGTCACCTGTTTAGCTAGCAGAGCATGTTCTCAAGTGAAAACTTAAGTGCCTGGTTCTGCTCCAGATATACTCCTCAATCCTAGCTATTGGCAATTTGGGAGAAGACTTACTGTAACTGGTTTCAGATCTTATTGACCTCTGTTATTGACCTCTTGGCCTTTTTCCCAGTAAGCCACTAAAATTTCTAGTCTTAATAAAAGCTTTTTTCAGGAAAAAAAAAAAAAAAAAAAAAAAAAAAGAAAAAAAAAAAGAGGAATTTCAAATTGCTGAACAAAGTCAATTATCCTTTCAGCATTTTGTAAGTACAGTTTTGATGGAATTCCTGGTAACTGAAACTGAATTTTTTCTTTGGAAAAAGTCACTGCTCAGGACTACAAAAGATGCTCTTTCACAACATTTCTGGTGAGAGGTGTATGAAGTGCCTCTCATGAGAGCTTTCTGGTCAGAAAGCATTTCCCCTCCTGTAAAGACAAAGGTTACAGGAGAAGTACCAAGCAAAGTATGTTAAAGTAGTGCCTGATCTTGTAGAATTTTCTGTTTTATGTTGGATTTACTGACTCAGTAAAGTGTGCAAAGGCCAATGTCCAGATCCAGCTTAGCTTTATCTTACTTCCTGTGTTCCTGAAGCTACAGAAAATGGTTCCAAGTTTATTAATCTTAGAAGTATTTTTATCTTCTAGGAAAGAATTAAACTCACATTTAATTTTAAATTGGAAAGTTTCACAAAATTAATAAATCCAGTATTATTTTTAAATGCATAGGTGATTGGTTTAGCCATGTTTTTGTCTCTGAAGATTGTTTTGCTTACTGACTACATTTGCTGGGTCAGGCAGATGTTCACCATGTGGACATATACTCCAGCACTGTGTTCTCAGCTGTACCAGCAGCAATTCCTCGCAGAAGGAATTCAAGCATGAAGCATTTGCCAAACTAACTCCTCATTTATTTCTGCACCTTCCACTGAGCCTCAGTTTAGAAATTTTCTAGGCTTCAAGCCTACATCCAGGTCATTGTGTGAAAGCTACAGTGACACTGTGATACCATGAGTGGCTACCAATAGCACCATCTTGTGCAAGTTTGTCTAATTCCTGTTGAATATATTATACTAGTAGTTGCTGAACAGTTTTCAGGGCCTGGCTTTTCCTCACTTCTCTCTCTCCTGCAGTTCCATATGAAGAGTCTTTTTGCTTAGTATAGATGAGTGAAATAAGCAATGTTTGTATCCAAAATATATCCTAAAGCTCTATTTTGGAAATTTATCAAAGCAGCTGGAGTGACATCTGGCTTTCTATCTTCAATTAACAATATTGAATTTTAAATGAAAAAGAACTACTTATGCACAAGGTGAGATCCAGGTACTGCAGGAAGTGCAGTCAGCTAGTGATAAAGTAGATTATTTTTTTTTTAAGTAAGTTAACACTGAACTGTCTTTGCACTGTCTCTGAGGCATACAAATGATGACAAGTTCTTTTTAAACTCCAGTCCTTAAAAAAACCCTCAGAGTTGTGCAAAGCAGGTGAGACCCTACTTGACTACATGGCATTTGGCTTGGTGACTGATAGAGGATAATAGGTTAAATAATGAATATTTTAACAGTATTAAAAAGGAAACAAGTATCTAGACTTCTTATATTAAAAACGGTACATGAAACTGCTCTGCTAAGTGACTGCCAAAATTTACCCTCCAAGCACAAAGGCTGAAGAGTCTGTGTGTGCTGTCGGATGCTGTGGGTCCCATGGGATGGAACGTGCTATTGTGTGGGAGGTCCTGGTGTCAGTGAGATCATTGCAGAAAGAAACTCTGCATTGAAGACAGCTGTGCCATTGCCAGGGGCTTGTGCCATTGCTATATTTCAGCTTTTGACATCAAGAGCCCTTCCCTGGTACTAGGAAAACTGTGAAGGAGGAAAAAGAATGTCATCAGATACTTTTACTTACAGATTCATGTTGCTGAAAACTTGAGCTCATTGCCTTGAAGCTCTCCTTAGTGCTTTGTTTGGCTGCTGTTGTGGTTTTTGTTCTGCAGTTTGCTTACAGGCTTCCCTGCAGTGCTGCACAGCCCAAGAGTTGCCTCCCTATTGCTGATCAGGTTACAGTAGTAACCTGAGAAACATGGCTTGAGCAGTCAGTTCTGAGACTTGGATCCTTTCTTCACTGGAGGAGTGAAACAAAATTGAAACAGAAAAACAAACAAAAAAATTGGAACTAGAACAGTTGGTCTTCATGTTGTAAGATGCTATAAACTGGATTCATAAGTTTTTGAGGGGTATTTTGTTTCCATTAGACTTCAGTCCCTATGTTTAATATATGCCTCTTAAAGTGAATCTTAAAACAACTGCTGTTAGGAAACAAAAAATTATTTTTACTCGCTGTAATGGGAATCTCAGTTCCTTGGTAACAGTAGGAGAATCAAGTTCCTCCTTGTGAAATCAAAGCTTACATTGCCAGTCAGCTGCCTGCCTAGGTTATTTGAACAGGTGGACAAGGTAATGCAAAAGAAGTTCAATAAGCTGTGTGCTGTCTACACAGAAACAATTTTTCTGTGGACAAGAATACATGAAAAACTTGTGAGATCTTGCATGAGCAAATAATAGAAAATATTTTTCAACAGCTGTCAGAATGGTTGCTATTTTCATTTAGCCTTTTGGTCCAGCTAATGAGCTTTGTATATCTGAACAGTGTAGTATAACTCTGTGAAGAAATGTAGTTGGTTGGACAGTTCATGCAGAAGGCCAAGCCTGGGCATCTATTTCAGATTTTAAATTAACTTATTGATTTAAATCTTAACAGCTCATACTCTTGGCCTTTGAAAACTTCCTGTGTCATTTCACTGAGTGTGTCCTTTGTGCACATTTTGAACTGATAGTTCATGATTTCAGTACTAATTTATGGAACACAGATGAAACTCCAGTGAATTAGGGTATTTACAAAATAGGAACAATGAAGATTAAATTAAATTTCTAATAAAGTACCCAGGTTCATTTACCACAGAGAAGCAAGGCATCTTTGGAACTGTGATGAAGTGGCATGGATTATGCTTTACACCTACCAACCCTTAAGCTTTGCATACTGTAATCACACTCTATAGCAGTAATTTACATGTGCTTTCATGGTATTTGATAGTAGATATTATATGTATCAATCTGTCTTTTTTCAGCCTGAAAGCACAGACTTCAGGAATGTCATTGAACCAGCCCCCTGACACTTTAGCAATTGTTTGAAATAGTCATGATATTGCTCCTTGACCTCCATGCTCTAGAAATGATTTTAAGTGAATTTTCATTTATAGAATTTTTATTGGTCTGTTTCAGATTTTGCAAGAACGAGGTTCCAGGATGTGAAGACAGTATTGAACGGTGACAATTTTTTCTCTTTTATTCCAAGACACAGTGAATTGTCACACTGAAGAGGCTTGGCTGCAAAAGAAACAAAAAATCTGATTTAGACAATTTTCTGTTGATCTGGGTTCAACCATTTTTGCCTAGAAGCTGGTGTCAACTGGCAGAAAGCATTGCAAGATTACTAAATGGGAATACATGGTGTGGAAGTGTGTGTTAAGTTTTGGTAGTAGAGCATGGTTGTTCTCTCTTGTGGGCTGACTGACACTGGTCATTTGACAAGAAATGACCACGCACATTTTCCTCTGAGACATGTAGCACTTAATGTCTGGTGCTGGATGACCCAATATTGATCAGTTCAGAGACATTTTCCTACTAATCGTTGTAAACATTTAAAGGACAATGCAATTGGTGCTACACACACACGTTACAGCCCACAGATGCAAATATTTGGGCCTGTGTTGTTTCAGAATCAGTGGCAGCCCCAGTTGACTGTGTTAAACTGCACATTCCTCATGGCTCTGTGACATACTCTTTGATGTAATAACAGCCTAGGAGATCAACTGAAACTAGCATGTAAAAAGTTACACAGCAGACAAAGGAAGGGTGTATATATTGACTGGATTTATAGCATATTTTAGTACCCAAAGGAAAGTCTAAACTCAGAGAAAAGGGCCTTCATCTGAGTTATTGCTGATGTTCCTTCTGTTGAAACAGTCTCCTCGTGCAAAAGTTAGGCTGCATTCTTAGCCAGATGTTTGGAAGTGGAATCAAAATTGACTTAAAATGAACAAATGAACGTACTATTTCTTTTGAGATGTTTGTACTCATACGTGTGCCTGTGTTTTTATAAAATGCCTATAAGCACTGAACTGTTTGGATTATGGGAGAGATTTTTCAAGAGCTGGAGGTTGTACAGAAAGATGTCTGGCTAGTCCTAGATCCCCATCTCTGTGACTGGGATTAAAATCAACCTTGAATGTGAACAAAAGTTGATCCAATTGAAAAACTTAATTACTTCAAACATTCAGGATCCCTGTATTGTCTTTCTCTGATTGTCTTTCTCTTTCAACTATGCACTTCAAGAGCACCGTTTGAAAACATCTGGTGCAGCTTTGTTAGTTTGTCCTTGATAAAGGCTGGCACACAAGACTGGAGCTTTTTAATACACTATGTTTTCAGCAAAATATTTAGCACACCTTTAAAACACGTAATGAAATTGACAGTATAAAACTTGACTTCATTATGAAAGCAGTGGAAAGGAGTTTTAAAAAGCTACAAGATTTTTTTTCTATTCTAAAGACATTACAGTTTTAATTCTCAGTAACGTCAGAATTTATGCGTATACTTTAGGTAATCCTTCATACAAAAAACTGATTTTCAAACACTCAAGGTCTACTTTGGTTTTTTGAAGGACTTACGATGCATTGATAAAAGTTTGGCAGAAACAATTTGTAAAAACTATTTCTACTAAGCAGGTTAAGCAATGGGCTCAATGTTTAGTCCATGCTACATCTAATGCTTGAAACGGTTTGTAATGAATTTTGTGACTTGGATGTGGTCTGCACAGGAAGCTGCTGGCCCCTCCACAACAACATATAAAATGTTTGTCTTTTTTAAGGTGTTAAAACTGAATTGAATTTACTAAAAATGTAATTGTGTAGGGGGAAGTGTTTATACTTTTCTACTTTTTTAGGCACCCATATTTTATCAGCTTAAATTTAGCATCCAAGTTTCCCCTAAATAGTAACAGATTATCTTGTGTATCTGAAAATAAGGATAACAGTTGCCTGTGTTAACTGCATATTAAAACATTTCCTCTGCTGCAGTAGTCACTGTGTTTTTAAACAGGGCAACTCCACTGAATTCTCTGAGCTCCCTGGCTCATGGAATTGCAGCCAGCTATGGTTTGTGTTGTTTCCTTGATGTGGAGTCGTTTGGCGTTGGCCTAAGTAGATTTTAATGCCTAAAGTACCCATTTTACAATGATCTTTCTAAATCAGCATTTCTGTCATCTCTCTTTTTTAACCCCAAAAAGACAGAATATTTGACAGCAGCAAAGCGTAAGTAACAAACTGAGCAAACTGAACAAATTTAGAATACGTAAAAGACTGGGGTTTTCTGAGTATGTTTCTTCCACTGGAGTGTTTTCAGTAAAAACATGCTTATGGTGACATTACCTGCAGTTTAGTTTACATTGTATCCCTGTTGTAGCAAATTTTGGGGAAACAAGTGGTTAATTACTTTGCACTTTTTTCCAATACCTCGCAAAGATTTTAAGAAAGAAAAATAAAAGAACTTTAATAGGTAGGTACCTTATAAGTTATTTTAAATATGCTGTTACTTGAGACCACCTGAGCCAACTACTTTCCTATGCTTGCTGATATCATTATTGCTTTAATTTTTGTGAGCATGTGAGGCTTTCAGATAGATGGAAGTTGCTACTAGATGCCTTATTCAAGGCATTAGGGCAGGATTCGTTAGTAAGTTTTTATCTTACCCTTGTAATTCTGAATCAAGTTAGCTACGGTAACAAGGTAATTGCATTAGAGTCCAATCTAATCACCAAGTTTTGCAAACATTGCTTTATCTCTTAAGACCTCACAGGATGATGAGGTAGCACACAGATACAGTGTTAACTGGGCTGCTGATGAGTTCACTAGGGGGCAGTAGTTGAAAAGCTGTACTTGCAAAACCTTTGACATGAGCTCTGGATTTACTCAGCTTCTCTGTTCTTAAAGAAAAACAGTACTCCAGGTTAGGAATTAAGATCATAGCAGAAGGAAATAGAGCAAGAACGGAGAGATAACAAAACATAACAGTCAAATGAGGTGATCTCTCATGAAAATGTAAATTCTGTGAAAGATTTAACTTTCTGCCCTTTTGATGTATAAATATTTGTCGAAACACAGAATCTTTTGGTAAAGATATTTGGCATGTTGTCCATGGAAGGGGAGGTTCCTTTTCTGATAACTAGTGGATTTTCAGTGAAATTCATTAAAGGCTTTTACATTATAGACTTCCAGATTTTGTTTAAAAATGGAGAAGGTCAAATTTACCATAGCAGTTTTGTGCTTTGAATTAAGAAGCAGCATACTGTTGGCTTTAAGTTTCATCAGAGGCTAATTTTATGTATTGGAAATGACATTTTTATATTAAATGCGTTTGACTTAAAGCAACAGTTAAACCAAAGTTTATCTGCAATGAACAAGTCATTCTGAGGCCTCTAAGATGTCAATGTCACATGGTCTGTAATAATTGTCCAGAAGTATAGTCTGACTCACCAGCTCCCACAGCAAATGTGGAATATGTATTTTTATTATTTTTTTTAACAAAACATTCTTCTAACAAAAGAGAAGCCTGGAATTTTCTCCCACTTTCGTGAACATTTCTGTGGGTTATGGCTAATTGCAGTTTTTTACCCCACAGTGATTTAATTGTGTGTCAAAGGCCTGATTGTATTTGGAAACTTATATTGACTCTCTACTAAACTTTCAGTCCTTGGTATCATATACCATATGGTATATGATATCATATACCAAGGAAAATATGGAAGATGGACTGTTGGGTTTTTTTTTTCAAACTCAGCTATTTTTCTTGTAGTGCTAAAGGTTCCTTTAATTTTTTGTTGTTGCTTTAGTAAAAGACACTTCTTAAGAAATGGAGCTTGATGTATCCATTCAACATTTTTGTCTTCAGATTTTATTTAGAAAAAATTAAGCTGTGTAGCTCCATTTCTAGGTATGTGATTGCACAGTTATGATTTATCAGAAAAAGGACTCTTTCTGGGAGATACCAAAATTGAACCAGTTTTCTCTTTCTCTGGGAGAGTTGGGTTGTTGGGTTATTTTCTCAGGAGAAAAATGAAAACTTGAGGCAGATTAAGCAAAAAAGAACCTTGACTGCAGGTCTGTTGGGTGGTAGGTGATGTTTTCCAGTTTCTGTTCTGTGAACATCTGTTCAGGTTGTTGGGAGTTGTCAGTCTCTTTTTGAGCAGCAGAGAGCTACCACCAGCAAACTACAACACATAAATTACTGTTTTTCTTACTGTTAGAAAAATTAACTTGGAATGCCAGAATGCAATAGCATCTGATTGAATGAAATTACCTAGAAACCAGATATGTATTGTACAGTCCTTTGGGGATACTGGGATATATTCATTGAAAAATACTAAGAGAAAAGTGAAGTACTGAGCTTGTCATGAAGATTGAAATCAAGTGAAAAAGATGAGAGATGGGGATTTTGTTCATTTGAGATGTGATAAAATCAGAAAGTATCTCTCCTGTTGTATTTTCTCCCTCGCCACATCAAAATCATCTTTCAAGTTTTTCAGACTGACTTCTTCAATCAGCCCTGAAAGGTGGGACACTTGAAAATACACGAGATTTTATTACACTTATAACAATACCTTTTAGCTCAGGATGGTAGAACTAAAACTTCCAGTGGTGATTGGAGAAGTGTCTTGAAATACATACAGTCTGAGAATGCTGCCTGTTGTTTCATTATAGTCTAGGCTGCAGTGATCTGCAGCTTTAAGGACAAATCTGAGGTTCTTACCTGGGGGGTTGTGTGGAGTTACTTATTATTCTCAAAATAGTATAAATATTCAGTTTAAAAAAAAAATCTGGGAGGCTTTCTGAACTCGGTGTTATACAACTTCTCTTTCTTGTGGCTCACAACAATCAGGAACTGTCTTTAAAGGCTCCTTACTGAACTGAGGCTTTAAAAAGGGCTAAATCTTATTTAGTTTGCCTAGGTGAGTGTCAGACAGAAGGAACTCTTTCCATTTTCAGTGCAGAAATGCTAAGTGCTAAAATCCTTTCCAGGGCTAATTCAAGGTTCCAGAGACAACTAGTGGGTTTTTTTCCTTTCAACTCATGGACCTGAATTTTTACAAATACCTGAACCAATCTGAATTGCAGATGTAAGCATTAATACATGGCTTGGAATTTCAGTATCCAGCCTGATAAGGAATGCACTGGAGAAGGCAGTACTCTTGCCAAACAGCTCAGTGTTTCAGATCTGCTGAACTCTTAACAACTTTTCTGAACAGCACCGGTGATAGAGAGACTTTGGGGAAGATTCTGCCCCAGGATGTTGTGACTGAGTACTTCATTGCAACCTAGCTATCCTTCACTTTAGAGAAGTTTATCAAGGGATACACTTTGCAGAGGTTCAGTCAGTAGATGCTGCTGCAGGCCCATCGAGGGGTTCTCTGTAGGATGTTGTGTGTTAATAACTATTATATTGAGAGTAACTTTTTAGAAAGTTATTTTGCTACTTTGGGGATAGGGGAAAGGGGTGAAGGTTCTGTGACAGTGCTCTCCTTGCCTTAGGAAGCTGAGCCTAAGTTTTTACCTGACTTCACACTTGGTGAGATTTCCAGGCCTGGTAATCTGAACTGTAAGAGTTAATATGTTTATGTACATGATTCTTGCTCCTTTTGAAGATTTTCCTAAAGCTTATGCACAACTTTACTCCTTGGCACATGTCCTTGCTAGGATGAAGCAAGCACCAGGGCACTGTAAGAGAAATGTTGCCAACCTGTCTCCCTGGCAGGAGAGAGATGAGCAAACTGAAGGACTGTCAAATGGCAACTGTTTCCCCCTGCTTCTGCCCCAAGCCTCATCTGAGCCTTGCTATGAAAAATTTATTTCTTATTAACTTTCATGTGCCCAATTCAACAGATTTTATTTTTCCTTTTCCCCCAAATCAATGGTCAGAATCAGTCGTGCATCAGCTCTTTGTGTCAATATCCAAGCAGCCATACTCACAACATGTAACGTCCTGGACAGTGCATTAGCAATAACTCTTTATTTTGTGCCAATTCATTATCTCTGAAGTGTTCTTACTGCAGCAAAGTTTGAGTTTTGATCTGGTTTTAATGCTTTTTGCATTAGCCACAATTCTTAGACACAGGCAAGCAACTGAATCCATGGAATTTCCCTGGATAAAAAAAAATCTGCTAGGGCTTCCCAAATAGTTTTAAGATGGTCACAGTTAACCATCATTTTTAAAGCAAACATTCAATTAAAATGTGTGTGGGTATTTTTTAACCTTCTTTTCATAACACTAGCGTATTGTAAACTGCATGAAATAAACCTGTTTTCCCCTTTTAAAGTCTGATGTCTTAAGTCCTGTTCTTAAACTGTTAATGTTTGTTGGGAAAAGCCCAGTGGGCAACACAAAGATCAATATAATCCAAGTATTGCCCTTTATTGAGAGCAGCAGGAGCCCTGTGATACACAGCCAGGCTGATAACGTGATGGGTACAACATGTGCCACAGGGCTCTATATAAGGGGTTAAACACAGCTGTTTATGTGCTGTCTACGCGATGCTTTCCCATCCTGTTCTCCTTCTTTTCTGCTGCCAACTCCCTTTTCTTTTGCCCTGTAGCTGATCCTTTAACAACCTCACAGCTGGGCCTCAAGGCCCTCAGCTCACTCTGGCTAAAGCTGAACAGTCAGGATTGCTCACATGTCCCTTTTCTTCCAAAAACTCTCCCACCAAATGTTGATGTTACTGGTATATAATCCCTGGTATTCCTTGTTTAGTACTTCAGATACACACTGGAGTGTCATTTTTGTGTGGTGACACAAAGCAGTTGTACTTTTTCCTTTGTAAAGAGATGTGCCCTTTTCTGTTGCCTTAGACTTTGACATACAAATAAGTCATATTTATTCAGACACAAATCTGCTGGGAAATTCAGGTATTTTCCTTTGCACTTACTTTGACTGTTGCTGATCATTATGGTAGGAAATAGTCTCCTCTGGTATGGATGGATAATCACACAAAAAACCACAACATAATAAGTTTTAATTAATCACTTTGCATATGTTTTCTTTCACACAACTCACTCACAACTCAACCCTGTGTAATGTCACAGATTTATTTTAGAATCTAGTACTTTGCTTTTTAATATAAATGCTTCTTTTGAAAAATTAAGTTAAAACTGACATATTGTAGTAAGGCCAACATATTGTATAATAAATTTAAATAAGATGTTTACTCCAAGAGCTTTACAGATAGAAATGGCTGAGGGAAGTAAATGATGGAGTTGCTGAAGTCAGTCAATTTGACAGCTGTGCCCTCTACAAGTATGGAAAAGTGCACAATTCAGTATTAGTACTGAGACCACTGGGAATGGCTCTTATTTTCCAAACTGCTACTAAGAATTATGTATGAGAAACTAAGCTCGAAAATCTTAGAGGTTGTACAAGTACATATGAGGTGAATTTCATCTTAAGTTTCATTGGTTTTACATGCAAGGCACATTCAAATCTTTCCTTATATATCCAGCAACTTTTGGTAAAGTGTCATTTTACTGAACTTATTTCCCACATTTGACTCTTATTGAAACAAGTCCTAAGTACAAGCATTGCTCAGACATCGCAGAAATTACCTAATCAATGTGTGCATCTGTGTTGTTATCCAAATGTCTTACTAGAAGTATTTGTACTTTACTGCCAACTATTCACTTTCAATCCAAAATCCTCCTCTATCTGCAGCTTCCGGTGTCTTCATTAGTGAACAAAAGCTAGAGCATAAAAGGGACAGGTGAACAGTCTTTCAGGGTAAAAAAAAAAAATCACATAATTTTAAAAGCCGAATAGAACAAAGTACTAACAAATCTTCCCGGCAGTTCCGAGATTTCGTCCCCTGGCTTTAGGCACCGGCGGGAAGCGGCACAGCCCCGTGGGCAGCATCCTGCAGCAGGAGGTTCAACGCCCCGGTCCCCGGGTGGGAGGTTGGGCCACGGGGTTCCTCATTCAGCAGGTACTTGGATTAAGGTCCCGTCAAATCCAGGTGATATTTATCGCACCAGAACTCCCGAGAAACCACTCTGAACTTTAATGCTACATAAAAATAGCTCAAGAACCATTAACAATCCAACGCGAGACGTGGACGAGCAGACTTGAGGACTGGAATTTCGTACATATCGTTAAAATAAGTATGAGAATACAGCGTGATTCGCACCCTGTGTGCCACTAAATCCAGTCTTCGAAACGAAATCCACAGGGCGACCGCTCCCTCCCCGCCGCTGCCGCTGCCGCTGCCGCAGCCCCGCGCAGCGCTCAGGCCGCCCCGGAAGAGGCCGCCGTCCCGCGGCCCCTGACAGGCTGGACCGCCCGCCCATCACTCCCGGAAGCTGCCCCGGGCCACCAGACCTCGCCCTCCAATCAGAGCCCGGCCTGGGCATAGTGGGCGGGGCCCGGCCAGGCTCGAGCGCGTCCGGGGCAGGCGCCTTCTGCCAGACCCGCGCTATCGCCCACGGAGGGACCAGGCCCGTCCGGGCGCAGGCGACTCTCTCAGCGCCCGAGGTAAAAATTCACCGAGATTCTCTGTGGGGGCTCGGGGGGACCGAGGGGCACGAGGGAGCGGTGGGGCTCGGGAGAGGCCTGCGGGGATTTTTTTCCTGCGCTCAGTGCTCAGGCATTGTTCTGGTCACCTCTGGGTCCTGTGTCTGGGGGATGCGTGAAGCGTGGCGGACGGATCGCCTTGAGGCTCAGACGGCACCGGCTCAGTGGCGCGGACGGGTCGGGCCGAGGGACACACGGCAGCGCCGCGCTCGGCAGGAGGGGGAGGGAAACTCCGGAGCAGAGACAAAGGGGGGGAGCCGAGCCGGGAACATCCGGGTCATTCGTTGCAGCTTCAATCCGGGACACGCGCGGGTGCTGCGGCCGCTCACGGTGAGGCCTAGCGGGGCGGGGGGGCCGGGGCCGAGGCCCGGCGAGGGGAGAGGGGGTCTGGGCTGGCGCCAAGGCACGGGCAGAGCCGGGCCTGGCGGGTCCTTCGCAGCCGCGCGGCTGGGCTAAGCAGCGCACCCTTGATGGCCTCGGTCGAACTCAGCGCCGCCCGCCCCCGGAGGTGTCGGTCGCCGCGGGCCCGCATTTCCGAGGAGGTCTGGGTAGCAGCCGGCCTGCGGCAAGCGGCCCCCTCCCCGACACGGGCTTGCCCGGGAGTCCGCGGGCGGGCGCCGCCGTGCCTTGTGCAGGCCTCGGCCGCTGCCCCGCCATACCGCGGCCTTCGGCAGAGGCGGGCGGTGCGCGGCCCCGGAACGGCGGCTCCGTGCGAGGTCATTTGGCCGGTTGGGCACCGAGACCCACTGCCGCCCGCGTCCTTTTGTTGTTCTGGGGGAGCCGCTCGGCAAGTACCGCCAATCCTACCTGCCGCAGCAGGAGGAGACTTTCTGTTCCGAAGCCAGAGTTGACGTGCTTTAGTTAAACCTCAGCCCTTGGCTTTCTCCTCCCTTCTGAATAGTAAAGTTTGTGTTTTTTGGGTTAAACTACTCCAACTAATAATCTCTTTCAGTGTCACTGTTAAGCCTGAAAAAAAAAAAAAAAAAAAAAAAAAAAAAGAAAAAGTAAGGCCAGCAATCTTAACGATTTTTTTGTCTTGTTTGGAATTAAGAAGAGCAATTGAAAGTTCAGGAGACTAAAGAAAGGTTCTGTTGATGTATTTAGAGACTTGTCACGGATTATAACTGTGGGTACGATTATTGTTTCTGTGGCATGGAGGCACAGCCAGGCTGGCTTTTTGTGTTCGGAAGCGGGTTCCCTTCTTCCCCACCCGCGGGAAGGTGTAATTGGGTGGGATGGTCTGTATTGAGGAGCACTGGGTTTGCACCTGTGAGGAGTGTGATGACTTTTTGTCCATTCTTCCAAAACAGCAGCAGAGTCGAGATACCAAGTAGATTCAAAAGTTTCAGTTAATTTTCTTCTGAGTTGATAGCAGTAAAGGTGACATTGCTACCTCTTAATGCCAGTGTGTATTTGTGGGGCATTAAGACCAAACACAATCTGAAGACAACTCTTAGGCTTGTGTGTCCCCCGCAAGGTAGGGTTGATATGTTTCTTGCAGTGCAAAAGTTTCTGTTCTTTCCAGTGATGTAACACATAAATAAATATGCTGGGACTTCTGTTCATTAGCAGTAAATCTGTCAGGTGAAAAAAACACATTAGATATGATATGAAATCAAAACCCTAAGAGCTGAGAGGCTTGGGGTTTGTACTTGGTATGCTTTTGGTGTTGTGTGTGGTGCTGGAATTTGTTTTTATTTGTTTGGGTTTGTGTGTGGTGGTGTGGGTTTTCCTGGTTTTTGGGGTTGTTTTTTTTTTAACTATTTCAAGCTAACAGGTGCCTTACATTTGCATGGTGTATCAGAAGCTTACCAGAGCTAAACATAACATAGAGATGTTTGGGCAGACTCCTATTCCAAAGAAAGAGAGAAGAGGAAAAACAAACCCAAACAAGCCATTCGCATAAATTATTGAAGAAGATAAAAGAAGCAGTGAGAATATATTATTTTCAGGTTTAATACCCATTTAGTATCTCAGTCCTTCTTGCTGCTCCATAATTTCTGGGACCAAAATGTATACTGGAACGATCAATCTCTAGTTCTGCTGGTGCTTCACATCAGGCAAAGTTTAACTTCTTTTACTGAAGAACTGCTAGAATATATACTGGCACTTTGTTAGTTGGTTCATTTGCTTTTGAGGGGGTGCTTGCCTAATGGGATCTTAATTTTTGAAGTGGGCTTTGGGTCTGGTTTGTCTCTAATCTCCACTGTAGTGGCATGTGGTGCTTGGCTGCCCTTCTCAGGGTCCCTGAAGCCTCAGGAGACCATATGCATGCAGTCTCTGCTCTCATATAGACTGAAATTCTGGATGTAGTCTCTCAGTGCTGAACTAATTTGAATGCCTCAGGATTTAGAAAGGTATTCATAGATCATAAGGAAATCTTTAATTTTAATGTACAGTAAAGTGCATAACTATGTGCAAAAGCAAGCTGGATACAGAGCCTGAAAACTCTGGGTTTTGCTATTGGGTTTTGCTGTTGAAAAGTTGTTTGGTTGGTGATGATCTGTGGGACATGCTTTGTTTATATGCCTTCTGATCTCGCTTGAGTTGCTTGTAATTAATTGTCTCTTACTCTTAATTGGCTCATTTTCTCACAGAAAATATAATTAACATATTTGAAAGCATCCTGTAATCTGTTTCTTGGCAGAAAAGGTAGCTGAGTTACTTAACTATCTGAGCATATTTGAATGGTTTATAAATACAAATAATTTTCCAAATTATTATGGGAAGGTTAGTGTTATCAAAATGGACCATCAGGTACTATCAGCACAACAGAAACTGCTGTGTGTTCTGTAGTTTATTTACATCTGTTGCAAGGACACAGGGTCACAAAATATTTTAAATTACTCCTTGTATAATTCTCTCAAGGGGGAGGTTTTTTGTTCTGCTGGTTCTTTTCAATGGCTTCAAATGTCCTGAATGTGAACAGGCTAAAATCAGAGGTGGTAGGTACAGTTTGTGTTGACCAAATCCTGCAAATCCTCTGATACAACCAAGATGCAGACTCATGTGTTGGCAATACTGGGTGAATATTGGGCTGAATGTAGGGGGTTTTTGTGTGCATGTGTACAGAGTGTTAATGGTCCCAGATGGCTTTGCCTGCCATAAATATAATTGCTAGTTTAAAGGTGAAACTATGGATGATGTATCTATGCAAAACTGACTTGCAAAAAAGCTAGGCAAAGGGGTTTTGAAATTCCAGGAACTCCATACAACACTTAATTTGGTGCTTTTAAAGACTTCGTTCAGGTGTCTGCACTGCTAAGCAGTTTTTGATTGAGTGTAACTATTATATTGGAAGTGTGCTGTCTTCTGACCTTCATAGGTACAGCAGGTGAACATGAGATGAACATAACTCACATGGAACAGGTCAGTGCCTGGTGAATCTTTCCCACATAGACACCATAAAAGGCATGGCACGAATGTGAAATTTTTAGAACAAGTATCTCGGAGAGCTACGATTCATATGGTTATAGTAGTACACTACAGTACCCTTACATATTAAAATTACATGAATTTTCCATAATTCTTAACTAGTGTTTAAATGTTTGCTTTAGTAAAGTGGTAATGTTCCTTCCATTAATTCTCTGCATCTGTTTAGTGGAAGAATTCTACTTCCCTGGTTGTTGAAAAGACTTGTTATCTCTGTGTGGAACTGAGAACAATTAGCCTGGCTTCTCCAGCTGCCAAGTATCAGCTTTTATTTAAAATTGGTAGAAGTGCAATAAGGATTAAAACCTTTCACTGGAATTTCTTTTGACCATGTGGCTAGTTAAACTCTGAGTTTGGATACAGTTTGACAATGAAAAATAAATTTCCTGTGACTACTGTTCATGTTGAATTGAGAATCCTCCCTGAATTAGAAAGCACTGTTCTTGTGTCCTGTGCAGCAGTGCCCTGTGCTCTGTGCTTGTTCTGCAGTATCACTGTGCTGGGATGTTACAGCAAAGGTGCAGGAAGATCATTCTGCTTATACTGAAATTGAAGACCTGCCTTGTGGAAGAAGCAGGCCATTGGCTTTTCCTTAAATTGGTTTTGTATTGCTGTCTGTTCCAGCTGCTTCTGAAGAGATGCATAGTGGCAGCATGGCAAAACTGAGGTGGTTTTGTTAAGGTCTCTTACTGTGTTGCTTTTTTTTTTTAGAATACTGGCTTTCAAAGGAAATGTACAGATTTAAAATAACATTTGTTTATCCCCTGCCTGTCAGGAGGGCAGCAGAGGTGTTAGCTGTCATGTGGTTTAATTGCCAGGCCAGTGTTATGAGTTGTGCCCTTGTGTGAGAGGGGGTGAGAAGTGGCTGCAGAGGCAGGAGTGGGGGTGCTCTCTTTACCAGGTGTGCTCATTCCCCTCATTGTAGTTGTCTTACTCTTCACCAACATATGATAATACATGAGAATACTTACACACACCCGGGAAACATTGACTGCAACGATCAGGAGATTCAAAACTGTAACAAGCATATTAGCATTTTGACTAGAATCTGGTGAACTCAGCCCAAGAGTGGTATATTTTCTCAGAAGAAGACTGAAAATGTAATTACCAACAAAGTTTTTAATCCTTGTATGAAACACCACTGCACCCTGTACTGCACTGTATATTAGTATTGCAGCCCATATGACAATTACTTTTCTCAAGCAGTGCTTACCCAAAATAAGCCACATATTAACACTCATTCCAGCTGCAAAAATACAGATCACGTACCCTGAATACCAGAGGTATGGCATGACTGGTTTAATCTCCAACCCTGTGAAATTTCCAGAGAAAAAGGTCTGATTCCCACTCAGCAAAGCCATGTTGATAGCATCCCACTGGCGTTGGAATTTAAACTATTCAGGCAAATTTGTCAAAATTTGAACTGGACATGAGCTAATTAGCTCGGGCCCCACGTTGGGCACCAGTAAATCTGTCATGGTTTAACACTGGCCTGTTATGTGGTTCAAATATCAAATACCTATGATGTGGTTCAAATATCAAACAGAAGGTGGGAATAGTATTTTGTAGGTCAAGTCCAGTAGCTGCAAAGTTGTCAACATGGGAAAACTCTATGTTCTTCTTAGTGTTAATGTCTGCAGAGTCTGCAAAAATGTGTATCTTGGCTATAGCAGTGAAAACTAGGCCAAAATACTTTGTGAGTAAGCAGAGCTTATAAACAGATAATATAACATTGTTTAAAATGAAAGTAAGAGTTCATACTAAAAGCAGTAATTTCTGTTTTAGAGAGACTCTGAATATGTCTGGCATAGCTCTTAGCAGACTTGCACAGGAGAGAAAAGCCTGGAGAAAAGATCATCCATTTGTAAGTATGAGAACTCTCAAATTTCTGGCTCTGCAATTATTTTGGTGTTCTAATTGATTTTTTTCAAATTAAATTTTTAAACAAAGCTGCTTAATTCTTTGTAGGGCGGAAAGAAATAACTGTGTAAAGATAGAATACTTCATGACATGTTCTAAATACATCTTCGGAAATCCTCACCCTTTGCCTTTTTGCCTTAATTCAGGGATTTGTAGCAGTACCTACAAAAAACCCAGATGGCACAATGAATCTAATGAACTGGGAGTGTGCTATTCCAGGAAAGAAAGGGGTAAGACTTAACTGTCCTAATGTCTCACATGTAGTGAAAAGTAACATAAGCCTGCTTGTGCATTACACTGACAGCAGAGAGCATAACTTGCATGTAGTTTATTAGAAATGCTTGGATCCTGTGGCTGCTTTAGGATCATGGTGGAGTGGGCTATGAATGATACTGGACAGAATACACCAGGAGCCTGTTCAACTGTTGGCACTGACCACCTTAAGAATAAAGTTTTTCAGAGGAGTGTGTAAGGATGCTTCATTGAGCAAACCTAAGATTGTTGTAATCTTCATGCCAGGGTTTATTGTGAGTTCTGTTCTTACTAAATGCTGGTTTAAGCCCTACAGCTTAAAAATTAATTGTACTGAAATGTTACCTCTGATGTTTGATTGCCAGTACCTTCTTTTTGTCCATGAAATAGTGTGACTTGAGTCCTTTAACTTACTGGATTTAATGGAAAATAATTCTGTGTTATCAACATGGAATTTCATTTCCTTTCATTTTATGGAAATTTCTCTTCTGGTGCTGGGGAAAGCAGAAAATTCTTTAACTTCCTTTTTTATCTGATTTCACTTGTGCTTTTCTGTCTTTTCCCTTAAAATAAGGGAAAAGAAAAAGTCTAGAGACTATATTACTCATTTTTGTCAGGCTGAAGTGGTTCTGGGGGATAGGAAAGAAAGACTTTCAAGTGGAAAAAAATCATTATTGCATGAAACTTCTTCGATTTTGTACACTTCCAGCATTAACATCTCATTCTGAGCAGAATCTTGTCTCTATTTTTCAAGATGCTAATTAGCATAGAGATGATTCTTGAGTCCATTAGATACAGTTCTCTCTTCTAAGATAATACTTGGTTATCTCAGATAAATTTTTGGTAGTTTTTATTCTTTTGGGTCTTCAGTATTTTGCACTGGATGTGGGATTTCTTCTGCTGTTTTGCCTGTTCTGTTGCCTCTTACCGACTCATTTCAGTCCCCTTGAGCTCTCTTTTCTTTGAATCTGAGAAGACAAAGTATGTTGTTAAAACCTGCAGATTCTGTACTCCTGCCTCAGTTTAATGATCAACATGGCATCATTGTTAGTTACAACTTTATTCTGCAAGTGATCCACACAGCTCAAGTTAGTTCTTAAAGAAGCATCTAAAAATAATTTAACAGCATAAGAAAAACTCATTCCCTTGTGTTCTGCCAAAACAAGATTATCCCTCATGATATCTGGTTATGTATGCTATCAAGATATGTCACCTCTAAATGCTTAGGGAAGTCTTCATCCCATAGGAAGTCTTCATATTACTGCTTTAAAGTTTTTTAAACAACAAAATGGAGTCCAGCTGCTTGGCTCCTAGGAAAACTTACTACACCAGGAACAGATCAGTTCTGCTTATGCAATTCCTGGTTGAGATTTATTTAAAAAATTGTTTTTACTTGAGTAAAAATGCTGTCTCTCTAAGAAGCAGCAGCATGCCTTTCCCATCTCTAGCAGACCAGCCACTTGTTCTCTGTTGCCTTTGTGTTTGGAGGCACGCTGTTCTGCAGCTGCTTTCCCTGAAACAGAAGAGTAGTCGAAGCTAATGATTTGTCTGCCAGATCAAAAATGGAAGTGTTCTTAATCCTGTGTTAGAATCCCCACTCACTTTTTTGACAGCAAATCACTTGCTAACTACCTAGAATTTGACTCAAGGATACATCAGCAACTTGTCCAATAATGGAACATGATCTTGATGGTACTGCTGTCATATTATTTATTAGCTTCTGAGTCTCTGCTGTCTTTCATCCATAAGGTATGTTGCTCTATCAGAAGTAAAAACTTATTGTTGGCTGTTCTGCTGTTCTATGTAAAGAAATTATTAAAAGCTATTGTCTTCCCCTATGGTGGAAAGAAAAGCAGGATAAGTTTATCAGAGGGCTCCTAAAAATGAGAAAGTTTGTCTCCTCTGAGAAGGTAGGCAGGATAGGTGTTTCTAGTCGGTCACTGTTCTGCACAGGTTCTTTAAATACATTATAGCAAATGTAATTAAAGGCATTCACCTTTTGAAACATGGTTATTTTCCTATTCTGTAGCACTTTTTCCCCCCATTCTAGCTCGAAACTTTGCATAATAAATACCAATTATAACGGAGTGCTTTTTCTTTTCTCTTTGGGAGGGAAGGGATGGGGTTTCTTCTGGGGTGGGGGGGGCATTGTGGGTTTTTTTCCTTCTTCTAAAAATCACATAATTTAAGTTGGAAAGAATTGTGAATTTCCTTCTAAGGTGGTCTGCAAGAGACCTGTCTGTCCCCAAGGATAAGATTTGATAGTTTATGCTTGTAAGATGTGAGACCATGTTTACATCAGCTTGTTTTAAAGAATGAACCCAATACTTGCATGTAGGACAGCTGGTTTCTGCTGTGTAGCAGAAGGGTGTCTTAAGAATACAGTTTCTCAGGCCGAGCACAAGTGTTTTTCCACAAGTGTGACTTCCTTGCTGTAATCTGAACTCAACCTTTTACAGACACCATGGGAAGGAGGTTTATTTAAACTACGGATGCTTTTCAAGGATGACTACCCTTCTTCACCCCCAAAATGTAAGTGGAACTACTAAGATCCAGGGGTTTATATGAACAATGTTAAACTAGTCCATAATGTTCTATGAATGGTTTTTACTTCTTTACAGGTTTTTTTTTAAGGATAGTTGCTTTTTCATTTTTCTTCACCCACCATTTTGCATTAAGAAAGCTGTGATTAAACGATTCAAGTGCTTAGTATTAAGAAACTGGGAGGTGAGGGGGACTGCTGTGTGGGTTCTCTCAAAGTTTGACAAAAGCGGCACTTTACGTATTCACTTCTTGAAAAGCACTGGAAACTCATTGTCAGGCATGGCTAGACCGAATCCTTTTGCATGTTCTTACCAGTAAGTTACTCTTCTAAGGCAAGAACTCAGGAGGCAAGAATTCAGAACAAATCATTTTTTCCATCAACTTTACCCTTTTCATCTGCTTACTCTTAATATATGGATGGTTTTAGGTTTTGTGGTGGGTTTTTTTTTTTTGTTTGTTGGTTTGTTTTTTTTTTTAATACCTTCAGATACTTAGTTTCCTTGTTAAGTTTTATAATTTTTTCTTATCCTATCTCAAACTTACCTACTTCAGAAATCTGTAATTATCTATTGCTTTCCCTAATCTCTTGGTTTTTGAATTGGCTTTGTGGGTTTTATTTTTTTTTTTTGGGGGGGAGGGGGGGAGAGGTCATGTCTTTGACCATTTTTTTTTTTTTTTCTTGCCTCTACTGATCTAAACCAACTCTCTGATCTTATTAGCGCTACATGCAAGTAATTTTCTCTTCTTCATCAGGTAAATTTGAACCACCATTATTCCACCCAAACGTGTATCCTTCAGGCACAGTGTGTCTCTCCATCTTAGAGGAGGATAAGGACTGGAGGCCAGCAATCACAATTAAACAGGTCATTAATTGAACTTAGAGATGTTCTTAGCCTTTTTATTTGCTTTGCTTGCTTATCTTATGTAGATGTAAGATGCTCACCGTGTTTCTACAGTTGGTTTCTAAAGGGGCTTTTTTTGGCTGAATGTTTCTTAGTAATAGGTTACTTCTATTATTTTTTCTACAGATCTTGTTAGGAATACAAGAACTTTTAAATGAGCCAAATATTCAAGACCCAGCTCAAGCAGAGGCTTACACAATTTATTGGTGAGTTTCTCTGCATATCAGCTTGAAAGCTGTCATATTGCCTACAGCTGTCTGTTACTTATGCAAAAACATACAAATATTTTTAGGAATGATTAGGGTTTTTTTCTTGCCTTCAAGGCTTTATCCTGCAGAGATGTCTAGCTTGTGCTAAACTTGAAGAAGACAGTAACTTTACAGCTGTTAGGCTAGGGCAGCTTCTCATACCTTCACAACAGTGGTCAAGTTTGAAGCCTTGTTCAGTCAGACCAGTAATGGTTCTAGCCCAACAGAGAGCACTTTCCTTTAGAGGCTGAGTAGTAGTGATGAGGAATAATGATTTGATGAGAGCAGTAAAAGAAAACTGAATTAGGTGGCAAGTCCCACTCATCAGTGTAGCAGTAGCTGTCCAGTAGTGTTTAACTATAAGTGGCACAATGATAAAGGAGAGTTTTTGTGGTTACAGTAGGAGATATACAGTATTTTGTGAAAACTGCATCTTCCAAAAGAGTACAGAAGTACAGAAGACTTGCAGCTTTCGCAAAATGAACTTTGCATTGGTTAGAAAAGATGATAATTTACAAGCCTAAAGAAAGTACTTTGGGGCTTAAAGTTTTCCCACCATTAAAAATGGATGGCTGATCTATAAAATTTAAAGGAGCAAAACACTATAAAAAAAGGTGCTTGGCACCAAGCTACTGAAATAATGATCAAGATGGAAATGTGAAATTACCATTCTGGACAGAACAACTATTCTCCAGGAAAGTGCCAAGTTTGAAAAGTGGCATTTTTAAATGACTTTACATGCCAGTTGTCAAAAATAGATATGTTACAGGACCCTAATGAAAAGGAAATACAGGGATAGGCATCTTAGATTATAGATAAATATAAGGGAAGATTGGACTTGATGATCTTAGAGGTCTTTTTCGACCTTTATGATTCTAAGATGAAGTGTTGTTTAAGTAGATGTCTTCTAGTCAATTTGTTGTATTTCAAATACAAACTTCGTATTAAAAATAAGAATACTTGTTCTCATTGTCAGGATGGATTTGGTATATATTTTCAGTCTGTTGCTGGTAAATGTTAATTGTATGTGTCCAATATTGGCTTAATTTCTTCTTCCTCAAAGCTGTCAGCTTCTGAAGATATGTGCTGGTTTTAATTTTTTTATTGCAACCTTCATAGCTACAAGTAAATTATGTTTACTGCAAAGCTGCTTGCAAAAGCTTGTCCCTGTAAACTACCTATGGCACAAAAGTAATGGTGACAAATTTTTGTTTAGCTCTTGACTGACACTTCTGACAGCTAATATAAAATATGGCGCTGAATTTAAATGGATGCTTAACAAAGCTACTACCATCCCTTGTTGCAAGGGCCAGGAATAGAAAGCAAATAACTTGCCCTTTATGTCTTGAGTTGACATCTTAATGACTGGTCATAGCTCCTTGTTAGCAATATTTGCTTATTTAATCAATCTGTAGCAAGTGTCCAGATGAATATTTGTATGTAAGGTGCATCTGGCCTTGAGGAAGAGCAGACACAAACCTGGTCATAGAGACTTCATGGGGTATGAAGCCAGATAGTACAATCATTTGACAACAGAGGAACTTTGGGAAGTAACGAGTCAAACCTTACTTTCCTCCCCAGGAAATTATCAGAGTAATGGTCTAGAAAAGCCTTTAATATATTATAGGGTTTTGTGAATTCCTGTCTAATGTTTTTGCCTTCAGCAATGACTTAAATTCATATTGAAGAGAAACAGAACAGTAACTCTATAATATGGCCTCTGACTTCTCAAGCTTTTATTACCCTTTCTCTCTCTTCTATTCAGCCAAAACAGAGTGGAATATGAAAAGAGGGTTCGAGCACAAGCCAAGAAGTTTGCACCATCATAAGCATCTGTCATGCAGCATCTTAAAAAGGAAGGGATTGGTTTGGCAAGAACTTGTTTACAAAACTTTTGCAAAATCTAATGTTGCTATGTACAATTAATATCCACCTAGGGGAGGGGGTTGTATGTGTGCCATTTTCCATATTCGCCACTTGTATACAGTTCTAAATTTGCTGAATTGCCCCCAGTTTTTTCATACAGGGTCTCTTCCTTCAGTCTTTTGTATTTTTGATTGTTATGTAAAACTTGCTTTTATTTTAATATTGATGTCAGTATTTCAACTGCTGTAAAATTATAAACTTTTATACTTCTATAAATTCACTAGTATCTCTAGTTACTTTGCTATCTGATGCAGGCATGCTTTAAAATATTAGAACTATATTTAGCCCTCTAGCTGGCTGTATGAAAAAAAAAAAAAAATCATACTCGCCACCCCCTTCCCTCCCTGAATTTGTTTTCTATCTTTCAGAAACTAGGTTGTTACTGCTTAAGAGCCTCTGAGATCCAAAGTCAGCCAGCATCCTTATTCTGCATCACTTCCTTTGTGTTTATATGGCGTTCTGTCTGTGTTGCTGTTTAGAGTAAATAAACTGTTTATATAAAGGGCTTTGTTTCATTTATCTTCATTAAAATTATTATAACTGCCATTTAAACAACTCGGAACACAGTTCAGTGCAAGTCCTGTTCTTAAGGCTGGTGATACTGCACTTACCTTTCCTTTAGATGTTGCGTTTCTTTTCCCTGCCTCCACCCCCCAGCATGGACGTGGCCCTTCTTCATGCCCTGAGCAGTAGTTGCAGTTCTTCAGCTTTGATCTGTTCTTTAAACAGCTTATGAAATTTTGGCTAACTAGAGATCAATTGTTTGCTGTGCATAATGGGATCATCATGGTGTGACCATGGTAACGAGAAACAATGCAAGCAGTAGACTGATATAAACAGCAATAGATGCTGTCCAGGAAATGCACAGGGACCTACAACTGGGGATTCTGAATGGTACTTGTTCATCAGAAATACTTCTGTGCCTTCTTCCATTTGTCAATGTACATAGATTTTAGGAAAAGTACGCGCCCTGTGCAATTAGTTTCCTTATGTAAAAGGATGTCAGTTAAGTTATGCAAGTTATTTTCATGTATGTCAAGCTGATATACCCTCTATTAAACTTTTACTGCTTTTTATTGTATTTTTAGTCATTCTGCAAAACAAGTTGTGAAAAGCTGTGTTGCATCTGAGCTGCTTTGGTGCTTTTGTTATTAGAAAATGTCTACTGCTACAGACTTAAGTAATTCTAACTGTGATAAGGCTCTCTTATATAAGTCTGTTCTGCCTGTCTGCATTTGATTGATAGCTGGAAACTCAAAAGAGTATTCTGTTTAAATGTACAGAAAACAACTGCTAACACAACACCACTTCCACTCAACAAATGGCAGGCTTATGGAAAAGAGAAATGAGATACAGGTGCTAGTGAGTCTCTGACTCAAATCTTCAAGGGTCAGATAGTGCTTTTTTCTGACTTTGTAGCATGCTGCTTCAAGTAACGGGAGCACTGCTCAACCAGGATATGAAATTTTAGTCCTGTTCCAAATAAAAAGTGCCAAAACACTGCAATGTTGCCTAAGACTGTCTTCTAGAGTAAATAAAAAAACAGCATATAAAGTTAACTGAAAAACCATACTCAGATGAACAATAACAGGAAGCACTTTTTTACTTTGATGTTTAAGTACTCATTTTACCCTAAACCAGATGAAGTAGTTGAAATACATATGGCAGGTTCAAGACTGCAAAAAGTCAGAAGCTCCATATATGGTAGGTACTCAGGGCAATAATATATTCATGTTTTCCTGTTGAAATACAGCCCAGAAATTGGAAATGTTTACTTGATGTACTAGTGGGGTAAAAGTAATCCCTATAAACCACTTTCCAGACACATTTCCAGATGTATCCAAATACACGATGTTTTTTCTTTTGTTTTTAATTTATAACTAAGCTTCCTGCTTTTAATACAATAATTAGCATTACATAAACCATTATCTAAAAGTTGAGTACCTAAAGCCTTTATATGCATAAATAAAGCTCCATCTAGACTGAGGCTCACCCAAAGGAAGGCATTTGCTCATCACCAAGTAACAGGTGAGTTAACCTCACTGTTAAATGCTCACAAGAAAATTTCTTTATCAAACATGTTACAAGGCTTTGGGAGGGTTGTGGGGGTTTTTTTGTTTGGTTTTTTTTTTTTTTACACTTATGTTATGTGGGGTTTTTTTGTTGGTTTGTTTCACTTTTTAAATAGTTGATTTATTGGCTGTTGTTGCACCAACTCTACACCACCATCATCTTCTGAACTCTCATCACTGCTTTCAGTAGCATCACCTGGAGTGCTCACGCTGTCCTCAGATTCTTCATTACTTTCTGCTAGTCTGGAAACATTTTTCAGGATTGTAAAAGTTAAAACACCTTATAATAATAAAAAAACCCAGTATTTAAATTAGGTTCATTACCCTGGGGAAGTGATTGGTCTGTTTGGATTAGAAAATTCTTTCCCTGAATCCACATCAAATGGATCTGGAAAAAAGAAGGGAAAAATAAAGTACACATTGATGAAGGTATATTCTAATGGTCTGCCTTTGTTTGCATTTTAAAGGAGTATTATTGGCAGGGCTGGGAAGGCATAGGAAATCTGGTCTGGCTTTCTGGTAAGTTACCCTTGTTTGGTCAGAAACCAAGCAAGGTGAGAAACAGCTGCCAAATCCCACCCCTGCTGTTCTCAGGTTTTCATGCTTTTTCGTACCCTTTGTACCCCCCCAAGTAGTTCAGGAGCTCTCTAGCCAGGCTGTACAGAGTTTTCTAAGGCTTTTAATAAGAAAATGTGGATGTTCTCATAGTGGTGTCATTCTATCTAGTTAGTTCTTGCCTACTTAGAAGTGAAATACAGGTGTCCAAGTTTAGCTCTGCTGAGTAAGGGTTAGGTTTACTTTGGCTTACACAGCTGGAAAGAACTGTTACCTCAGGAAAGTCCAACAAAGCACAATAGTGTTGGTAGTACAGTGCATCCAGAAAGTACATGGGACTGAGGGTGGAAGTGTGTTTTATTTAGCACAGCAGTGTTGCCTCTTAAGAGCTGTCTTCAGTTTAATGTAACAGCAATTAGGCTTCCACCAAACACCTGGATTATTTCATTCAGCCTAGCATGTCATAGCAAAGAGATCAGAGTTCAGAGAAACAGTCTACCATCTTACAGTTCAATCCCCTGGACTATTGTTAGGGGACTTACCACTGTGAAAGGAAGTCATTAATTAGGAGCATCTCCATATATCCTTTATAATTTGATTTGGCTTTTTTTGTGCTGTCTTTAATGAGATCAAACACTCACCTATGAATATAGCCTGAAATACTGTCATGCCTTGTTACTGGAAGATTTTGGAATACACTACTGTACTTATAAACTATTTTTGTTGTCTCTGTAGGTATGATTTTAAATGTCTCAATTAGGGACTATACAAATATGTCCATTAAGGGTCTTTCTTAGGTTTATGTATGGCTACCTTGCTGTCAGACTGCATGCTTATATTTATCTTATAGTCCTCCTGTGTTACTAATATTTTTACTCACACTCTTAAGACCTGTAGATAGAATGAGAAAGCATAGTATCTTTAGTATCCTTAATTAAAGTAGCTGCTCCAAGTGCAGCTGTGAATATACTGCTACATACATTATATTTCTTCAACTGTTTTCAACTGAAAAGTTGAAAAAATTATGCAAACTTGCTTCTAAGAATACACAGTTAACAACAGAACAATATATCTCAACGGAGCAGTTATTTTCTACTTTTCCAGTATTTTCATGAGAATAAAGAAGCAATGTATGGAACCTAGTTAAGAATAAGGGTGTTTGTGTCTGTTTTTTCTTACCTATTTCTTCTTTTGTTTCTTGGATGCTGGTTAAAAAGTCCTTTTCAACTCTCAGCACTTCTTCCTGGCAATGACAGGCTGCATACTTTTCCAAGAGATTTTTGTTCAAGTCAATAAATGACTTACCCCACTTAAACTTCCTTAGGAGAATGGTGGCTAGCTCGGGGAATCCTAAAACAGAAAATGAATTATCGGGTTTTTTCAGTGAGACTTTACTCCACTTACAGCTTTCTAATATGCCTTTTTATCAACACAGGTGAGATGCTTGCCAGGATTTTTTTCAGTGTTCAGAATTAAAAATATTTTCAAACTTCAGTTTAACTTGAAATATCTAACTGAATCTAAAGAAAATTAATAGTCTTTTAGTGTGGTAAATGAAAGTCTTTTGTCCAGGTAATGAATGATGTATGCTCTAGCTCCCACTGTACTCCAGGAAAAGAGCAGTTGTGTATACAATGTTTGTGGAAGACAAGATTTGTCTGCAGAACAGTAGAGCATGTCTCTTTGGTTGTCAAGAAAAGTTTTGTGATGAGTCTGCAAAATATGACAAGAGGGAGCAATTTCTTTTGTTCTTAACCAGAACCTACCTTGTTAGCAGACAGCTGTTACTTTAAGACAAAAGGTGCTTAAGGATTCACTCTGCCTTCCCTCGCTTTTTAAAAGTTTTTCTAGCGTTAAGTGCCATCCTGACAAAACCAGGATCATCTGTTTATGTGCCCTGTTTCATAGTTGACTTGAACACCTCAGAGATACTTCAATGCTACCAGATACAAGTACCTGGAGGAAATCCATTTCCAAACCCAACAAAATGGTGACCAGTGGCACAGCATTACAGTTAATTCTACTGCAGATCATCTAATCTGATCTATTAAGGGTAGAAGAATTGCTGGTAGCATATTGCACATCAGACATATCATAGCTTACCAACGATGCAAAAAGCTGCAGCAAAAGCTTCCACACAGGACAGCTTCCATGGCCGACCATAGTTCACAGGATTTGCAGCCACCAAGTAAGGCAGCAGCCGTAGGTGACCTCCTCTCATTCTCTGAAAGGGAGTTTCTTCTAGTTTGGCCCAGGAGCAATCTATAACTGCAATTCCACGCTGAGCAACGACATGCCTGAAAAAAAGAAACATCACTGTATTTGAGAAATTGTTATTGTATTGATAAAATGAGTTGAATATGGAATTATAAAAAGGCCCATGGTTTTGAACATTAACCTACAAACCATATACTGTGGTTTCTCAAGTGGGATCCACGCATGACTTTTTTCACCTCATGGCAGCTGTGTGAAAATGTTAATCTGATTTAATAAAATGGCTCTATTCCTCATGTTCATGCATCAGCAGTTTGGCAATGAATCGGTGGTTAAAATGGTCCCCTCAGTACATTATCGCTGCACCGTTTCACACCGCTGCTCTGTGAGAAGCTGGAAGCGGGGTCACCCGAGCCAGGCCGGGACGTACCGGTCCGCGGGAGAGACGTATTCGGTGGCCAGAGGGCTGAGGACGAGCCCCGGGAACCGCTGGCGGAGGCGCAGGGTCCGCAGCAGCCCCTTCCGGGCCAGTTTCCTCCCAGTGCACCTCTTAGGATCGCAGTGCCCGAGCTCCCACATGGCAAGAGGGCAGGGGAGCTTCGCCTCGGGGCCCGTCCCCGCGCAGCCCTCACCTTCCAGGCAGGCTGAAAAGAACAGACGCGTGTTAGATCCCAGCAGCCGCCCGGCCCGGCCCCCCGCCCCGGCAGCACTCAGCACAGGTCCCATGGTCCGGCCCGGAACCCGCCACGCACTCCGCACCTCTCAGCGCGGCCTCCGCGTCCGCCGCGAAAGTGTCGAGGCCACTAGCACCGCGCCGGCCGCACCTCCGCGGGTTATCCCGCCGGCCGCGCTCCATGGCCCCACGCCTGGGCGGAGCCCCCGCGCCGCGGTCCCGCGTCTTCCGCTTCCAGCGGAAAAGGCGATGGCGGCCGCCTGGCTGCTGCTGCTGCTGCCAACGCTGGGTGAGCGCGGGGGTCGATAGGGTCGGCAGGCGGGGCGGTCCGCCCGGCTTGTCGGCTCTGCCACCGGAGCCAACTGCTCTCTCCTCGGCAGGTACGTTCGCCGCGGCGGGAAAGATGAAGATCGTCGAGGAGCCGAACACGTTCGGGTACGTGACCGCCCGCTCGCCGTGTCCCGAGACCCACCCGCACCAGGCGGGGCCGGGTCCATCGGCCGCGCCGCCCCGTCAGCCGGGCGTTTCCTCAGCGGTCGCGGCTCCCGGCGCGGCTGCCGGTGTTGGGACGCTCGGGTAGGGAAAGGTGCAGCCTCTTCCATGTGCACAGCTCAGCCCTAAGCGTTTGACTTTCCTTGTTTTGAAAGGCTGAATAACCCCTTCTTGCCTCAGACGAATAGGCTGCAGCCGAAGATGTCCCCGTCTGCATTATCAGGTATGTTGAAGCGTTACCGTTTGTTTCGGGTTTCTTTTGTAGTTTTCAGCATTTACTGACGCTCATTTTTAGAATAATCTACCTTGACTTTATGCAGACAAAGTCTAATTTCAGTTGTCATTTTATGAGCATCGTGGAAAATAAGCATAGGCAAATATATTTATTGTGGTTCTGGAGGATTTAAAACTAAATTAACGTATTTGGTGTTCCATGTCCCAGGGTTGTTTGCACCGCTTTTGTCAGTGTTAGCCATATGCTTTATTTTGTGTTTTTTGAGCCAGTCACAGATCCTTCTGATCCTTACTAAGTAGTTCTTGAAACAATCCCTGACATTCTTGAAGATGACATATAAAGTAATCCCATGATTTGATATTACTTAATATTTAAAAATTGTTTCAAAAAAAGAGTCTCAGAGGCTCAGTTTTACACATAAAGGGCTGGGTGCTGCTATGTAAGTCCACCACTTTAGCAAAATAAACAGTAATGTAGAGAATTCTGAACCATATGTGGAGGAGTAGAGAAAGTAAACACTGAATGCCAGAAGTAAGCAAAAGGAAATAACTTGTTTCTCTGCTAATCTTAGGCACAGACTTAAACCTTGCTGAGGTTCTGCAAAGGCATTTTGGTATGGTGATGTTGAATGTCATTATGCATAATATTTTCTGTCGTTTTATAAATGCAGATCAGACATGTACCTTCTGCATGAACTGCATATGAAGAGTGAAATAGTTAGAAATAGTAATAATTAGAATGCTGAGTGGAAAGTGACAAAAACAACAGGGAAAAAATTAAAAGGACAGTATGCTAGAAATCCTTCTTTCCTGATGGGGAAATTTACGTATAGCCAAAAATGGGAGTGCATGTGGAACTGGAATCTGGGCATACACAATTATTTCTTTAGCATTCTTTTATTTTCCAGGGCAGTTGGGGTAATAGTTCCTGACATTCTCTTAAGAGCATCTGCCCAGAAATGCTGGCATGAGTTTGATGCATTCCTCAGGGACATTCAAATTTGCTTTTCTCACTCTGTGGGTGGAGCATCCCAAACACTGAGGCACAGCTTGCAGGTAGCAGAGGGGCAAGTGCTTTGGCTGAGCCTGTGATCATCTGCAGAATGAAATGCAAGATCGTACAGTGAGAAAAATCTCAAAAGAGAACCTGCCTGTGTGTCAGTGGTTATGGCATTCCAGAGGGGGTGATTTGGGGGGGTCTGGGCTTTCCTTCTCGGACCACTTGTGTACGTCTCTGCAATTTTAGGTTGTTTTGGGGACAGACATGGCAAACAAGAGTTCTAGTGATTTCAGTGTTAGATTTTGGCAAGATCTGCACTGACGATTCCTTTTGTGGATCTGCTTTCCAAGTATTTATTTGTATACAGATTTCTTACTTACATTGTGGAAAGAGACATATATTTCACTGAGTACTGAAGATGAATAATGTTAAAGATCATGATGCAAATCAAAATAACTCTAGTGAGAATTCACAGTAATCCATATGAAAGATACAACTTTCCTTACATACAGCAGAAAACTAAGATACAACTTTCCTTACATACAGCAGAAAACTAAATTGTCATATCCTCTTTGTAGTTTCATCACCATACTAATTTGCCTAAATTTAACTGAAACATTATTCTTGATGTAATTTTTTTGTGTTTTTAGGCCCTGCACATCTATTTAGGCTTGCTGGCAAGTGTTTCAGTTTTGTGGAATCCACGTGAGTAATGGATTTGGATATTTGATTCTATGTATTTATTAGGAACTAACTAGCTTTTTATTTCTGACTGAAACTTTTTTTTTTCTTTTGAAGATACAAGTATGAGTTCTGTCCTTTCCATAATGTCACTCAGCATGAGCAGACTTTTCGATGGAATGCCTATAGTGGGATTTTAGGGTGAGGCTTTTATACCTCTAAGTTTTGCCTGGGTTGTTAGCAGGCTGTTTCATAGCTTGTCAAAATGAGGGCATTTTAAAATTGAAAATTATTTTCTTGGTCATTGTAGGTCATTTTTAGGTCCCAAGGTGTTATGCATAAGAATGCCCTGTCTTGAAAAAAATTAAGGTGGTGGGTTTTTTTCTTTTTTTTGAGAAATAGTAACCTCCTATTTTAGTTGAAGGGCTGATTAATAACCAGTGTCAACTGATGCTATGATACCTGCAATTGAGGAATTCAATATTTTATAACTGCAGCTTATAGTAACAGATTTCTTGTCTGTTAACTACTTTCTGTTGAAGTTGAATATAACCTTAAAAAAAATTAAATGAGTGTTTTATGTCAAATGTGTCAGATATATTTAATAAAGGTAATAAAAGACTCAGACCAAAAAAAAAAAAAAAGTATCCCAAAGTATTCAAAGATCCAAGAGTATCCAAATCATAAGATCTAAACTAAATTTAATTATAAACCAGTGCACAACTTTGAAATTCCTGTCTTTGTATGTAGATGTATCTTTTTTTCCCTATTTGCATAATAATTACTGAGCCAATATGAGAGGAAAAAGGTACATCAAGATGCTGAGATATCATTGACTTTAGGACTAGTAGAAATAGAGATTAGTTTTTGCAGGTGCTCTCACCAGCACTAAGAGTCCTCCAAACACTCTGAGTTGCACAGAGTACTTAGCATAATGGCATTTGTTGTACGATTGATCTATAAGCTGTATTTTAATTGACTTAAACACAAATTTGTAAGTGCACATGGTTTTCAAACTGAAAACTGATGCAGAACTTGGCTCTCTAATGTTGATGTACCTTGTATATGTATATGGATAACACACTACACTGTTAATAAGATCTCAGCTGTAGGAAATGAGAGAACAAAAGAGAACAAAAATTAAGTATATACAGTTAAATTGAACATGATGTATTCCTTCTTTTGTTCCTGACTGTTCACCTTTCTCTTTCCAGTAACTTAAAGTAAAATTGTACTGTTTTTGTTCAGAATCTGGCATGAATGGGAAATTGACAACAACACCTTTGTTGGAATGTGGATGAGGGAAGGAGACTCATGTGAAACTAAGAGCAGACAGACAAAGGTATAGTTACATAGACTATACTAATTCAGACAGCATGACTTTCTACACACACCATGACACTCTACAGACTGAAATATTCCTACCATGACAACGCCATCATTGTAAGTCGTGATATAAAACATAAAGATTAGTTCCCTCAGCAGGGATAGAGTGGAATATTCTGGTATTATCAGTACTGTAGGATCACACAGTGCTCTGTAATATGTACCAGGAAAAATTAAAAAAAAACTGTTGAACTTAAGATGCCAGCCTGTTGTACTAAGAACACCCAGGAAAAAGGAGGGAAAATAATTTGGCAGTCAACAACAGTGTGCTGAGAAGCTAAATTAGGCATTAACACAAGAGCAGAGGACATTCAAGAAGAATTAAGGAAAGAATGAAATGCATGGGAGTGGCAGAGGATCCAACACAAGAGAAACAGATGTTGGCATGAGTGCCCTTTGAAGAAAATGTAAAAATTCTTATTTTGTTGAGTGGCTAACATGTTCTGATGCTATGTGCAGAAATGTATCTGCTAGCATTTGAAGACAGCAAATAGACCATCAGTGCTGGTCCTGTTTAATGTGGAGGTGTTTCACTCATCTTTGCTTTTACTCATGTTTAGGTTCATCTTGTTTGTGGAAAAAGCAATAAATTGGCTTATGTGTCTGAGCCAAGTACTTGTGTTTACTCTCTGACATTTGAGACTCCTCTTGTGTGCCATCCCCACTCTCTTTTGGGTAAGATTTAGAAAAGTATTTATCCGAGTGTAAATCTGTAGGTTCTTTGATTTTATAACTTGATACAAATCAGTATTAAATATAAAATATAATACTGAGAATATTTTAAATCTCAATTTCAAATTCTGTAGGTATTTCTCAGATAAATTGTGGTTGCTAGGGGGGACCCAGTGAGTGATATTTTGCTTTTTTATTGAACTGGTTGTAGGAATCAGCACTGTAGTATCTGCTTATTTACTTGCATTACAAAAAGGGAGCGCTAAGAATTACAGTCAACAGAGAAATATGAGGACTGCTAGGTGGAAATAAGAGAAAAAATATAGTTGTTGGCATTCACTAGAAACTTTAGATGTGTGAAGTGGAATTTAAATTTAACTCTTAAAAGCAGTAGATACTATGTACCTTACTTACAGAAACATTGAGTTCTTACAAGAAATATGTTTGAATAATACTAGGGGAGCATTTAACTAATGCAGGACACTGCTGTTGTTTTTTACATTGTTTTATTTCCCTTTCTCAGTCTACCCAACTCTGACTGAACCACTACAAAGAAAGTGGGATGAAGCAGAGCAGCTTCTGTATGATGAACTAATAACAGATCAGGTTTGTTGGTGTCTTCCAGTTCTATTCGGTAAAGAGCAGTTACTGTAAAATAGCCAAATCTGGCTACTACAGTTTCTTCTTTTGGAATGGATGTATTTAGTCTGTATTGTCTTTTTTAAACATTCTTTTTTAGGGATACAAAAAAAGGCTGAAAGAGATTTTTGAGGAAGCAGGATTTCTAAAAACAACAGAAGAAAAGGAAGATGAAATACAGAGTAAGAAACTAAGTCTGGAATTTGAAACAGTGGAGAAGTGCAGGAAGGTATAGAGCATAATATTTACAATATGGAATTAAATTGCCACCTTTTTACTGTATGACAGTATCCGTGTGATAGCATTATGAAAACTTTCTTCAAATTTATCTGAAATCTGTTCATGGAATTATCTTTTCTCACTTCAGTAGGTGATGGTCTGCATACAGAATGATTTGGTATCTTTATTCTAGCTCTACTCAAAAACAAACCAGTACAGTTGAATGTCCAATGAGAAGACAGGAGGACATGTAGGAATTAGTGTAGGGGCTTTATGAGTACATTAAGCTTGCATTATGAATACCTCACAAGAACTTTCTTATATATCAGTCTGGAAATAGGAGGGTATTAATAGTGAAAATAAATGAGTAATGAGCCATGGGACTGTTGATATCTCTCTGTGGGCAATTACCTATATGTGTCATAATGTGTTGGCAGATAGGAAGATGTATGCTGTGTCCACTTCTGAATGACTTTCATGTGTGTGAACAGTCCCTTCTGCAACAGAATCGAAATGGGGAAAATAGAGGCAGAAGGTGCTAAAAGAGAGCAAGCTGAACATCAGAAAAAAAATATGGAAGGGGATTAATTCATTATAATGCAGAGAAGCTGCTGTGGTCATTTTATTTGAAAATGTAGCAAACACACACACATAGTGTGCACACGTACTAAATAATCTGAGGTTAAGCTGGATATACTTAAAAATTACCATTTGATGTGGTACTCTTAGGAGCTGGAATATCACCATTTTTTTTTCAATAGTTACCAACACAGTATTCAATAATTTGTACTTATTTTACTGGCTTTATAGCTTAATTAAGATGAGGGTGGTGGTTTGGTTAAGTACAGAACCTTAAATAGTTAATCTTTTGTTCTTTCTTGATTCATGTAGAAACCTAAACACAACTAAAAAATGGAGCTTCTCTGAGATTTCAGATTCATGTTTTGAGTCTCCAAAGTACTAAGCAATCCCGGCTTTGTAAGTTAACAGAGAAAACCCTTAGTCAGGAGTTGAGGTGATGAATTTCCAGACTGTAGCATTACTGTATAAAATGAGATACAGCTGGTCCTGTAGCAAAGTTAAGAATGCAATTTTGTGCTATGATAAAATGATAGTTAGAGGATAAATCAGAAATAGTTACAGAAAGCACTCCTAATTTTTCCTTTCTGGCTTGGAAAGAGCTGACTTTTGTTTTGGCAACATAGAAATGTATCTCGTTATACAAATTACACCTTGTTCTTGAAATAAGCAGTCTATCTTTATGGTCTGTTAACTAAAAAGCTGTATAAGCCCATAGGTTTTTGTGAACTTCTACTTTATGTATGCATTTGGAGAGTAGGAGAGCCAGTTTAAATGTATTTTATTTTCTAGGAATACAAGCAACTTTCTAAAGAAGTAAAAAGACTTAAAGTTTTATTAAGTCAGCATGGCATTGCATACAAAGGAAATTCTGGTGAGTTTTTTTGTATCCTTTTTCATTATTGTCTCTTAAGAATCTGAATACCCTAATGTTGGTTTCAGTTACCGAAAGGATGAAATGATCTGTTATATATGAAGGTAAAATTCAGTAGACAGATCTTTTAGTAAGTGCTTAATAAGGTCCTGATTCCTGCACAAGAGGACTTTGAGTAGCTTAGTTGTGTGGAGGTTTTTGTTTTTGTTTTGTTTGGTGGGGGTTTGTTTGTTTGTTCCGTCCCCTGCTCCTTATGAACTATTTGTCTAAGGAGGATTTAATTTCTATGAACACATATTTACATCTTTTATCTTAGAATTAGCAATCTTTTTTTGTTGTTTTTGTTTTGAAAAAACTTTTTTTTTTAATTAGTGAATTTCTTTTCTAGGGAAAACTCATTGTATTAGAATTTTCAAAAGAATGTATCTAAACATATCATGCACTATTAACCGTGTTACTTGCATAGTATTTCTGCCTGTTTGGTAGTTCATTTAATTACTGCAGATTAGAACTATATATCAAAAGCAGAATTTTCAGTTTACTGTAGATGACTTATTTCAAAACTAGTGAATTCCATTACAAAAATGTTTAGGTGTTTAAAAGCAGAAATAGATGATGTCTTAAACTAAATATTTACAGGTGAAAATACCGGTGTGGAACATGAGAGTCACAAACAGAGGACTGCAGTGACAACTGCTCTTAATGGGTCAAAGGATGATGAGCATCTGCATGGAGATACAGGGATTTGGAATGACACTGCATGAAGAAACTTGGGTGGTGAACAGTGAGTTCATACAGAATGTCCAGCAAGTTGAATGTGTATCGTGGCACTAAGATGGTTTGCTGTCTGCAAGTATTCTTGACTTGATTTTCTGCCCTAGAGCAACGGCAACATAATGGACCAAGGGCTCGCTGTTACTGGGAACAGTTGGCTGGTCTCTGAGAAAGTTAGTGAAACTTTGCTGAGACTGGTATTGCACATGTTTAGAGATTGTGGTCTCCATTTCCAGCTTTATTTTCTTACATCAAGCATGGTAACAGATGGTGAAAATAAAAAATACTTGGACTAATGTTGGAAGAGGTATTAACATACAATATTAATATTTCATCTGTAGTAAAATGTTTCCTGTGCAGAGTTTGGCAGAAATTCACTGTGTCTGTAGCACACTCCTCCCCCTCCCGTGTTCAGGGGCTGCCCTCGTCTTTGGATAACGGGTGGTAAAGGCGAAGGCTGCTCAGGATCTGATGGAAAGGTGCAGTTATGAAAGAATAGGTGCGTTAAGGGAACACATGGCAAATCCCTGGATGTGATACGGAATAAAAGACGGCTCTTCAGCAGGAACTGTACTGTTGGCATCCCCCGCCCTGCTGCCCGCCCTCTTCGCCAAGCGCTGTCCGGACCCCCGGCCCTCCCCGCCACCGGGGGCCGCTGTCCCGCTTCCAGTTCCGGTTGTTGGTGGCTCGGTGGGATGAGCGGGGCGCTGGGCCGCTGGCGGTGAGGTGGGGGACTGGCGTACCGGGGGGCCGGGAGGCCGGGGCCGGCTGCCGCTGACACGAATGTCTTTGCAGGGCGCGGCGGTGGCTGTGCCCGCCGGTTCCCCGGCGGTGGCTGGCGCGGCGGGGCCCCGAGGGCGCGGATCCGGAGGAGGGGGCCATCCCCTTCTCCGGCAGCAAGGCCAGTCCGCGGGTGTGGAGTGTCCGTCGGTCCATGGGGAGCGACCACGAGCGGCCCTGGGGGAAGGTGCTGCCCCTCAGCTTGCTGGGCACCGGGCTCCTGCTCTGGTGCCTGTTCCGGGAGGGAACGGAGATTGATGAGCGGCTGGAAGCGGCGTTCTCCGGTCAGATGGCGGACTCAGGTTCTGCCCGAGCGGACACTGCTGTCTTGCAGCTGCAGACGGGGAAATGAGGGGAGCGCGGCTGCAGTAAGGTTGCTGGCATTCACCTGGTTAAAATCTGTACCAGCACTTGAATGGGAAAATTATTTTTCCAGCCTATTGGCAGCTTTATCTTGCAAGCTTGATTCCTTCATGTGTTGTGCCGTTTTCTGTGCTGTAATTGACTGTCACAAGGAGTAGCTTCCTGAACTGAACGTTAGGGGTGGACGGGATGTCTTGCAAATCAACTTATATCTGAAGATACGTTTTATACAACTCCTCTCTTACACGGATTATTTTTCTTACAGACGCAGTGTATTAAAATATCAAAGTTATAAGTCTGTAAAATGGCTGCCGAACATGACCTTCATTTGACATTTTGCTAGTCATTTGCTGGAGTTCAGCTTATATTGAAGACAGATGTTAAATGTATTAATATGTGATTCTTTGTGTTGTTTTTTTTTTTTAAATTCTAAATAACATAGAAATAACCTTCAACCCTTAATGCTTAGTTGGTTCTTGGTTTTTGGACTATAACATGATAAGACTGCCTGTCCTAGGTGATTATTACTGGTAGGAGAGATTTTTGCAAGGAATTAGTCGGCTTGCAGTATATTGCAGAGGAAACCCCCTAGTTTTATTGAATACCATAGTATTGTTTTTCATGCAGATTCATAGATAGTCAGACTTGCATACTCTAGGGACTTTTCTCAGAGGGGACTTATCTAAGCTCCTCAAGACAACTTTGTTTCCTTTAAAGTTAAAGGAGATTTTTTTCCTAAGCTCTCAAATGTGAAAAAATGTAAAGCTTCTTATGCCATTAAAATTCCTAGTTGAAAAAAGACAACAAAACACCTCAACCCCACAACAAAACAAAACAAAAACCCCCAAACCAAACATTCTAGCAGCCTGTAAGACAGGCTGGAGCTACAGAGGAAACAAACTTTGTATCGTCTTTTTCCTACACTGCTGTTTCGCCGCTGAACAGCATGCACTATGGCGGCACTTGATTTTGCTGTAAAGTCGCCGTAGTTGAACTAGATGGTACCTAGGAAATGAGTACAGGTTGCTGTCGTCCCAAGGGTTAATCTTTCTTGGGCTTCAACTTTCACCGCAGTAGAATGTTGCAGATGAGATGCACGCATGGGGTGTCCTGGCAAACAGCCGGGATCCTGGGTTCTACTCGGCTTGCTCTAAGGTGTAACACCTCTGTCTGACTAGCGTGCTTTCTCCCTGTTGTGTTAAAGCCAGGAACCCAGCAGCGTACTCCTGCTTTAGGGGACCGAGGCCCCTGTCTCACTTTCTCTCCGTCTTTGCCCCCTGACCCCTTCCCGCCTTTTCGCAGCCCCCGCGCGGGGGGGCTCGTGCCAGCGCGTGGCGTCACGGGGGTGGTGCCTGCGCGTCTCTGCCCGCCGGAGGAGATGCCGTCGGCTCCCAGAGCTGTGTCGCGGGGCAGCGGGTTTCCCGGGTCCCAGCAGACCGAGCAGCCGACGCATTATACGTAGGTACCGCGTCCTGGAGGCGCCCTGCTCCAGGGCCCCAAAGCCGCGCGGGGAGGGACGGAGGATCCGCGGCGGAGGGCCCGGCCGTGTTCCAGGCCTACGCCGCGCGGCCTTCTGCGCCGGCGGCACGTCTGAGGGGACAGCCCTGCCCTGGTCGCCGCTGTGCAGTGTTTTGGGCTCGAGGCGCCGCGGGGAGAAAGCCGCGTTCTGCGGCGGCTCGGGCATGCCTGGCTGCAGCCTGCCCGCGGCGGCTCTCCGCCGAGCGTCCGCTCCCGCGGTCGTGCTTCTCTGGCCCTCACTGTGACCTGCCAGCATCATCCCGAGCCCCGCAGAACCCTCCCGCGCTCCCACGCTGCTTTCTCCGGGCTCTAGCAGCAGTCCTTCCATCTCTCCTGAGCGCTGCGTAGCCAGCCTTAGTACAAGTCCTCGGGACGTTTTCGTAACTATTTTTGCAGACCTTCGCGTACTAAAAGACGTCGCCCAGGTGCTCGCCATCCTCTGCAAGCCAGTCCGTTTATTTTCTTTCCATATGGCCTATGAAGTCCCTGCAGCCCAATAGCACTGCCGGTAGTCCATCTTATGTAGGACCCCACAAGTGTAAAATAATTTGTCATTCAATTGTGGTATTCTTTGGTTCCCAGCTCCCCTGTTATCACTTCTATAATGTCACGTTTCCATACCACAAGAATGTAGTCACTTAGCTGGCTACTGCTGTACAGTAGCAGCCTGTGGTACAGCTCTTAAGGTCTAAAAATTCTGTGCTTTTGTTTATTTTTTTTCTCCCCACGGTCCTGGATAGTTGAAAAGTTTTTCTCCAAAGAAATGCCTAATAACTTGTAGTTCATTATATCTCCAATGTATTAATGTAAGCAACTGAGGACGAAATGATGCCCTTTACTTTCTTGTCCTTTCCCTTCCCTAGATCTTCATTTCACCTGTAGCTTGTTGTAACATTCTGGACCCTTTTAGAGACCTCTGGAAACCAAGGTTCTGCAAAGCCCCATGTAGCCCTTTCTCTCGTATTTTTAGCAGTGTAATGAACTTGCTAAGTTGCTAATAGATACATAAACTGAGACAGGAGGAATGCCATAGTAGTGCCCAGTCTGCCATTATCTTGGTGTCTTGTGGAAATCACACTTCCTAGGTAGTTTCTACGCCCTGTTAATGAAGGCCTTATTAACACCCAAGTTACCTTAACAGACTGGCTCAACATAAACTTAAGAGTAGCTAAGTTAAATTTGCTGACCTCCTCTTAAAGCCCTAGATAACCTTCACAAATCGTTTTTAATCCTTTGTCTATTTATAGTGTGACCATTTTCTGGGAATGTTGTGCTTAAGGGCTAATATTTAAGTTAGGTTTAGCTACAGCAGACTTTGTAGGACTGTTTTATGGTAGCAAGCATAGTCAATGCTCATTCAGGTAACTTTTTGGATTTATAATCAGTGGTGATTATTTAGGACAACATTCTAAATACTGTGCTTTTTAATGTATTTATTTCATTTTAGTTTAGTTACTAGACTACACATAGTATAATTTGCCAGGTATTCCGCTGTATTTTATTAGTAATGCATCTGTCATAAAAATTAAGTAAATTAAAAAACTTGCATTCAACATCTACACAGTAAAATGTGCATAGGAACTAAAACTGTATGCAGGTACATTTGTACAATTTTTCATGGGCTGTATGCACTGAATTGTCAAGTGCCCTGTTAATACTGTAAAAATGTTCCTCCAATAAGATAAACTTGTAACACAGTTTAATTTTTTTAGGTATCTAAAGGAATTTAGGACAGAGCAGTGTCCCCTATTTTTGCAGCACAAGTGTACCCAGCACAGACCATTTACCTGTTTTCATTGGCATTTCCTAAATCAGCGTCGTCGTAGACCTATACGAAGGCGTGATGGGACTTTTAACTACAGTCCAGATGTTTATTGTACAAAATACGATGAGACTACAGGAATCTGTCCAGATGGAGATGAGTAAGTGCTTTTTTTCGGTCCTAGGTTTTTACAGTGTTATCAATGACATTAAGGAAAGATGCTAATTTCTCCTTAGTGACAATGAGCAGTAGAATCCTGCTGCACTTTATTTGAAGACAGATTTCTGTAAGTGACTTGTCATTTTTTGGCACATATACTTTTATATAAGCATGTATTCTTTAGGCTATCATAGAGCTAGAAGCATGAATTTGTATTGTGACTTGCCTTTAAAGCATAACATAAGAAACTACTGCTAGTGATGTTTGTACACTTGTGCTAGTATAGGTGCAAACCATACTGTATAGGGGTGCCTTCAAGATGTCAAATTTATGTAAGTTTTGAGAAGATTGATGGGTAGTGGGGAAGTATGACAATTTTGTGATGCTTCCAGTGAGGAAAAAAAAAAAAAGTTTGCTTTTATTAGTCTGGATAACCCATTAGTGTTTGTATTTAGGCACGTGTCTCTTTCAGATTAAGGCTACAACAGAGTGTTTTCAGTGAACTTGGTATGGGTAGGAGGCTTTGTGGAGATGAGAATGAGCAAGTGGTACAGCAGGCAGGCATATACAGAGGAGCTGGGTATATTGTGGTCTTAATGTCACAGGGCCTGCCTTCATCTGCAGTGATGGAAGCTAGGAAGGACTTCTGACAAAAAAATTGCAGGAAAACAGACAGGAAATGCATAGTAATGCTGGTCATCTGTTTTAAAAAATGGAGATTAATTATTTTTGTTCTTTACTGTATAGCACCACTTGTCACAAAACAGGTGTCTTTTGCATTTTAGGCTATAGTTACGGAAGAAAAAGATGGGGTTTTTCCCAGAAGTTTTACAAACTAAATGACAGAGATAAGAGAAAGTAAGCAATAAAAATACACTGGCAGCATAACAATGCCGAGTACTGTGCAATATAAAGCGGAAAGCTCTCTACAACTACCTGAAAAAAGGTTATAGTGAGGTGGGGGCTGGTCTCTTCTCTCAAGTAAATAATGGTAGGACTAGAGAAAATGGCCCGAGTTAGCTCCAGGGGAGTTTTAGATTAGATATTGGGAAGAATTCTTTACTGAAAGAATAGTCAGGCTCTGGAATAGGCTGCCCAGGAGGTGAGTCACCATCCCTGGATTTGAAAGAGAGCAATTTGTTACCTTTTTAAGGTGTCAGTAAAGCAGTCATGTCAGTCCTGGGGCACAAATGAGGATAATGGATTCTCATGCCATGGATTGGTTGGAGACAAACGTTGACCCTTCTAGATTGAGTTTTAGATGCTGATTCTAAAACAGGAAAAAGGAAGCAGTGTTTTAGAAGGGTTATAGCTGTCCCCGATGAAATTATTAGAAGCAAGTAAGAGGAGATGTTTCCTGACTGAGATGTGAGATGGAAACCTTTTTGCTGCAATTGGATTGCAAAAGTTGTCCCCAACGGCTGCTGAAGATTACTTCATGGCTAGGAGGAGTAATCTTCAGCCCTCATGGCAAACAAGGTGATTATATTGTCTGGCATAATGGAAGTGTGGAGGAGTTGCCAGAAATAAGAAGAGTAGCATGATTCACACATCTATTTTAGCATGTTGTGCTTACATTTTGAATTGTGGATAGGCTTAGGAATTACTAGCAAAAGAGGTATGGTTTTCAAATTTGTGTTTTGAAGTGAGATTGCCCAAATGTAGAAGGATAAGAGCAGGGCCCAAGGTTGGTAGTGCTGTGAGACCCCTCATCAGACGTCTAAGACAATGTTTAAGTTGGATGTTATCCTGCAGGAGAGGTTGGGAGGAAAATGTAAGCATACCTGAATTCCCATAAACAAAGGAGAACAATGCTTCAAGAGGGAAAACAGTGTGGAAAGCAGACAGGAAGTTAAGAAAGGAAGATAGATATAAATAGAGAAAATCGAATCTGTTTTCTTTGACACCATTGTAAGTGAGATTATTGGAGTAATTTGTTAGAGAAGTTTCAGCTGAACTGTTGAGGACATACTATAAATCTGATCCTGATAACTATTTGATAGAAATGGCAGTTAACTATTGTAAGCTGATAGCTGATTGAAGTTAAGTTAGAAGAGAAAAGGAATACAGGGTAAATAGTTGGGAAAGACAAGAGAAGTCAAAGGTGATTTTTTAATGATAGAAGACATCAAAGCATGTCTGTTGTGGCAGGAGAAAAAAATGGAGGAAAGCACTAACATTCCTGTGGGCATGCTTACAGTGTAGCAGCATTCCCGATTCAGAACTTGCAAAAGAGGTTTTTTTACAGTGTTGTCTTTGACTTAAATGTAACCTTTTATTTGGAGGAACTACAGACTCTTACAGAAATAGATTATAAACAGTAGTGCCCAGACACCTTCATTTCAAGCTGTCTGTGGCAACAGACGTACTTTTTTGGCTTTTATCTATGTCTCTGTTTATTTGTTCTGCTCATCTGAATCTACGGGTAGGTTAATGCTGTTTGTGAGCTGATAAAAGAATGTGCAAGAGAGATGGAGTGATGACACCCTTGATTGTTCTCATGAACTTACTTTAAAGAGAGTTAAAGCAGAAATTGTTGGTTTCTGCCAGGCTTTGACTGTTGTATTTATTTCTGACGTTCAGTTTGAACTGAAAGGAAGACAAAATTTTAAAGCTGTTCAGAAAAGTGCCTTTGCAAGAGTAGCAAATTAAAGCAATCTCTCCCAAGGGGGAGCCTGTGAGAAAGACAAAAGAGTGCTTGCAGAGTTGGAGGCAAATATTTCAAGCAAGAAGTAAATTTCCCTCTAATGTCAGAAGTGAGGATAGAAATGATACTTTCTTTTTTTTTTTTTTTTAATCTGATTTGGTTTTCAGCCATTGTCAACTCATGTGAAGTTCTAAAAGAGATTATTCTGGGTTTGTTAGTATCTTTAATGCATGACTGCTCTTAAAGTGAGTGAATCACACAAGCCAACTATGGATGAGCATTTCAAATAGTCATAAGAAAAAATAGTTGATTGCCTCAAAATTGAATAGAGCTATATAGTTTTTTTCATACATTTTTAGAATAGCATTACTCTGAACAGAAACTGTTTCATTCTTTATGGATATCTTTGGAATGTTTATAATGTCAGTTAAGTAGAGTCTGAAAAGGAAATGTATGTATCAGTAATCAGTTAACCTTTTAAGTTTTTGTGAATGTATGTTCTGTTTTATGTTATATACATCTACTTACTTTGAATAGTGTAATGATATACTTTGTGAGATCTGGTGTCAGAGAAGCAATCTGATTTCAATAGTTAAATGTGTGTAGACTCTATTAGAAATGTAATGTTCGTTACTGATTCCCAATTACTAAGTTCAGATTCAGTACAGTTTTTTTTTTAACTGGAAGATGGCTGTAGAAATATGGGCCATAAGGTGGATTTGTTACTCTGCCTGGGAACAACATTTTATTAAAAAAAAAATAACACCAAAAAAACCATCCTTGTTCCTGCAGAGTGAGAGATGCCTGAACAACCTTAGTACCAAACTGTGGTATGTAGGAACAAGTTTATCAGTTTGCAGCCATGTAATCCAATGATATTTAGCATCAGCCTGCCTAAAATTAGAAGTTTTAAATCAAAATACTGCTGTCGTTTAAAGCTACATATTAGAATGTGTTATTTATGTGTCATTAAAATATTAAATTAAGAAAGCGAATGTGAGATATCCCTCCAGTTCATTTACAGGTTGAGTAGAACATCTGATTTGTTTACATTTCAGTGCATTGGCCGAGTTTGATATTGTGCATTAATAAGTATTCTCTACCGTCTAAAAGCTGTTTTTTATTAGGGATCTTTGCCTTCCTGAGTAATGATCCTATAGTGAACTACAGCTGAGCAAGATGTCTGTGGTTAGTAGTACATATTGTTGTATTGCACAAATAACTCATTTTTATGTAAAATATACTTATGCAAAATTGATACTATCATTTTTTGCTCTTTGAGGTTTGTGTGCATTTTAGTAGATCCCCTGAGTCACCTTTAGGACTAGCCCTTTGTCTAGTTCTTTACAAGTGTTAGATAGTGAACTATCTCAGTCACACTGGGTAGCCTTATTAAAGCATTCTGTTCGTTCCTGGAGGGAGGGCTTTACGTGTTATGGTACCTTCGGGCAGGTAGCAAAATATGCAGTAGGAAGGCTGTGTTTTTAATAATACTCAGATTTCAATAGCTGTCGATGGCACAAGTATTGAGTCTTGGTGATACCTTAAAATTCTGTCGCTGAAAGAACCCTCTAACGCTTGTCTTTGAGTTTCAGAAGGTAGGCATTGTTTATTGCAGCGCTGGATGCATAAGAGTGTTCTCAAAGTCGTGCATGCCATGTCACAACAGGCAAAACTTTATTGTCCCACTCGATACATACGTATGAAACTCATTCTGCTATACATCACATTTCCTGAAACTAATTGTAATCTGCTCCCAATTTCCTGGAACTTACTGTAATATTTACATTCGTAGGTGTGTGTATGTGGGTGGTCTTCCAGGAAGTCATTCTGAGATGTTTTTTTGGTTAATCCCCTCTCAGTCTAGCTGTTCTCAGCCAATTTCCATCTGCAAGGCTCCCTGGTTCCTTAATCTTATCTATGTACATGCAAAAAGCCTCGAGTAGGTGAGCCAAAATCAATATCCTATTGTTTAGTGTCAGAAAAGAGTCTTGCTGAGTCATTTACCCAAGAATGTGGATTTCACAAAGCAGAACTTAATTTCAATATCTTTCTACTAAATATGCAAGTCAGCTATCATTCAGTTAAATCAGTGCATTGTATAAAGTAAATTCATAAGTCAAATAAAATATATTATGTTGAATTCTGTAGCTATCATTAGAACAAACAAACCTAGGGAAGTAAGAGTCTTGTGATGCAGTTATATTTCTTTCCAAGCTTGTTTTTAGGCTCTGTTTTGTCTTTTTGTTAAAAAAAACGATGACCCAAGCATTGTGACCCCTCTCACAATGCATACAAGTTGTGCCAAGCTTGTCTGATAATGACAAGCTATGACTGTATTCCATTGATTTATTTTTTAAAAAAACAATAATTTAAAACTCACTGATGGGTTTTAACTTTTTTTTTTCTTTTTTTTTTTTTTTTTTTTTCACCTCCTCTGATAAGGTGCTTTTGCTGGGATATTTAAGCAAACTAGATGTATCTAAGTAAAAATGTTAGCTCTCTGGTAAGGAACCATGGACTTACAGACAAGCAGTGACCTGTGAAGACTTGTACACTTACATGGAAGAGAATTCATTTAATTCCTCTTGCCAACATGAATGAGCAAACTTCAGTGGATTAAAATGTAGGTGTGAACATTATGATAAGAATATGACAGAATATTCTCACCTTGGTGAAGTGGGCATGTATGATTGAAAAGTTACAGTTTGCAATGAATAGTCTGTTCACAAAATGGAGACACTTGAGCCCTGCAAAATTTCTGCTAGTGGTGGGACAGTTAGAAATAATTAAAATATAGCTCTCTAGCTCAGGTTGCATTTCGGTTTTTTTGTTTAGAGTTCTGTGTAGGACAAGTGCTGGCAAAAGTATCAGGTTGACTCTTGTGGTGTTTGTGATACTTTGATTTCAGTAGCAATGCTCGCAGAACAAGATGGCTCCGTCAGTGCTGTTCACACATCACATCAGAACACTGAGCTGAGGCACTGTAATGGGTTCAACAAAGATTGCCTCTTGTCTGTCTTTCAGATCCTGAGTTTAAGCTGTGCTCTGTCTTAGACTGATAAAAGATGATGTAGCACTGAATTTGGTATACCTAGTCTTCCCACTACTTAATTGTGTTGGCATTTAAAGAGATAGGTACAACTCATTAGCTGCAGCCAATTCATCTCATTTAACAGAATGCTGGTTTGAAATTTCTACAAGGAAACAACTTGGTTCTCGGAAATAGTAAACAGTATCAACTCCTAGAAGTCAGCACAAGCTGCAGGTGCTTAGCCAAGCAGAAAAAAGGTATGATATATAAATTAGAGAGTATTAGATGTTTGCACACGGTTGCATTTCTTTAATCTATTTTCTAATTAAAATTTTTAGAATATAGTAAAAAAAAAGCTTCATCCGTCATAAATTCTTATGAGTGTTGAAGTCTGTTTAGTGCTCTGCTCCTCTCACTGTATGCAAAAGGAAATAATTCTGTTGGACTTTTCACTTGTTCTGTATCACTCTTTAAGCTGTTAGGTGCAGTTTCTCTTTATTTTGGGATGGGAGAATGTAGTTTTTGGAGATGAGTATTTTTTCAGAACCAGCACAGACTTTTTTCAGAACCAGCAGAGATCAATTACAGTGAAATAAACAGGGAGACAACAGACTTTCCAGTATATATATCTTGCAGGGTTTTAAAAATTTGTTTACTATTGTTAGTTGAAATTATAAATGATACATGATTAGTCATTCTAAATATTGGATGGTATCTCATGTGTGTGTCAAAGATTATTAGCCTATGTACAAAGATGTATTATTGATGTAAAAATTGTCCTCTTTTAATAGAAGGGATGGAATGGGACGGGATGGGATAGGATAGCATAGGACTTGTCCCTGAAAGTGTTCAGTAATTTGCATGTTGGTAAAGAGCAGGCAGGAAAAAAAATTAACTGTGCTTCAAATACTCCTTGATTTAAATGATGATAACATTACAAGAAAAATAATCTTGTACCACTAAGAGTGGAGGTTCTTTGAACTTGTATTGGTATGTCATTCCTTAGTTCAGATGGTGTTATTGCTTACAGGGGTGCTTACTAGTCTTACTAGTCTTAAACTAGGCTCACCTTTGTGAGCCATTGTGCTATACAGTCTTAAAACTATAGTAGAAACTAAGAAATAGCATTTTTCATTTAGAAGCTGATCTTTAATAGTAGTTTTTTTAAGAACAGTTTTTTGCTTGAAGAATCCTGCCAAGTTACTTATTACAAGTTAATACAATGTACATTAGAATCCATAATTAAATTATTAAAAACAAAACTCAAAGCAATGCTCTGATTTTTCTCTCTCTATTATGTAGTTGCCCTTACCTGCATAGAACAACAGGGGATACAGAAAGGAAGTATCATCTCAGATACTACAAGACTGGAACATGCATTCATGAAACAGATGTCCAGGGTTACTGTGTGAAGAATGGAATTCACTGTGCATTTGCTCATGGTCAACATGACCTCAGACCACCAGTATATAACATAAGGTAATCTTGCTTCAAATTTTTCATCTTAATTAGTAGGAAATACCACATCCATTATCACCACTTATCAGAAAATGAAGTATGCTTTGCATGGAAAATGTACCTCTGTAACTGTAGACATGAGAATACAATTCATTGTACATTACAGTAGCAGATAGAAGCACACTGGAAAATACATATGCTAGGGTTATGTAATTTGCAGTTTTGTGAGCTATACATGTAGTTCCGTGATAGTTTGTCTTGCACATTTGCATATGGTTTTTACATTCATAAGTTTGTGATTTTGTTAAGCCATCTTTTGGGTTCTCAGCTTGTATGTTTGACATTAAACCTACTGACTTTGCTATTTTAAAAATTGTTGTATTTTTTCATTTATGAGATATCAGTGTTATTTTCTGCCTCTAATTTATAATGTAGCTATTGTCCAAAGAAGGTGCTTTGTTAGACAGGGTGGCAGTAGATATGAGTTTTAGCTGTGGCCAAAGCTGGGAGACAGGCATGTTGTTGTGGGTTGTTATAAATGGGTGGAGGGGGAACTTTTGCTACAGAAAGTGGTCTGAATAGACTCAAAAGGAAAGAATATTGGTTCCTAGAGAGTTCTGAAGCCTTAAGAGGGTCACAAGTATCTTGTACTGGACACTGGCAGAGCATTCTGGGGAACTATCACTATAAGCTTGCCCTATGCTTATACTCTCCTCTAGGCACCTTCTCTTGGCTACTGTTGGAGACAGCATTCCAGGCTAGATGAACCTTTGATCTGAGCTGGTATGGCTGCTATCTTACATTCCCATCTTTGTTATCCCTTATTTCCAACAGTCTGATATGAGATGATAGCTCTCCCTTCATAATAATTTTAATAAAGTTAGTGCCTTTTCAGTAATCTCATAATTATTTAAATTTACATTTTCACAGAATTTTGCCACTTCTGCATTGCCTGGTCACATACTGTTTAGTTAGACATAGCTTTCCTTTCCAGAATTATCTCGCTTTCCTTTCTCAGTTAGCTAGCTGATTCTTCTTATTCTTCAAGACATCTGTCCATTTTTTGCTTTTTAACTTTCCTCTTTTAGCATATGCAGCATGATGCCACATCAGTCTGAACAAAAAGTTCTTGGTGTCTTTGTAATCTGTTACGTGTTAGAATGAGGAACCAATGTATATCAAAGCTGAAAACAAGCTCTGTTCTCTAAATGTCTTTAAGTGTTTTAACATGATTATTTATTGGTGATTGGCTACCTATAGAGCATGAGAAGGAGCTGAGTACAATCTTGGGGAGGCGGTGATCTTCCATCCTGGAGATGTGCCCTGCCCAGCACAGCTGCATCCGCAGTAGCATGGCCTCAGTCCTGGTGACCCCTGCCTGCTCAAGGAGAGGAACATTGGTCACACAGTCAGTCCAGGGGATGTTTGGGGTTGTACGGGAGGGATTGTACGGAGGCAGCACTGATTGACACATTCAAGGAGTCGCAGGTGGTGTCGGTAGATAACCCATGATTCAGACCCATATAAAAGAGTAGGCAGTACAGTGGCTCTGTAGCCATTAATCTTTGTACTTTTCTTCAGACTCTTTTATGAAGTCTTCTGAATGCTCTGTATGGCTTTGCTAGTCTGTTGTCTATCTCTTTATCAATCTTGGCATCCGAGGAAATAATGCATCCCAGAGAGCTGAACTGCTGGACTGACTTAAGCTCTGATTTGCCTATGGTGATGTGGGGATGATGGAAATCTTCCTGTGGTGCAGGCTGGTAGAGAACTTCTGTCTTCTTCAAATTGACTTCCAGCCCAAAAAGGTCTGCAGCCTCTGCAAGGCAGGATGTTATGTGCTGCAGAGTTGCTTCTGTGTAAGCAACAAGGGTGGCATCATCAGCAAAAAGCAACTCTGGGACGTGGTGATTTAGGGTCTTGGTGTGGGCCTTCAGTCACCTTAGGTTGAATAGGCTCCCAAATTTGATCTAAATGCCATTTTCTTCATTGAGGTCTGCCATGGCCTTTTGCAGCATCATGCTGAAGAAGATTGTGAATAGAGTGGGTGTGAGAATACAGCCTTGTTTCACACCATTGGTTATTGGGAAGGATTCAGAGGGTGCATTGCCATATCTGACTTGGCCCCACTGATCCTCATGTAGCAGGATTATAATTTTGAGGAACTTGGGGGGACATTCTAATCATTCCAAATTTGCCACAGGCCCTTTCTACTCACAATGCCAGAAGCTTTAGTGAGGTCAATGAATGTCACATAAAGACCTTTGTTCTGTTCCCTACACTTCTCTTGCAGTTGTCTGAGAACACATAGCATATAACACAAATACCATATTATAACTACTTACATTAAAAACCACCACACCTTTCAGACTCCTCTGAGATCCTGAGTAGGAGCATTTTGGTACAGGAGGTAAATTCCTTCAATATTGGTGTCTAGAGAAGGCAGTGCCAATTGAAGGTAGAGGGCTTTGATTCTTTTAGAGTACTATAGATCCACCTCTAGTGTTTGATTCCTCACCTTGTTTCTTCATTGCTTAAACTCTGCCCGATGTAATAATGCTATAGTATCTTTAAAAAAAGATATTTTTACAGATTTGCCATCGCTGAATCTCTGTAGAGCTTAATTTTACTAAAACGGTGTAATAAAATTGTCTCAGAATTTTGGTAGAGGTTTCATACCACTGATAAAATATCTTCTAGTTTGGTAGCAGTCACTCTGATCTTTTGGCAAGCTTGTGGTTGCTTACTTGCAAAGCGGTTGTAAACTCTTGCAGAAGAGATAGTATGTGATTGTTGTTTGCTACTAGGTCTCCGGAATGTCTTGACAAACTTTTTTTGCAAAATCTTAAATTCATCCCAAAGTACTTTGGCTGATTTCATAAGATGTAGTATTCAATAGTTACATTTTGTACCTTCCTTCAGCGATAGCTTTCTCAATGCAGAGTCTTATGGTATTGAATTCTTCTTCACAGAGGCATTCTGTATCTGATCACCCATATTGCCATGTCTTTTTTAGCTCTGCCATATCCTATGTGGTGGTGAAATATCAGAAATTGTGAGCATATTCAAATAGTCAGCACACCAACGTATGGGGTATATGACATTATTATTTCTAAAGATTATTTGTCAGCTTCAGCATGAGTAATTGTTTGAAATACAGGCAATTTAATTTTTTTTTACAATTTAGGCTTGGTAAGAGCTGGGTTAGGTGACTGAATTTTTATAGACTTGGATAGGATTATACCTGTGACAGTTACTGTAGCTTATACAGTTGCGAAGTGTTATTTTCTTTTTCCCATTCCAGGGAACTTCAGGCACAGGAAACCTTACAGAATGGGCAGGTAGGATGCGGTGAAGGCATTCCAGATCTGCAGCTGGGAGTCTCAGCAAGCCAGGCAATGATTGAGAAGATCCTTAGTGAAGATCCAAGATGGCAGGGTAATGTTACCCTGTCCCCTTTCTGCTTCTTTACTGATAATTGATCCAATTTATTGATCCTGTGTCTTCATCTGGGGGAAGTTCTAAAGCCTCTTTTAACAATAAAGATTTGCTTTAGATAAGTAGTATGGATATTTATGAATAAGTTGTACCTTCATTCATATTTATATTCAGATTATATTTTAAAAATGTTTGGAAGATATTTAATAGGTCTTTTCCAGTTTATTTGATATGAGCGTTGCTAATTTGTCGATTGAAGAACTGTTCTTAAAAGTGAGTAGGAGCTCTGTCTGTGATAAGTTGCAGTAATGATTCAAGTCTTCCTTTTTGAGTCATTGCTAGAGTAGTTAGTGGACATTATTCTTTGCTGAGCTTGACTAGAAGGAATGAAGTAGAATATTATACAGAAAATTGGAGCAAAATATTAAAATACAAGAATGTCTTGAAAGCATTACATTAAATCCCTTAAAGTAAATCAAATGCCCTCGTTTTCCTAAAACTGTCAAATTTTGTTCTCATGTTCTTGGTTTAGACTTACTCACTATGTAGCCAAAGATGTTACTATCAATTAGGTATTGTTAGAGTTCTTGCCCAAATCTCACTTTGGAAAAGACTGATGGGTGCAATTACTTCCACTAAATTCATGTGGAGACATTAATACATGAAGATCACATGAAGATGCTGTCTCTAAGAAATTCAAAGGGAGATGACTGTGTGATAACTGTCCGCTCTGTATTTTTAAGTCTACTGCAGGGTGAATTCCAACCATTTAAGTACGAATAATGTAGAGCTTAATTGTCATCTCTAAATAAAAAATATTGGATGTTCAATCTAAAAAGACAGCAGAATTGACCAGCTACTGGTATTTCTATGTCATTCCTTGCATTGTGGCAGGTCTGTGTTATATAATGTGTGACTCATGTCAATCCTGGCGTATATGGTAAGATTGCAGATAACCTTTGGGGATTGAAAATCATCAAACTAATGATTTCAACCTTATTTTCCTGTATCTTTAACTGTTGGAAAGGACTGGGCGTAGAGTAGACTCCATGCAATACTCTTAACAATCTTTGTTGTTTGAAGGTATATTATTAATGACTTCTTGAGAATGTTTCTTCAGCTAGTTTTCCACAAATCCTGCAGGAGTCTTGTAGTGTTGTGCACTTCGTTTTTGAGAACACCTCAGGCTAAAAGGCTTGCTGAATTCAAGATGACATTGACTGCTGCTGTTTTACCTATGTCCTGGTTTGGGCCAGGATAAAGGTGATTTTCTGTCTTGTATTTTTGCTTTTAGCTAAGTCTCTTGTAAGCAGTTGCACTTGCTGAAATTAACAGCAAGTTTCTCAGACAGTGTGTGTTTCTAGGACTGATAACACTTGATGTTTATAGTTACTGCTAGAGGCTGGTATGCAGAGCCAAGGACACTGCTCAGCTCTGAGGAAAACATAAAGAGGTCCCTCCTGCAGCCCTCCTCTGGGGAGGAACAGACAAGATAGATGCCAGAATTGACCAAACAGAGGATTCCATCCCATATACGTCATCCTCAGTATAAATTTGAGGGATCACGAGGGCCAAGCCAGTTTTCCAGCTTCCAGCTGCCTGCCCTTCCTGCCTTTCCTGCTTCCATTCCTTCACCCCGGCATCCTGGAAGGATCCCGTCCGTTTGCCTGCCTGTGGTCCTGATCCGTGCCAGCCCATATCTGTGTGTTCCTGCCTCCAATTCCCAACTGCTGCCAACTCCAGGAGTCCAGCCTGGACTTTCCCAGGGCTGCCCTGCAGCCTCGGTGGTGATGTGAGAGTTATTGGGGGAAAGGGGGGAGGAATGTGGTATCCATTTTCTTGTATATTTGTATATATTTGTTAATTTTTCCCACTTATCATTACTGTTTCATTAAAGTTGTGTAGTTTAGTTTCCAACCCATAAATCTCTCTCCCTTATTCTCTCTCCTTTCTTATCAGGGAGGAGAGAGAGATTAATAGAGAGCGTCTGTTACTCGGTTTAATTGCCGGGCCAGTGTTAAACCGTGACAGATTTATTGGTGCCCAACGTGGGGCCCGAGCTAATTGGCTCGAGTCCAGTTTAAATTTTGACTAATTTGCCTGAATAGTTTGAATTCCAACTCCAGTAGAAGAATGGCTTTGCTGAGCTGGAATCAGATCTTGTTCTTTGGAAATTTCACAGGGTTGGAGATTAAACCAATCATGCCGTACCTTTGGTATTTAGGGTATGTGATATGTATTTTTGCAGCTGGAGTTGCTGTTACTATGTGGGTTTTCTTTCGTAAGAGCTGCTTAAGAACCATCGTTGCAATATGGTCTTCAATACTGATATATATCATGGTACATGGTGCAGTAGTGTTTCATACAGAGATAAAAAACTTGGTTGGTAATTACACTGCCAGTTTTAATTTGGGAAATTATACCATTCCATCGTATTTTGGGCTGACTCCCCCAGATTTTAGTAACAATAGCATTTCATTTCTCAATCTTCTGGTGGGTGTTGTTAATTTTTGAGACTGAGCACGCTTTTTTGGAGGCTGAGGGTTACTGTTTGGAGAGTGAGAGCTGCTCCTTGTACAGAGAGCACCCCCACTCCTGCCGCTTCTCGCCCCCCCTCACACAAGGGCACAACTCAGATAAAGCCGGCCAGCATCGCCAGTGTTTCTGCTACAGCTGCAGTTGCTGTCTCTACCCCCACAGACACTGCTGCTGCTCAGAAAACGAGCCCTGCTGCTGCTACTGCTGCAGACACCACAGCCTCTCCCCCTCAGCCCACGCAGTTACTTGTTGACCCTGTAACTAGGAGAAAAGTAAAACAATGGAAATCACAAATGAGCCTTAACCCTTCCAAGTCTGAACAAGACGACCAGGTGATAGAGGAAATAGAGGATACTGCCTCTCCTCGTAGAGCAGCTAGAAGAGACTCTAAAGCAGAGTCAGCTGAGGACTCAGACTCAGAATCTGCTCAGTCCTATTCCATGAGAGACTTGCGTACTCTGAGAAAAGACTACAGCCGATTTCCAGGTGAACCACTTCTCTCTTGGTTACTCCGATGCTGGACGGAAGGGGCTGCTACCATAACATTAACTCAGAAGGAAGCCAGACAGTTGGGATCCCTGGCCAGAGATGCAGGTATTGATCGAGCATTTGGGGAAAAGGCTGGAACCACCAGCCTATGGAAACGACTCTTGGCAGCTGTAAGGGAGAGATATCCCTATAAAGAGGAAATAGACTGCCCACAGGTCAAAGCACCCACACTTGGAAAAGCTCTCAAGTATCTGGAGGAATTGGCTGTACGAGACGTGATCTATAATGCTGATGACATTGAAGATCCTTATCACGTACCGTGCCCTAGACCTATGCTGCAAAGGTTTGCGCATGCTGCACCACCACCTTTTAACCATACACTATCAGTAATGCTATGGGTTCCTGCAGATGTGGATGCAACTGTGGGTGATGTGATTAAAACAGTACGAGAGTGTGAAGATGCTGTCACAGCCCCTCGTCGGGCCTCAGTCTCAGCATTAAAGAGAACATCTGAGAAACTGCATTCACCCCTTTTTCCTCAGACAGAAGGAGGACCCTGCGTTGCAACCATTAAGAGGAGACGCCCTCCTATGAGACGGAATCGAGAGAAACAGAATTCAGTAAGAGGAATCTTATGGGCACTCCTGTGTGAGTATGGAGAGGACATGAAAAAGTGGGATCAGAAACCTACTGCTGTCCTAGAGGAGCAAGTACGTAAGTTGCTGAGTAAGACGAAGGCAAAAGGAGGTCCTTCTAAAAAGATGGCTGCTCAAGTCTCCAGTGTGGAGTTACCCAATTCAAACATGCTGGTGACTCAAGATCCCTGTACATCAGGAGTGAGTAGTGGGGATGCAAACTCCAGTAATGCACATACTGACAATGTTGTATGTGCTCAAGCTTAGAGGTGCCCTGCCTCCAGCCAGGTGGAGGAAAGGGACAACCGAATTTATTGGATTGTGTGGATTCGATGGCCTGGCACATTAGAGCCACAAAAGTATAAAGCCTTGGTGGACACTGGTGCACAGTGCACACTAATGCCATCCAATCAGAAAGGGACAGAATCCGTCACTATTTCTGGAGTGACGGGGGGATCTAAAGAACTGACTATTGTGAAGGCTGATGTGAGCCTCACTGGAATAAAGTGGCATAAGCACCCGATAGTGACTGGTCCAGATGCTCCTTGCATCCTTGGCATAGACTACCTCATGGGAGGTGATTTCGAGGACCCGAAAGGGTACCGGTGGTCCTTTGATACTGCAGCTATTAAGACTGAGAATGGAGAATGGCTGCTTGCTTTGTTTGGCCTTTCAGACAAATCCTTTGTAGTGGGTTTGCTGAGAACTATAAACCAGCGGGTGCCGACTGCTATTTCAGTAGTGCATTGAAGACAATACCATGTCAACAGAGATGTTGTGATCCCCATTCACAAGCTGATCCGGCAACTAGAGAGCCAAGGAGTGATCAGCAAGACTCACTCACCCTTCAACAGTCCTGTATGGCCAGTGAGGAAGCCTAATGGAGAGTGGAGGCTGACAGTGGACTATCGTGCCCTGAAAACCTCATTCCACCACTAAGTGCTGCTGTGCCGGACATACTAGAACTTCAGTATGAGCTGGAGTCAAAGGCAGCCAGGTGGTTTGCTACTATTGACATTGCTAATGCATTTTTTGCTATTCCTATAGCATCAGAATGCAGAGCACAGTTTGCTTTCACCTGGAGAGGTATCCAGTACACTTGGAATCGACTGCCCCAGGGGTGGAAACACAGTCCTACCATCTGCCATGGACTGATCCATGATACCTTGGAAAAGGGTGGAGCTCCAGAACATCTACAGTACATCGATGACATCATTGTGTGGGATGACAACATTGTGTGGGCTTTCCACAGCAAAGGAAGTCTACGAGAAAGGTAAGAAGATAATTGAAATCCTTCTAGAGGCTGGTTTTGCTATCAAAAGGAGCAAGGTTAAGGGACCTGCACAAGAGATCCAGTTTCTGGGAGTTAAGTGGCAAGATGGACGTCGCCACATCCCAATGGACGTGATTAACAAAATAACAGCTATGGCCCCACCAACTACCAAAAAAGATACTCAGTCCTTCTTAGGAACTGTTGGTTTCTGGAGGATGCATATTCCTCTTTATAATCAGATTGTGAAACCTCTCTACGAGGTTACCCGGAAGAAGAAAGACTTTAAATGGGGCTCAGAACAACAAGCTGCTTTTGAGAGTATTAAACAGGAGATTGTGCAGGCAATGGCCCTCGGACCAATTCGAACAGGGCCAGACATTAAAAATGTGCTTTACACCGGAGATGGAGGTGATGGTCCTACATGGAGCCTCTGGCAGAAAGCTCCAGGAGAGACTCGAGGCCGACCTCTTGGATTTTGGGGTCGAAACTACAAAGGCTCCGAAGCCAATTACACAGCCACTGAAAAAGAGATACTGGCCGCATATGAAGGAGTTAGAGCTGCTTCAGAAGTGATTGGTACTGAAGCACAGCTCCTCCTGGTGCCACGATTACCTGTACTGGGTTTTATGTACACAGGTAGAGAATCTTCCCATCATGCTACCGATGCTACCTGGAGTAAATGGATTGCTTTACTCTCACAGAGAGCTAGGATAGGAAGATTCAATCGTCCAGGAATTGTAGAAGCAATAACACATTGGCCAGAAGGAAAACACTTTGGAATGCCACCAGAAAAAGTGGTAAAACGGGCTGAAGAAGCCCCACCATATGACCAATTATCAGAGGATGAAAAACAATATGCTCTTTTCACTGATGGATCCTGTCGTCTGGTAGGAGGCCATCGAAGGTGGAAAGCTGCTGCATGGAATCCTACACGACTAGTTGCAAAAACAGATGAAGGAGATGGTGAATCAAGTCAATTTGCAGAGGTAAAAGCCATCCAATTGGCTTTGGACATTGCTGAACAAGGAAAGTGGTCGAGACTTTATCTCTATACTGACTCATGGATGGTAGCAAATGCCTTATGGGGTTGGTTAAAGCAGTGGAAACAAAACAACTGGCAACGTAGAGATAAACCTATCTGGGCTGCTGAACTGTGGAAAGACATTGCTGCAAGGTTAGAGAAACTTGATGTAAAAGTGCGTCACGTAGATGCCCACGTACCTTCGTATCGAGCTACTGAGGAACATCGAAACAACCAGCGAGCAGATGAGGCTGCTCAAGTGTTCCAAATAGACCTGGACTGGGACCATAAAGGTGAACTGTTTTTAGCCAAATGGGCCCACAATGCTTCAGGTCATCAAGGCAGGGATGGAACATATCGATGGGCTCGTGACCGAGGGGTGGATTTATCTTTGGACGCTATTGCCCAGGTTATCCACGACTGTGACATATGTGCTGCAATTAAGCAAGCTAAAAGGTTGAAACCTCTGTGGTATGAAGAGAGATGGTCAAAATATAGGTATGGGGAGGCCTGGCAAGTTGATTACATCACACTGCCTCAAACCCGCCAGGGTAAGTGCTATGTGCTTACAATGGTGGAGGCAAGTACAGGATGGCTGGAAACATATCCTGTGCCTCATGCCACATCCCGGAACAGTATTCTGGGCCTAGAGAAACAAGTCTTGTGGAGACATGGTACACCAGAAAGAATTGAGTCAGATAATGGAACTCATTTCAAAAATAGTCTTATAAATAACTGGGCCTAAGAACATGGTATTAAGTGGATATACCATATCCCCTATTATGCACCAGCCTCAGGTAAAATTGAAAGGTACAATTGACTGTTAAAAACTACCTTAAAGGCAATGGGTGGTGGAACTTTTAAAAACTGGGACAAGCACTTGGCAAAAGCTACCTGGTTAGTTAATACCAGGCGTTCCATCAATCGAGCTGGTCCTGCTCAGTCAGATCTTCTACACACAGTAGATGGGAACAAAGTGCCTGTGGTGCATGAAAGGAATCTCCTAGGGAAAACAGTTTGGGTTTATCCTGCCTCGGGCAAAGGCAAACCCATTCGTGGGATTGCTTTCGCTCAAGGGCCCGGACACACCTGGTGCGTGATGATGAAAGGTGGAGAAGTACAATGTGTACCACAAGGGAGTCTAACACTAGGATGATTTTGTGATGATGAAATCAGAACTAGATCCATCGGCTGGCACACAGTAACTTCCTTGAAGTTAACATCTGCAACCTGCAACTTCTGGACCATGGACATGAACTGTGAAAATTGCTCCTTCTTTTGAGAATCTGCTACAATAGATGAGCATCTGCAATCATAGACTGAATTTCTATGTTCATAGACTGAATTTCTATGTTTCTGTTTCTCAGACAGTGTGTGTTTCTAGGACTGATAACACTTGATGTTTATAGTTACTGCTAGAGGCTGGTATGCAGAGCCAAGGACATTGCTCAGCTCTGAGGAAACCATAAAGAGGTCCCACCTGCATCCCTCCTTTGGTGAGGAACAGACAAGATAGATGCCAGAATTGACCAAACAGAGTATTCCATCCCATATACGTCATCCTCAGTATAAATTTGAGGGATCACGAGGGCCAAGCCAGTTTTCCAGCTTCCGGCTGCCTGCCCTTCCTGCCTTTCCTGCTTCCCTTCCTTCACCCCGGCATCCTGGAAGGATCCCATCCGTTTGCCTGCCTGTGGTCCTGATCCGTGCCAGCCCATATCTGTGTGTTCCTGCCTCCAGTTCCCAACTGCTGCCAACTCCAGGAGTCCAGCCTGGACTTTCCCAGGGCTGCCCTGCAGCCTCGGTGGTGATGTGAGAGTTATTGGGGGAAAGGGGGGAGGAATGTGGTATCCATTTTCTTGTATATTTGTATATATTTGTTAATTTTTCCCACTTATCATTACTGTTTCATTAAAGTTGTGTAGTTTAGTTTCCAACCCATAAGTCTCTCTCCCTTATTCTCTCTCCTTTCTTATAAGGGAGGAGAGAGAGATTAATAGAGAGCGTCTGTTACTCGGTTTAATTGCCGGGACAGTGTTAAACTGTGACAACCTACATCCACTTGCCCACCTTTGGAAGAAGTTATGTTGCTTTGACATGATTTACCCCTCAAAAACCCCTGCTTGCTGTTAGCAAAATTGTACCTTTTTTTTTACTTCAGTGTTTTTGTATTTTTATGTTTTTATACAGGACCTTGTTTGTTATCTTTTTCCTCCTTCCTGGCAGGAAAGGTTTAGGGATAGAGAAGAGGATCTGGAATTTGTCCAGGAAGTTCTTACTAGATAACCTTTAAATTAAAGTAGTTTTGGTAAAATAAAGACCATCAACGCTAAACTTGAAAAGAGAAATTCAGATACAATACTGCTTCAGTTTTTTGCGTTTGTCTTTCGAAATGAAGAACACTGTTTCAGGTGTTGATTTTCAAAATGTTAAATGTGTATGAGAATTTCCATATAGTTTATTTGCCTATAGATTACTTGTGCTTTAGTATGTACTTTATTGTATTATTGCTACTGAACACAAAGCAATGAAAATTGCTTTGCGTGTAAATGTTTAGATTTTTGTTTAAAAAAATGCAGGACTCAGCCTAAATTTGTAAGAATGGCGGGAGGGGTCAGTAAATCATGATTTATTTTACAAAAGCAGTGTGATACCTAAGCTCAGTAAAGACACTCTGAATGCAAAAACTAGTTGTTTATTTCAATTAATTGTTGACTTGTTTACAGACACAAATTTTGTATTATCTGGCTACAAGACAGAACAATGTACCAAGCCACCCAGACTTTGCCGCCAGGGTTATGCGTGTCCACACTATCACAACAGTCGAGATAGAAGACGAAGTCCCAGAAAATTCAAATACAGGTACGTAAATACATATTAAGAATAGATTGTTTGGTCAGTCAGTTGTAAAGGGACTGATTTATTTGAGTTCTTCTGTAATGCAACTGGAAATTCTTTAAGGAATAAAAACATCTTTCCCCAAAGTCTTGCAAAATTTTATTGTACTATGTTTACAAAGAAACATCTGTTTAGAATGATCAGACAGTTCTTAAGACAAAAACTGTAAAGCTGTAATGGAAAGATCCTTCTTTCTTGTGAAGAAATAAAAATTTTTCTGTTATTCTTAGCAAAATTCAGAATCACTAAGTCAAACCTTCTTTGTTATGAAAAGATCAATTATATTTTCTGTCTGTTTTCTGGATTTGTTCTATTTTCCATTCCTGAACAATATTTTTAGGACAAAAATACAATGCATCAACCTTTGTTTTCATCATTACCTCATTTTACATCCTTCTCATACATTGTGGTTTCTTTGTTGGTTTTGGTGTTCTTTCTTGCAGTGCTACAAGGTTCGGAATTACAGGTTTGCTTGACATTCTCAGGACTGTCAATAAATGTAATTGGACAGGAGATACATAGAATCTTACTAGCTCATGTTTCTGCCAAAGAATTTCCAAGAAGTGTCTCAGAATTTGCAACTTTATCAGTCCCAGAATCTAAGATTGAGGAGGAAGTGGTTTGAGACTTCTGCTGAGAAGCAGATGCAAGCACTTTTCTGGATGTAACTTTTTTCTAGGTCCACTCCTTGCCCCAGTGTAAAACATGCAGATGAATGGGGTGAACCTTCAAGGTGTGAAAGTGGGGATAGCTGTCAATATTGTCATTCTCGTACAGAGCAGCAGTTTCATCCTGAGGTAAGAACTATGTTTCTACTTACTTTTAGCAATTTTAAAGTTGTTATGGATTAGATTAGCAATTAAATATATTTTTTATGCAGAAATATGGGGCATTTCATTCAACACTTCCAGTTGTTTAGGCATTTGCTTAATCAAAACTAAATTTGTTAAAAAATAGTTATTTGTATTGCCGTGGTTTTCACTGATAAATTTTGTTGTATTGCTTATGAATTATTAACATTCTCTGGATTTTGGCATAAATAAATGTGTCCTCTTTTTTACTCGGCTCTTCCAGTTCTGTGGTTAGAATGGAAATTCTCTATTTGTTATTATACAGAAGAGGGTTACAATTCTCCTGTCTTAGGTTTGCTTTTCTTCTATTTCTTTTTTTTTCTTTGTTTTTCTTTCCATTTTTCTTTTTCTTTTCTTTGATTTTTTAAAAAGTGTAGTAAGAATGAAATTTTCTGAGAAAACTAAAATACATACATATTTCTAGTAAATACTCATTTTCTTCATTTAACGGTTTTAAAATTTTATAACAATTTTGCCACTGTGTAACAAATATGTTTAGATTAACCACCCTTCTCTTTTTTTTAGATATATAAATCTACAAAGTGCAATGACATGCGCCAGACAGGTTACTGCCCACGTGGTCCATTTTGTGCATTTGCTCATGTTGAAAGTAAGTGAGAGAACTGTTCTTTTCTATCAGTGTTCATAAAAATGAACCATCATGTCTAAGCATCAGTGACAGAAGCAATTTAACATCTTTGATTTTAATGCATAAATGGCATTTGATGTTTTTAGAAATTCATTCCATGTTTACTAATACCATACATTGCTATGAGAGCTTGCTGCATTTCCATCAGCAGTAAAAAAAGAGGTGCTTTTCCTTACAAATGCAGCTTGTACTTATATTTTTTTCAGCTTGATTTGGCAATATGCTGCACCCGTGCTTGATTTTTAAAACTATATTAGATGTCCTGTTAAAACCTATAGTAAATTTCTCTGGTAAAAGTTAAACATCCTTTCAAGTATTTGCAGAACTAGGGCCTTAGTTAAACTGAGAAGAAACACCAAGAAAATTGTCAGCTGTCCTCTTTCCCCCAAAAAAGGCTAGCTAGGGTAAGTTGGAATGCTTGAGTAATGGACTCTTAAAATAATGAACACATCTCTGTGTCATTCATTTATCCATTGACTGCCTCACTACAATTGGCATCTTAACAAAAAAATCGATTGTTTTGAAACAGAAACATGAGCAGACTGAAGTTCAGCTAGCAAGAATCTGGAAATACTTCAAAGAATAGCTTCTGTTACTGAAAGCATTTGCCTTCAGATTGTTCATCCAAGACTGTTATCTCCTACTTTTGCCATGACTGAAATAATGAAATAATGAAAACTTACTTCATGATATTCCCCATGGTGGAAGAAATTAGAATGATATAGAATCATCCATTCCGAATTTAACGTAGCTGTTTTACTGTCAATAAGCAGAATATCATAGCGTTACAGAATAGTTTGATTTGGAAGGGACCTTGAAGAACATCTAGTTCCAACCCCCTGGTCTGTGCCATGAGCACAGACACCTCCCTCAGGACCAGGTTGCCTAACCTGCCTTTGAACACTTCCAGGGAGGAGGCATCTACAAGTTCTCTGGGTAGTCTGTTCCCTTGTCTCACCACTCTCAACGTAAAGAATTTCTTCTGAAGATCTAATCTAAATCTCTCTTTCAATCTGAAAATCTCAAGCCCTTGTACTATCAATACAAATAGTAACAAATCCCTCCACAGCTTTCTTGTAGCCCCTTCAGGTAGTGGACAGCTGCTGTCTCTTCTTTAGGTTGAACAAATAGCAAAAAAAAATTCACGTTGTTCTACCTAACTACATTGAAAAGATAGATTATTTATTTTTTAAATGTTTGGAGGGCAGTCTTACACTTCCTGGTTTTGGTGGTATGACTACTTACAGTCACTTATAGAATATTGGACAAGTATATGGTTGTGTCAGGGCCAACAAAACTAATGAAGATTTAAGAGAGAGCATGAGTCAGGTAATGCTTTTCCTATGACAGTGTGAGGATGGACTGGACATAAGCAGGCAGCTTCACAGTGCAGTAATACATTGTGAAAGTGAGAGTAAACTACAAAAAGCCAACGCATCTGTTTCTGTCTTCACAGCTGTTCTTTGCATTTTCATTCTGTAAGAGAAACAGTAGGACATTATCATAGCAATCCCTATGGCTTCTTTTTCCTTTATTTTTGGGTATGGCTGGACTGGACTTCTGTGTATAGTGGTACTAGTTGCTTTTTCCTTTCCCTTTTGTTAACCACTTCCCTATTTTTGCATTTTATACAATAGTGGAAATATCTAGTAGAGCTTTGGACCATGCAGTAAGAAGTCTGTGGAATTGTAATAAGTCAAATGCTAGATAAAAAAACCCCACATCATTAGAAACGATCATCAGTTGTACTATCTCCACTGAAGAGGGGTGTCTTAAGTATGTCTTACTTGTTTCATTTCCTACTATGGCTTGTACTTTCGTGCACTCTTGTAAGAGTGACTTACTGTTCCTAGTAGAGAAACATTTAAATTTGATTTTAATGATAAATTTATTATTACCCCTCCAGAAATGTGGTAGTGGCTAAAAGAAAAATAATCCTGTACCTATAGAATTTACTGAGAGATTTTATTTTCAGTCCTGACTTCTTTACTTTGGTGTCTTGTGTGTGTGGATATGAATTGAGGAATGTTATTAGTTGTAATTGCTTACTAAAGTAAATATTTTTTTATTAACTCATCATTTTTCTGTAACACTAGAAGTCTAAAGCTCCTCAAATATGTAATTCTAAGAATTGAATAGTCAAGATGTTTAATAGTTTAACAAAGTAGACTTTAGGGAGTTGTGAAGTAATTTTTCTGTCACCATGAGTTGAATTTTCTTTTTTGAAAATTGAGAAGTCATTGGTCACAATTTGCATGTAAGTTAATTATTAACTTTCTCAAAACTTACTGTTTCTTTTAAAGTTAAATAGTACAAGTTCCATATTCACTTCAGATTGTTGAATGTTAAAGTCAGTTAGTTCTAGACTGGAAAAGGTAAACAACCTTATTTTCATGATACCATTGTTACCTTTCCAGACAGGATTTCTAAAAGTGATGTCTTTAAACCCTGGTGCCATAGAAATTCTGGAAAATTAGGCAAAACCTAGAATACTTTAAATATCTGTATTTCTACTTAACCTTCCACCATTTTTTGATGGAGCAAATAAGAAGGACTATCACATTTGTTAGTGGTCACAGAAACATAATGTTGAATGATATTGTTCTTACCTTGCCCATATACATATATTTAAAGAAAAAGAGAGATTTCTTGTTTGTGATTGATGTTTCCATGTGACAGGTGCTGTGTTGGTACTAGGTATGTAATTGTTAAATTCACACAGCTAAGTATCAAATCTGTGTGTAATTTGTTGGGGATTCCTTCAACAGAGGACACCATGAATGTAGTCATTCTGCAAACTGGTTGTCAATCAAAGCCAGGCCCTCACCTGTTTTCAACAGACAGCATAGGAATTGCAAATGAATGGAGCAGCAGTCTTAACTCCACAAACAACATTACAAATAGCAGTGGGCAGTCTGGAAATGTAAGTGTAAATAATTCTGGAAAAGTTACTAATAATAATCATCACTGTGCCAATATACCATGTTTAACATCTGTTTTTAATTTCTTTGTGCTTCAGCAAAAGAGAAAAAACCCCACCGCTATAGTAAATGTCAGGCAGTAATATTTAACTGATACTGTAAGCATAAATAGAATGTCTCTCTTGGCACCAGATTTAACTATGTATTATTTGCATTTTCATTTCTTGTTTTCTCTTTCCCCTTTTCCCCTTTTTCCCTCTTCCCCTTTTCCCCTTTTCCTCTTTTTCCCTTTTCTTTTCTTCTTTTCCCCGTTTTCCGCTTTTCCCCTTTTTGCCCTTTTCTCTTTTTTGTATTTAGATGCATTATTTTGAATGCCACAGTGAGGATCATCATTGTTAATCAAATATGCAACTATAGGACAGTTTAATTGACACACCTCTTTTTGCTGTAGGAAAGGTTTCATTCATGGGAGATCTTGCCTGATCCTAGTCCTCTTCTCTGCCATAATTGGTTAACACTAAGAATGAATTGATGAACATGATATACTTAAAACTTCTTACAGTGGTGCAGTACAAGCAGTGTGTTTGGTAGTAGAAAGGTATGTGATTACAAAGGTGGTAAATGTAATTTATATTAGCAAATTTTACCAGTTAAGGATCGAGGAGAGGAAGGGCAAAGATACATTGCTGATCTTTTATTCCTTTTACTATCTGTTGGAATATATCCTTTTGTTAGTTTTTATGTTTGTTGCAAAATAATATGCCAAGATAATTATATCTTTCTTGTTCTCTCCTGACTTGCATTTTTCTTAACTAATTTGCAGTGCAGAGTACTAAGTACATACACATTTTATTGCCAGAACTTTTACTTCTACCTTTTCAGCACTGTTGATCTAATCTGTTTGGTTAGAGACTAGGTATTGGACATATTTTAAATAATGTTTAAATGGAACTGACAATAAATAAGTGCAGTTGTTGAAATTTCTGGATTTCTTTCTTATAGCTTCATATTGCTGTCCTGTAGATTTGACAATAAAGATACCAATTTGCCTACATTTATCTTAGGTTCCCAGTGCAGAAGTGTGCTTTTGTAAATGAAAGGTTCTGAGAGATGGTATTCCTTTTTAACTAGGAACTTAATTTTGTTGTTGCTGAGGTTTTAAAGCTTTCAGGTGAGATCCATAACAGCATCTCTTCTCTCAGAGTCTTCTTAGCCCTCTATGACTTATTTACGTATAGCTGAAAACACTATTTTATCATGCCTTCCAGCTATGGGGAATCTTCTTCCATATACATGGATTTTTCTGTTGGTCATTAGGAATCTGGTGAATGTTGTGTACATTTTCTGTTCCATACTCAGTGAGTCTCTGCTCTTACTACTGTTTAGGTGTGAGAATGGGAAAGTTGACCCCAGACCCTTCCCTGTGCTTTCTACTAGAAGTTTTGTTGCAAGTGACCACCTTTCTTCTGGTGTCTGGCAAAATGTTTTGTTTTTCTTTAACTTGACTACTTACCTGCAGAATTATTTGACTCGCTTCCATTATTAATTTTTCCGAATATTCAGGTTCTGATTTTTCATTAGCAAGTTTGTCTTCTGTTTTTCCATGTTTAATTTGTGAGTTTTCTTGTCAGTGTTTTCCTCCCTCCCCCCCCCCATTTTCTATACACCAGCAACTGATCTACATGCATGGTTTGTTTTTCTCGCCGTTCCAATGCGCTGTCTTCCTGTCCTCTCCTTCATCTTTGTTCTCATCACCATCAGACACTGCCCCTGAGTAAGCTTAATTTTAGTGTTTTTTATCATGCTGAATTTCTGCCTCTGTGCCTCTCTACCTGACTGTGAGCAAGCGGTTTAAGTCCCAGTTTCTGTAATGTGGTAGTATTACTGCTCCATCAATATTATTGGAAGAATGAAGCCTTTAAGATTCTGTGATCCAGGTTGATAGTGAGGAAAACTGTATAACTGTTTAAATGTATACCTTATTATCTCAGCTATACTGTATTCTTCAGTCTTCTTCTAAGTTACCTTGTCAATTGGACTATAATCAGTCATTCCTCTGCTGTGTCTTTCCTTAAAACTTCAGGAAATACTCTCATCTCCAGCCTTTTTGTGGTGTGAGTTGAGTTTCAATGGAAAGTTTCTACATCAGTGTTTCTTTCCCTCCATGTTCTGCTTTTTGTTTGGAAGCATCTAGCATTATACTTTTGTCAGATCACCTGATCTTTGATAGTAGTTTTCCCTCAGTCTGTCTTTGCAGTTCCCTTTGCTTTATACTCCACCAGTTGTATCATCTAAATGTACTTAACAAAATGTGCTTAACTTAAATGTACTCCACAATGAAGCTTACCCAGTTTGGTACAGTATTTCCCTCAATTGTATTTTTTCATTTCAGTTAGTAGTACTTCTTTCTTCACACGCTTTTATATTTCTTTGTGTTGTGTTGCTCTGGCATGTCCTAGATTGACTTTGTTGTCATACCCATTTTTCTTATATTGCATCAGAGCTGCAATAAAGTAGAGGTGCATTAAGTAAGATCTGGAATGTTTGTATGAATTGTAGCAACAAAGTTATTCATTGTTTTCCCAGACCTACGTGTCCTCTTTAGAAGCTGTATTTTCAACAGCAGTTTTTACTTTCAGCTCTTGCTGCTTGTTCCTAACCATTACTACTCTTCTGTGCTCTGTTCAGTGTTACCTAATTGCCAGAAAGAACATTCTTTTTTACTCATTCTCCTACTGCTTTAATGCTGTAAACCTTTTTTCTCTCACTCTTCATCTTTGAAGAGGGTCTTCCTTATTTCTTCTGTTTTAGAAATTCATGTATCTGAACTCCTAAGTTACAGGAAATGGTAATAGACTAAGCTTCCTGAGTGCTTCTGTGCCTAAGTCATGACATAGCTTGATCAATGTTTCAGATATGTTACTTGCACCATTTCAACTTTGATGCCCTACTTGGTTAATGAAGTCAGTCATGTTGTCACTTCTTCACATTTACTCCTGTATCTGTTGCTTCTTGCGTGTTCTCGTGTTTTTCCATGAATCTTCAGCTATGTAATGTTTATCATACAGTGTGATCTCTTCCCATTTTAGACAGTCACCTGTGCCACAGTAACCTGCCTGGCATACAGTCCTCTGCATCCCATATGTATGCATCATTCTCAGCAATAAGCTTCCATCTCACCAGAATTTCATCCCTTCATTTCAACTCCTGTTATTTATATCCTGCAAATTTATTGCAGTTTAACATACCCACGTGCTCATCTTCTATGTCAGTTTTTCACACAGTGCCATGACATTTGGATTAACTAGTTTGTCTCAGTGCATGCAGCCATAGTCAGTTGATGCTTCTCATGCTTTCTCTAGCTTGTTCGTTACCTTTCACATGTTACTATATCAGTACAAAATGCATATTCTTTTGAGCATCTTTGTTGTATCACGTTAGAGTTAGCAAAATTAAGCCCTGCTTGTCAGCTCAGTTATGGTAAAGATTGTATACTCATCTAGATTGCAGACTCAGGGCTAACATTCTACTGCTTTCATTGACACTCAAGTTGCCTTTGTAACTTTGTAACATTTGGTAAGTAATGATCTATTAAGTTGTGATAATGCATCTAAGTCTGAACAATGGTGATGAATCATGCTACTTTTTTGGTGGGATTAGGGTTCTTAGACAGTGAAGGATGTGGGAATAAAATAAGTTACTTGAGAGCAAAATTAATTTTACATATTAATTAAAAATACCTACGTGTTTTCTCTTCCTGTAATCTTCCCATCTACCCCCACAAGTGTATCAGCAGTGTATCAGTATTTGCAAAGCCATAAAATACAACACTAAACAGGAAAACCAAGAAGCTGCTGCTTTCATAGGAAATATAACTAGTTTTATAGGTATATGTGTAAAAAAGTTCAGCTATAAGCAAAGGCCTAGAGTAGGCAAGAACCAAGGGAATGTATCACTTGTTCTACATGCAGTTTTTCTAAGCAATGAAGATGTAGTGAGGAATAGTGACAAATGATCTTTTTGTAAGAATCTGATGCCAAGGTTTGTTTAGTTAAAGCATTATGAGGATGTGATCTCTGTTAATGCAAGCTTGGAATATTTTGACTTGTGTGTCAAATGCTCAGGCATCCTCCTATGGACTTGAGCCAAGATGTGAAATCGGAAAAGTTGTTCTTTTCTAAACTCTGTGAAAGGTAATCTGAAATGTATCCAACTTCAGTGTTTAGCTAAGCTTAAAAATGAAACTGTAACAATTTAGAACTGAGCCTCTGTCAAGTAATGTCACAAATGTCAGTGGTCTTCACTTCAAGCAGACTCTAAACCCTTAAGGGGTCTAACCCAAGAGGATGTTTCTTGTGTTTGTATTAGGAGATAACCATATAGTATAGGGGCAGATAGGAGAAAGTGTAGAGAGAACCACAGGTCCTCAGGTGTCGCCGATAATGAACTGGGAGCTTAAGCCCAGGTGTGCCCACTAATTAGGGCCTGCCCCAGCCGGAAATGGGCGGGGCTGAAGGGCAAGATAAAAGGCATGCTCCCAGAAGCAGAGTCGGTCAGAAGAGAAGAAGATGCTTGAGGAGAGGGATGGTGATAGACCCCCGGAGAAGAACCGAGTCCCTGAGAGAAGGCTCACCGCAACATCTGGTGGAGAATGCGGGCAACAATAGCAAGCCGTAAATGCTGAGGTAAAAAAAAAAAAAAGAAGCTCTACACGACCACGTTGGTGCGGGAAGCCTGGCTTAAATGCGGAAGGCGATATAAAGAGCTTCGAAATACGCAACCACGTCCGATGGAGCTACTACAGTGGTGCGGGATGCTCTATAAAGAGCTCCAAAAACGCAACCACGAAAAAAGCTCCACGAGGCCAGGCTTAAATGCTGTAGGCGGCGTGTAGAAGCTCGGAATAGAAGCCCAGCACGGCAAGATACAACAGCCCGGAATGGCAAGCCAGGCAGGAGAGAAGAATGAGGCTCGAAAGGCGCAGCGAGTTGGCGCGCGGAACTCAAGCCCGAGGAATGCTGAAGCTGAAGCGGAGCTCTGAGTGCGCATCAAGTCAGTGCGGTCCTGAAACGGAGCCTCCCAGGGACACGCGATAGTGCGGTCCTGAAACGGAGCCTCCCAGGGACACGCGATAGTGCGGTCCTGAAACGGAGCCTCCCAGGGACACGCGATAGTGCGGTCCTGAAACGGAGCCTCCCAGGGACACGTGACGCGGTCCTGAAATGGAGCCCCCAGGGACACGCGACAGTGCGGTCCTGAAACGGGGCCCTAGGGACACGCGATAAGACTGGTGCGCTGAATGCTTGGAGAAGCCTCTGCATGGCCAGGCATCCCGAGGTGGCGAGTACCAGCGAAAGCTGAGCTGGTGCTCATGAGACCTCATCTCCTGCTGATAACAAAGGCCAAAGCGGTGCAAAAAAGCCGGTAAGAGCCTCAATTTTCCCTCCTTAAAGGCAAAGAGAAAAAAAAAAAATTCGAAAGATTGAAAAGGCCTATTGAAAAAAGAAAAAAATTTATTGAAAAATAATGAAAATAATTAAATGTTTATAAATTATTGTGGAAATGTTTAAATGAATTGTATATTGAAAAAATAATGAAAATAATGAATTGTTTATAAATTATTGTGAAATGAAATATTTAAAAAAAAATAATAATGAAATGTTTGAATGAAATGTTTAAATGAAGTGTAAATTATCATAAATGTTGAAAAATAATGAAAAATAATGAAATGTTTGAAAAGGCCTATTGAAAAAATGAATTTTTTTTTTCAACAAACAACAAAAAGGGGGGAAATGTAGAGAGAACCACAGGTCCTCAGGTGTCGCCGATAATGAACTGGGAGCTTAAGCCCAGGTGTGCCCACTAAGTAGGGCCTGCCCCAGCCGGAAATGGGCGGGGCTGAAGGGCAAGATAAAAGGCATGCTCCCAGAAGCAGAGTCGGTCAGAAGAGAGGAAGATGCCTGAGGAGAGGGACGGTGATAGACCCCTGGAGAAGAACCGAGTCCCTGAGAGAAGGCTCGCCACAACAAGAAAGAGAGGAATAAATTTTAAAGAACACCTTCATACAACAAAGAGTGATTTTTAAAAGTAGCTTTCTTGTACATTCAGAGTAGATTTAATTTTTTTTCTTGCTTTGTGTATTTAATGTACTGTGGATATTATGTGACTCATTTTCTTTTCCTCCTTTGTTTGCATGAGTTCTTTATATTTTGTGTGCAAGTTGAGACACAAAATTTGTGATACTTCGTAGACCAATTATTCAAACTTAAATAAATTTTTATTTTCTGAATAATTCAAAGGACAGAGTAGAGGCTATCACTGTCTACTCTTTATCTTCGTGGACTCTTAAGAGATAGCCCATAAGACAGTGTAATCAGGTAATGCTATCTTCACTTAGGGGGTCAAGTGATTAGTTATTTTAGTGTTTCAGAGCAAAACTACACAACTACATATTGTAAGCTCTTAATGCTTACAGATGTATGTATGATAATGCCACTGTTGCTACCTACTGCAACCAAAGGGATCATGAGTGGCACTCTTATGGTCTAGATACTCAACCTTTATATCTCAAGCCCATGTTGAACAAGGGCATCATTCCCCACTTAGGGCTCTGTTGGCACCAGGACAAATAATCCATAATGGCTATCTTCATTCCTCCCTCTTCTTCTGGTCTTCATTAGGTCACATTGCAGGGGGAACAAATATCATGTACATCTTCTGTGTTGGTAAAATAATCTCGTGTTGACTAGCTGAATGAGTGGACATGAAATACACATATGAGAAACATTCTGTCCAAATTGGGAAGCTCATCCTTAACTGAGCCAGTATTTTATCTAACTTAGTATCTAATTTTGCATGTTAGTCTCTCTTTGCTGTCTAGTAATTTTATCTTACATATTTGTTTGCTGCATTTAGCAGCCTAGTGCCACCAGAATCATGCTTTTAAGAGTCCTTTCAAGATGTTACCATGCATCAAAATTACCTTCAGAAATAATTTCAGTGTTTTAGAGTTGGAAAAATACGCAAACTTTGTATCCACAGAGGCAATTCTCAGTTTTGGATTTAGAATAAAAGGTAACAGAAAGCAAAACTTTGCATGTTCTAACAAGCTTTTGGTCAAAACTTGAATGCTTCAGTGTAGGAAGAAAATCCGCGGAGGCTTAAAGGACGACACGCAGTCACCAATATGGTTAAAGTGAAGTCGTTTATTAACAGTGGACACTCGCTTTATATAGAGCCTTTGTTTATATAACAATATCTTGCAGGTGGCTATATCTTGGACACAAATTCTGTTCTCACAGAACTTCTGCTGGCTACCTCATTATCCTGTTATTCTTCTTTTCTACTGCCAGCTCCCTTATCTTTTTCCCATAGCTCATCTTTCAGTAACCTTGCAACTGGGTCTCAAGGCCCGTAGCTCACTCTGGCTGAAGCCAAATAGTCAGGATTGCTCACATGTCTGTTTTCTTCCAGACAGTTTCCCAACATATCCCCCTTTTTGTTTTTGAGCAATCCTGACTTACTTCACCACGTGAAATAACATGCTAATAATACATTGCCATAAACAACATACTAACAATACGAAAGCATCAAAACCAATAATAACAAATATAATTGATAAACCTTGTCTAATTAAATCTCTAAGCTATCCCCATATCCTTAAGTGATTTAACCATTCATTTAACCCAATATATGCAAGAGTTAATTTTTCATGTTATCTTAATCAATCGTTTTTGGTTGTGAATTGACTCTGAATGATCAGATAAATTCATGCAAATACACTCCATCAAAGTCTTCACAAACATAAATAAAAGCTAATAATAAAAAGTCAATGGCAGCATGATATTATAAAACTGCATGTCTGACACTATCAACATCTTTTAGCATCTGTGTTAAAATACCAGAAGTTAAGTTCATCTACTTAGCAGTGCAACAGAATAGCACAATCAACAATCAACAATCAACACATAGACAAGGGATCCCATAATCAACATATAAACGATCACATGAATTACAACATTAACAAGAACCTATTATCAATACAATATGAAAAGCACATTTCACACTGCAATGGAAGGACTTAAATACCTTTTTATTATGAGGAAGGTCTGGTGTCCACTGGTGCATAGAACCAAGAGGGTAGAGGAGGCTTATCCGACAAAAATTGGTCGGGGGGCCCCAAAAGCATCCCCAGACCCCTCCCGGGTCACGGCACAGTGGAGTCCTGGTTTCCTTCATGGTTGCCAAATTGAGGCCCAAAAAGGCCTAATAAACAAAGACAGCAAAAGCACGCACTTTCCCCCCCCCCTTTTTTTTTTTTTTTTTTTTTTTTTTTCCTCTTCTGTGGTGTCTGCAGCAGGGCTCATTTTCTGAGCAGTAGCAGTGTCTGTGGGAGTAGAAACAGCAGCTGCAGCTGTAGCAGACACACTGGCGATGCTCACCGGCCATATCTGAGTTGTGCCCTTGTGTGAGGGGGGGCGAGAAGCGGCTGCGGAGGCAGGAGTGGGGGTGCTCTCTGTATGAGGAGCAGCTCTCACTCTCGAAACAGCAACTCTCGGCCTCCAAAAAGGCATACTCGTTCTCATAACTATGGGGGTTTTTTTTTTTCTGGTTTGTTTGGGGTTTTTTTGTTGGGTTTTTTTTGTTTGTTTGTTTGTCTGTTTTGGTTTTTTTGTTTTGTTTTGGGTTTTTTTGTTTTGTTTTTTTTTTTGTTTTTTTTGTTTGCTTGTTTGTTTGTTTTGGTTTTTTATTTTTTTTTTTTTTTCTTACTCCTCACCAATACATGAGAAAAATTAACAACAACCACTAGAAGATTCAAAAATGAAATGCTATTGCTACTAAAATCTGGTGGAGTCAGCCTGAAACAAAATGAAGCGGTACAATCTCCCAAACCAAACCTCAAGTGTAATTACCAAGTTTTTTTTTTTGTTGTTGTTGTTGTTGTTTTGGGTTTTTTTTGTTTGTTTGTTTGTTTTTTGTCTCTGTATGAAACACCAGTGGACCATGCACCACAATATAAATCATATTGCAATGATGGTCCTTAAGCAGCTTTATCTGCTTCTAGCATTTGCTCAGAAGCTTCTAACAATTGGGCTGCTGTAGCACCTTTTGGGAGTAGTCCTAATGCACGTTTAGTTTTTTTCATTAGCATTGTCATATGCTGACATATAAAAAATATTGTTTTCATCTCTTCTATCAAATCGGGATGTGATATTACCACTGAATATAAGTGATCCACAAATTTTGGATATGGCTCCACTCCCTCGTTTAATATTTGTAAAAGAGGGAGTTGCTTGTGCAGGATCATGCACAGTTTACAAAGCTTTATACACCAATTCTTGTGAAAGTTGTAACACTTCAGTTTGAAACCATGCCTGCAAATCTGCACATACAAAAGGACAAGCACCAAGTAACATTTGTGCTTGCACTCCATATAATGCATCGGTGTTCTGTCTAGGAATCACAGCTTCATTTTCACACAGCATTTGCCATTTATGATGAAATTGCAATTGTTGATTCCACCTTTCCCCCCCCCCCCCACTATCCCCTCTACCACCCTCCCCTCCCCATGTTGGATCTAAAAGAGGTGGAGCAGTGGGTGTTAAAGGGTTAAGGGAAGTAGGAGCAGGGATAGGGAACTGATCAGGGGATAAAAATGGATTAGTGCCCCTGGGTTGTTTAGGGTATTCTCCGGAGCAAAAAACTAGGGTTTTTTCAGGGGTATACTCATCCTTGGTCTCCAGTTCTTTCAGCTTCTTCAGCAGTTCCCTGAGTTGCTTGTCTCTGAGTCCCAGTTCTTTCCTTGGTTGTTGCTCTATAGCAGGCACTGATGGTGTTGACAGGTGAAGCAGAGGATTAATTGATGGCAACTGTGGTCAAGAAGATAAATCAGGCATCGGAGGTGGAGAGGAAGGCAGCGGTGGCAGAGTGTTCGGGAGCTGTGGCAGGCAGGCAGGAGGGGGGGGTCTGCATTCCAAGGTTCCTCGCCTGTGTTCTCCGGCTTCTCTCCCTCTGGGTCCTCCGACGATTTTGGTGGTGTTTTCGGTCGCTTTTCGTTTTGCTTCTCAGTCCCATTTTTACTTTTCATCTGACCCTCCAGGGTCAAATGGCACAGTTGGCTGAGCTTGAATCAGTATAGTCCCTTCAGGTGCTGGTGGGGGCACCTTAGGTGTCTCAAATAACTGCCTAGAGGTCAAGTCCATATTTTGAGCATTCATCGGCATTGGTAGATCAGGCGTTAAGGCAGCAAACGCTGAGGCTGCTACTCTTTCACTTTTCGTTTCTTTTAAGGTTTCTCTAATCAATTTCCAGAGTGTGGCTAAGCGTCCTGCCTCCTTATCTCCATCGTTAATTTTATCCCATAGAGCAGTACCTATGGCTTCCCAAGTAGGTAACTCAAAAACGGTACCCATCGAGGGGATCAAGTCTCTATCCTGTGCCCATTTCAGCAATTCTCGTAAGGTCCTGCCTTCGTGTGATAAACCTCTCTTAGAGAGAATACATTGGAGGAGCTTAACTACTGGCTCTTCTTCTTTAGAGAGTGTAGACCCCATCTCCTCCCCAGCCGCTCACCTTTTTCCTGGTGAGATTCTTCAGTTCCGAGGTACCTCTTCCGTTCCGTAGCCGGGCACCAGCTACACAGAGCCCGGGGCAGCAGTCTCCTTTCGACTGGCTTCTCCGCTCCTGCCACACCATTCCTTCGGTCGGCTTTCTCGCTACCCTCTCATCCCAGCTGTCTTCATCGCTCCTGGAAGCAACAGCGAGAGGGTCCCTGTTCGGGCGCCAAATGTGGGAAAAAAATCCGCGGAGGCTTAAAGGACGACACGCAGTCACCAATATGGTTAAAGTGAAGTCGTTTATTAACAATTCACACTCGCTTTATATAGAGCCTTTGTTTATATAACGATATCTTGCACGTGGCTATATCTTGGACACAAATTCTGTTCTCACAGAACTTCTGCTGGCTACCTCATTATCCTGTTATTCTTCTTTTCTACTGCCAGCTCCCTTATCTTTTTCCCATAGCTCATCTTTCAGTAACCTTGCAACTGGGTCTTAAGGCCCTTAGTTTACTCTAGCTAAAGCTAAAGAGTCAGGATTGCTCACATGTCTGTTTTCTTCCAGACAGTTTCCCAACACTTCAGTCTTTGACTTCAGAAGAAATTTTGTACAAGTAAACCTATCAATTAAATTATTTTTGTTTTGGGGCCCACTCTTCTATTTCTGTAATCTCTCAGGGTATGCGTACATTTCAGACTTGTGAAGAGAAGCTGACTTTTGCTTTCAGAAGCAATCTTATTACAGAACTATGTACAGATAAGGTTTGTGACAGGAGAGCGACTGAATATATATAGAGATAATAATCTCCAGCAATTATAGGGAATACATTTGATGAAGGTGGGTTTTTTTTATTTTCTGTCCAGGGTTAAGATCCCATCTATGTTCATGTCTGTCCTGTACCTGATTTTTAGAAATTTGAATGTGAAGTCCCTGCTGCTCAGGAGGAAAATTTTGAGGTTGCATTATTCTGCGGGGAGAGATGTCTCCTGTTAAAATCCTGGTTTGCTTAAAATACTTTCACATTCTTTGTAGCATAGAGTAAAATTAAGGGTTAGAAGTAACCCTAAGTTGAGAGTTTAACACTAAACTATATATTGTTTATTCTGTCTGATTCAGTGTGTGTTTTGTATTTAAATAAGCCAAAACAACTTTGGCAGATTTTCACTCCATTATTGTATTGAACAATTTAGTTTCTTCAGAGCTGGCAGATTCTGTTTGGGAACAAGCTCAGTAGTGATTGAAATGTGTGTTATCAATGAGTGTTCTCACCACTGGACTGTTGGGCATAAATGTAACTACTTACACACTGTCTTTTTGAGTCCAGTTATAAATCTAGTTTAAGAGAACTGAGCAGTTTACTTTAAAACGTAGAAACAAGCAATGTCCACAGTTCCACTCAAACATGTTATTGTAGGATGCTGGCACCTGAGTTCAAAAATTTCAGGTTGAACAGAACTGTATTTTTAGCAGAGAAATTGTCCAGATCTACTTACAGTTTGTATCTTCAGCTTAAGCCTGTTACTCTCTGCATAATGTACAGCAGAACTAAAAATAAATTTAGTAATGTTTTAAAATATTCTAATGGTAATTTATTGCTCAATAAACATTTTCATATTTAAAAGTTCAGAAAACAGCCTTTTGAGATTTACAAACATTTGAGATACTTTCTGCCATGATTCTACGTGTCTTTTTCTTTTTTAACTGCTTGGCTTGATCCAGATGAGTTCTTCTAAAAGAGTGACATGTTTTATAATGCTTGCAGTAAACATAAAAAAATACTACATAGTATATTAGACACTGTTTTCTGTCTTCTACAGATTTGCTGTTCTTCAAGTCCAACTGTAATGTCAAGTTCTTGTAGCAGTAGTTCTTTATCACCCCTTGGACCACTTTGTAGACAGCGATCATTAGTAAATGGTGTTTTATGTTCGGAGTCTGGCACGTCAGGTGTTTCTTCACCAACATATAGCTATCCAAAAGCACCAGGTTTTGAATGAGAAGATCAGGTATGTGAATAATATGGGTCTAGAAGTGTAAGTGCAATCTTAAGCTAAATTAGATTCAGCAGAAGATGTTGTCTGCCTGCTGTATCAGCACTGACTTTTGTTAACTTAGAACACAAGACAGAGGAAAGAACAATTTTTCCTAAGGAGAGAAAGAGAGAGCACCTTTGCAGGGTTTCCTGCTAGTCAGAAAGTCACTGAAAATTACTGGCCTGAAAGGAACAGAGGTCCTTTTCATCCTGCTCTGCAAGAAATCAGTGGGCAAAGAAAAATTGCTTAGAATTCCTTTTTATTTAAGTATGTTTCACTTGTTTCAAAAATTATTTACATTCAAAAAAAATCTCTCCTTATCCTTGACCTTTTTTGTTTGTTTGTTTGTTTTGGGTTTTGGGTTTGGTTTTTGTTGTCTGCAAATTTTGTTTGTTCATTTTGTTATTTGCAGCATGATCTATGAAAAATCTAGGCATTTTCCATTCAAACTTCTGGCTACTGTCCCACCAAATTCTTGTGGAAGTATTCTCCAGGTGGTGAGCATTTGGGACATGTTATTTTTGTCACAGCGTGATGCTAGCATGGCTGTTCACTTTTTGGACCAGAAATATCTCTCACATGCTCAGTTATGCATATAAGTGGAACAATTGCAATGCTGTTTCTTTTCCATGTATATATACTCTACGATCATTAAAATTTTTCTCTCCACATGGGACTGCAATGAAGGAAATTAAGTCAATCTGTTGGAAGATACCATTACAGAGATGCCACTGACCCATCATGAATTAATAATATATTTTACAGCAACAACCCATAAAGTTCATATATAACAGATATTTTTCTTCTTTTAGGCAAAGCGTCAAAGCTTCCTAGCTGAGTATCAGGAGAAAATAAATGAACAAGACAACAAGCAGGTATTGTCAAAAGCTAAATTCTGAAAATATTTTGCCCTTTCTGTTAACTTATTAGTGTAGGATCCAAGTTATGTGGTGCTTTACAAATTAGTCTAAGGAAAATTTGAGTGCAGTGACAGGACAAGGGACAAGAGGCACAAACTGAAACATGGGAAGTTCTTTCTGTACATATGGAAATACTTTTTTCCTGTGTATGTGAGACTGAGCACTGAAAAAAGCTGTCTAGAGAGGTTGTGGAGTCTCACTTTTTTGAGTAATAGAAAAGCTATCTGGACACGGTCCTGGAAAGCTGACTCTGGGTTCTGTGAAAATGTACAAGAGATGTGTACTGCATGGAGCATGAAGAATGAGAAGAATATGAGGCAATTTGCAGATACTTTTGATTATGGCAAATTTATGGCAGTCTTCACAATGAAGCTGTAAATGAACTTGATTTGGAAGTGGATAGTATTTATGGAAGATGAGAATTATGATAATGTACTGGAAACTCTGCACCAAGTTCCTATAAACTTTGTGAAGTTATTTTTCATTTTATCTTGTTACATGATTACATTTTGTTTGGATTTTGTACATTTTGTTATTTAATGTGAAAAAAATGTTCAGCTAGGAAAAATTAGCACAGGTATAAGTCATTATATAACATGAGAAAACACAGTCATGTTTCTTTACTATCTAAACCAAAGATCAGTTTATGCACCAATTGCGTTTGGATTAAATGAGAAAATAACAGGTAAAAACAATGACATGGAATTTAATTTGCATACACATGCATAATGAAATAGTACAGTTCCTCAGGCTTCAGCTAACTGATTATGTTAGTAGAGCTTATTTGCAAGTATTCAAATATATTTTTACCGAAAGCAGAATTCCCTCATGTGGTAGTGATTCCCAGCCACACAGGAGAAATGCACTTGCTGGTAAATGAAAAATATTGTAATCTATTAATTCAGAGGGTTCTTCTGTATTTCTTTCTGTTTGAATTAAAATAACTACTCAAGAAAATACATACTGTTTATTTGATATGTTTGTAATAAATTTTTGTAAGTGTGTTTGTGTATGTATATACACACACACACATATGTATACACACACATACACACACACATATGTATATGTTGTTCGTGTTTTTTTAACAGACTCATCTCAGTGTTTTTTCAGTGGTTAATCCACTTGCTTTAAGTATAGCTTCCAGTGTGGCCTCCAGTGTTGGATCAGATAGTTCATCGCCTACAACTGTCTCTGCTATCAGTGCCAGAGCTCTCCCATTCTATTCTGGCAGTAACACAGTTGAATCAGTAATAGGTAAGTCTTAACATAAAATCTTGGATTGTACATGTTCTGTTGCATTAATCAAGTGAGTGTTTAAGGTTCAGAGACTTTATTGGTAAAGGCAAAAGTATACATACCTGCTTTATTACATGTAATTAAAAGCAGTATCTGAAATTTTGTTTACACATATTTTTACCTCAAATCATTATTTTTCATAAAGTCTCCAATGTGAGTGTAGAAATGAGTGAATAGGGCATTTAAACTAAAATTCTGGCTTTGTTTTTGACCCAGTGATTTTAAAAAATGTGTTAAACCTTCATAATGCCACTCACTGTTGCTAGAAGTACTGTTGTCTGAACTTCTGTTGGTGGGATGATGAGATTTGACTTTACATTTTTAATGTTAGCACAGTCAAATAAAAATGAGAATTTTTTCTTTAGCTGAATGCATGATTTCCAGTCTGGTTATTTGTATGTTCATGGACAACATGTTTTGTTAACACTATGTGGACCAGATCTGAAAGGATGCAAAGAAGAAGAGCCCTTGCTTTCTAGGTGCATAAGACAGATTTTGGGAAGTACTTCAAAAAATTCCTGAAATTTGTCCAGAGCTTACTTTTCCCTTAATACCAATCAGGCAGTTTGTGTGAAAAATGGATAAATATTTCAGTAATACTTAGACACTGGGAACTTCAAAACTGGGCATGGTATTCCTGCTGTGGTCTCATAGGTGCTGGACAGAGAGAAGTAATCACTTCCCCCAGCCTGCTGAGTACAGTTCTGCTAATGCAGAACAATATGCTCTTTAGATTTCATTGTTTCTTGACTATCTAAAAACTCTCTACTGCTGCAGAACATGCTGAATGTGTCATTGATTAGAATTATGTTCTTCAGCCTTTTGAGATCCCTCTGAACAGCAGTTCTTGCCATTGGGAGTATTGGCTGCTCCCCTTTAATTTAGTGTTATCCACAAGCTTGTTGAAATTTGTTGTACTTTTATGCTAAATGTGATTTATTCAGGGGGCACAGCAGGCAATGTTGTGATTTGAGAGATGCTGTATTGCCCATTCTGTGGTGCAAGTCACATGATCAGGGAGTCACTGTCATTAGCTTTGTACTTGAAGCTTTCTGTGTTTAAATCGATGTGTGAGCAGCAACCAGGAGACTGCAGACAGTGAGTCAGCACTTTGGCATGGTAAGTTAGGCATTTGAGCTTTTAATGTTTTTAGGAAAAGTAATCTGTGCAGAATATTAAATGGTGTATCTTCTTTTGCAGTCTCACAAGGGTATAGCTTGCTTTCTTTGAGGGTGTGTTTGAACTGTATGTTGTAACAGAAAACAAATTTTGAATTATATTAATTTCAGAACTAGAATGAATAGAGTCTTTGATTTTATTCTGTGCTAGTAATACAATGTCATCAGCTTATGGTTAACATTTTAAAATACTATGGAATGAAATAACATTTTTGTCAAGATAAATATTACTTCTGGAATTAGTAGAGACTAGTTGGCTGAAAGAAGTCATGACAAAAATATTATGGTCTAATTTCTATATACTAGATATGGTGCTAATTCAGTATAATTTTTAAATCATGACACACTGAACAAATGAGGAAAAGTAATTTAAATAGTGATATGCTATGTTTCTTGTGTCCCAGCTTGATTATGTTATGAGCACAAGAGAGTTTTGATTCCCCTGAGTTAGAATAGGAGTTGCTGTCTTCAGATGTTTTTCTAAACAGTTTTCAGTATGCTGCTAACAGAATCTGAATCATAAAATACATGTCTCACCTGTTCTTTTTCCAGTGTTTGTGGCTATACAGGATGTCTGTAAAAATAAAGTGCTGCACATAATCTGAAGAGCAGAAAATTAAGATGTTATTGTAGAACAGAAAATAAACAAATGGTGTTCTTGTAGGAAGTGATGGACTGAGGGATCATTTAAAAAAAGGATTGAAGGAGCTGCAGCAAGGAAAAGGGCAAAGAGATTATGGGAAAAGGGTATGAATAGGTTCGAATAAAGAGTTAGGGGAAGGTTCCATTAGCAAGGATGAGGAAGCTTTGTCAGACAGTGGGGTCTGTGGCCCTTTATCTTGATATCACAGAGAACTCGGTCTGCTCTCAGCAATAATCCCAAGAGCTGGGGGCAAGAACAGTGCAGAGGAGTTGGGAGTAACCTTACCATTTAGACAGAATTACTATTTAGCATTGAGACTTGGACAATATATTGAAAACTGGAAGTGATGGAGTAAAAGAAGGTACATTGCTGCAGTCTGCTGTCACAGTCAAGGGAGATGGGCTGAGTTGTCTGATTTTTGTTTGCCTGATCTGAGAACTGCAGGGTGTATGAAGTCCTACTGAAAATTATAATTAAAAAAAGAAAAAAAGAGGTTAAATATTATTAAAGATAATAGAGAAGTCAGATGAGCAAAGTGTCAAAGGAGACAGATTTGGAGAAGGATAAACAAAAAATGGGCATCAGTGAAGGGAAATGACTTGAGTGATAGGAGAAGGTAGAACCTTAAGACTAGGGAACATCTGCCAGCCTGATACTCCACCTTGTTGCCTGTGTTAGGTTCTGTGTGGACCTCCTCTTCCAAATTTTTTAATTGCTTCCATTGCTTCCTATTTGATACTCAGGCTTGGGGATTTTGCCTGTCTGGGAGACTTGCCATTCAAGGAAAGTTGATATTTCTCCTTTTGCTTTCCATAAATGTAATCATAAGGTGCTGTCTGTTTTCTCTCCCTGCACTCCAGTGACTTTGTACCATGTGAGCTGGAGAGAGAGACAGAAGGTATCAGAAATTATTATTTGAAAACTTAGATAATAAACAGTAAGGAGACACATCTATCCTTTTTGTGGTAGGGGAGGATGAGTGTGGTAGAATGAGTTAAGGCCTCACATGAAAAGAACATGACAGATTAGTGATTTAGTAAAGGTGCAGGCTTAGATTTTATTTACTATTTGAGCAGTATGCTTTATGTCAGCCTCATTGTGTTTTGTTCGTGCTTTTCATACTTGTTTAGCAACATGCTGCAAATAATACCAAATATTAATAATGTCAGGGTGATGTGGGGAACTGCAGGAGTTTGAAAAAAGCAGTTTGTTTCCCTATTTCAAGAGAGTGACAGTGCTGGTGATGGGATCTTAAGGCCTCTCTTTTCACAATTAAGAACATTTTGAATATTTTTGCAGGAAAGTGTAACATCTTTACTGGGTGTCTTGCAGCATTGTGATGTGAGGTTTGCTGTCACAGGTGTGTAGTGGTTTTGCTCAAAGGACGATGAGACAGGTTTATATATGTGAAGTTTTACTAATGTTTTTTGTAGCTGATGGCACAGCTAGATAGTGAATCATAGTGAAAATTATTTCCAAATAAATATAGAAACATAAGAAAGGAAAGCGAGAAGAAAGGGAAAGACAAAACTGTTCCAGCAGCCAGGTGGAAAGAGAAATGACAGGTAGTGCAGACAGGCATGCTCTCCAGAACAGCAGGTAATTCTCTCCTGTGTAATACTTTCCCCGTATTTGCTGTGTTATCTGTAGTTTCACATCAAGACTGTCGCAAACTCCTTACCAGCTCTTCTTGGTTATGATATTACTGTCAGTTGAAGGACACTTTGGTCAGTGGATGGTGCTGTGTGCTAGCTGGTTGCTGAGCTGTGTCCAAAGGTATTATTGGTTCCTCCAGTGTAAATCAAAAGCTACAATCATGAGTAGAAGAGGGGAAAGGAAACATGATTCTTGCATGTAGAAAATCCGCAGAGGCTTAAGGACAACACGTAGTCACCAACATGGTTAAAGTGAAGTTGTCTATTAACAATTCACACTTGCTTTATAAAGAGTCCTTGTTTATATAACGATATCTTGCAGGTGGCTATATCTTAGCCACAAATCCTGTTCTCACAGAACTTCTGCTGGCTACATCATTATCCTGTTATTCTTTTCTGCTGCCAGCTCCCTTGTCTTTTTCCCATAGCTCATCTTTCAGTAACCTTGCAACTGGGTCTCAAGGCCCGTAGCTCACTCTGGCTGAAGCCAAATAGTCAGGATTGCTCACGTCTGTTTTCTTCCAGACAGTTTCCCAACATATCCCCCTTTTTGTTTTTCAGCAATCCTGACTTACTTCATCATGCGAGATAACATGCTAATGATACATTGCCATAAACTACATACTAATAACACAAAAGCAATAATAACATACTAATAATCAAAACCAATAATAACAAATATAATTGATAAACCTTGTCTAATTAAATCTCTAAGCTATCCCCATATCCTTAAGTGATTTAACCATTCATTTAACCCAGTATATGCAACAGTTAATTTTTTCATGTTATCTTAATCAATCACTTTTGGTTGTGAATTGACTCTGAATGATCAGATAAATTCATGCAATACATTCCATCAAAGTCTTCACAAACATAACCTAAAAGCTAACAATAAAAAGTCAGTGGCAGCACGATATTGTAAAAGTGCATGTCTGACACTATCAACATCTTTTAACATCTTGTATGTTAAAATACCAGAAGTTAAGGTCATCTGCTTAGCAGTGCAACAGAATAGCACAATCAACAATCAACATAAAGACCAGAGATCCCATAATCAACATATAAACGATCACATGAATTACAACATTAACAAAAGCCTGTTATCAATACAACACAATACGAAAAGCACATTTCACACTGCGGTGGAAGGACTTAAATACCTTTTTAGTATGAGGAAGGTCTGGTGTCCACTGGCGCGTAGAGCCAAGGGGGTAGGGGAGGCTTATCCGACAAAAATTCGTTGGGGGGCCCCAAAAGCGGCCCCAGACCCCTCCCGGGTCACGGCACAATGGAGTCCTGGTTTCCTCCATGGTCATCAAATTGAGGCCGAAAAAGGTCTAATAAAATTGTTTAGAGACAGAATTCCAAGCCTTTAAACAGCAAAGGCACACTCCCCCCCCCCCCCCTCTTTTTTTTTTTTTTTTTTTTCTCTGCTGTGGTGTATGCAGCAGGGCTCATTTTCTGAGCAGCAGCAGTGTCAGTGGGGGTAGAGACAGCAGCTGCAGCTGTAACAGACACTGGCAAGGCTCACCAGCCGTATCTGAGTTGTGCCCTTGTGTGAGGGGGGCGAGAAGTGGCTGTGGAGGCAGGAGCAGGGGTGCTCTCTGCACGAGGAGCAGCTCCCACTCTCCACAGCAATTCTCGGCCTCCGAAAAGGCGTGCTCAATCTCATGACTGTGTTTTGGTTTTGTTTTTTTTTTTTTTTTACTTCTCACCAATATATGAGAAAAATTAACAACAACCACTAGAAGATTCAAAAATGAAATGCTATTGCTACTAAAATCTGGTGAAGTTAGCCTGAAAAAAAAATGAAGTGGTACAATCTCCCAAACCAAAATTGCGAGTATAATTACCAACCAAGTTTTTTATCTCTGTATGAAATACCAGTGCACCATGCACCACAATATACATCAATATTGAGGACTATATTGCAATGATGGTCCTTAAGCAGCTTTATCTGCTTCTAGCATTTGCTCAGAAGCTTCTAACAATTGGGATGCTGTAGCACCTTTTGGGAGTAGTCCTAATGCACGTTTAGTTTTTTCATTAGCGTTGTCATATGCTGACATATAAAAAAATTTGTTTTCATCTCTTCTGACAAATCCAGATGTGATGTTATTGCTGAATATAAGCAACCCACAAATTTTGAATATGGCTCTGCCCCCCCCTGTTTAATATGTGTAAAAGAGGGGGTTGCTTGTGCAGGATCATGCACAGTTTGCAAAGCTTTATACACCAATTCTTGTGAAAGTTGTAACACTTCAGTTTGAAACCACGCCTGCAAATCTGCACATACAGCACCGAGTAACATTTGTGCTTGCACTCCGTATAATGCATCGGTGTTCTGTCTAGGAATCACAGCTTCGTTTTCACACAGCATTTGCCATTTATGATGAAATTACAGTTGTTGAGAAGGAGTTAACAGAGTATTAATGAGCATTTTTGTGTCATATGGAGTCAACAACTGAGCAGTAAAAAGATGTTGCAAAAGAGATTGAGTAAATGACGATTTCAAACCGTACTGCGTAATGGCAGCTTTGGCTTCTTTTATCATTTTCCAATGTAACGCAACCCATTGACCTCCTCCTCCTGGTCCCACAATCACTGGTAAAGCCATCGGACCCATACTGGGAACCATTTCTCCTTCAACTATAGCATTTCGAATAATTCCCTTCCATCCAGTTACCAGATACACACTCCCACCTCCCCCACTATCCCCCCAACCACCCTCCTCTCCCCATGTTGGATCTGGAAGAGGTGGAGCAGTGGGTGTTAAAGGGCTAAGGGGAGTAGGAGCAGGAATAGGGAATGGATCAGGGGGTAAAAAGGGATTAGTGCCCCTGGGTTGTTTGGGATGTTCCCCGGAGCAAAAACTAGGGTTTTTTTCCAGGGGTATACTCATCCTTGGTCTCCAGTTCTTCAAGTTTTTTCAGCAGTTCCCTTAGTTGCTTGTCTCCGAGTCCCAGTTCTTTTCCTTGGTTTTTGCTCTATAGCAGGCACTGATGGTGTTGACAGGAGAAGTGGAGGATTAATTGATGGCAACTGTGGTCAAGAAGAAAAATCAGGCGTCGGAGGTGGAGAGGAAGGCAGCGGTGGCAGAGCGGCTGGGAGCCGCTGCAGGCGGGCAGGAGGGGGGGTCTGCATTCCAAGATTCCTCACCTGTGTTCTCTGGCTTCTCTCCCTCTGGGTCCTCCGACAGTTCTGGTGGTGTTTTCAGTCACTTTTGGTTTTGCTTCTCAGTCCCATTTTTGCTTTTCATCCAAACCCCAGGGTCAAATGGCACAATTGTCTGAGCTTGAATCAGTACAGCCCCTTCAGGTGCTGGTGGGGGTTCTTTAGGTGTCTCAAATAACTGTTTAGAGGTCAAGTCCATATTTTGAGCATTCATCGGCATTGGTAGATCAGGCGTTAAGGCAGCAAACGCTGAGGCTGCTGCTGCCCTCTCACTTTTCATTTCTTTTAAGGTTTCTCTAATCAATTTCCAGAGTGTGGCTAAGCGTCCTGCCTCCTTATCTCCATCGCTAATTTCATCCCAGAGGGCAGTACCTATGGCTTCCCAAGTAGGTAACTCAAAAACTGTACCCATCGAGGGGATCAAGCCTCTATCCTGTGCCCATTTCAGCAATTCTCGTAAGGTCCTGCCTTCGTATGATAAACCTCTCTTAGAGAGAATACATTGGAGGAGCTTAACTACTGGCTCTTCTTCTTTAGAGAGTGTAGACCCCATCTCCTCCCCAGCTGCTCACCTTTTTCCTGGTGAGATTCTTCAGTTCCGAGGTACCTCTTTCGTTCCGTAGCCGGGCACCAGCTACACAGAGCCCGGGGCAGCAGTCTCCTTTCGACTGGCTTCTCCGCTCCTGCCGCACCGTTCCTTCGGTCGGCTTTCTCGCTACCCTCTCATCCCAGCTGTCTTCATCGCTCCTGGAAGCAACAGCGAGAGGGTCCCTGTTCGGGCGTTAAATGTAGAAAATCCGCGGAGGCTTAAGGACAACACGCAGTCACCAATATGGTTAAAGTGAAGCCGTTTATTAACAATTCACACTCGCTTTATATAGAGCCTTTGTTTATATAACGATATCTTGCAGGTGGCTATATCTTGGCCACAAATCCTGTTCTCACAGAACTTCTGCTGGCTACATCATTATCCTGTTATTCTTCTTTTCTGCTGCCAGGTCCCTTATCTTTTTCCCATAGCTCATCTTTCAGTAACCTTGCAACTGGGTCTCAAGGCCCGTAGCTCACTCTGGCTGAAGCCAAATAGTCAGGATTGCTCACATGTCTGTTTTCTTCCAGACAGTTTCCCAACACTTGCACTAGTGGCAGTCACTTGCTCTGGGAGCTTACCTTAACACTCCAGATGGTAAGTGTAACAGGATGGTGAGAAGAAGAAAGGAAACGTGCTTCCCAGAGAACAAGAGCAGTTGAGTATAAGGGCAAGATAGGTGGGCTGCAGACATATGTAAAGGGCAAAGGGAGGGAAGACAAAGTGTATCCACAAGGATCCAAAACCCGGTAGGGAAGAGCACTTTTTATCTGGGTCTCATACAGTAATCAAATAAAAGGAGGTCATCTCTCTCCTTCTTACCATGTTGTGTAGAAGAACTGGCTTAGGCACCTGTCTCCAAGAGAATGTTAGCTGCTGGAAAACTTTGAAAAGCAAGGTCAAATCACTTCAGGCCAAAATAAAGATGCAGAGAATGCTTTTTCCCTCTCACTGTTAGATACCAAGCTGCTTTGTATGTACTGCTGAGAGCTGATGATTATAGAATGGGCATGTTGCCATACTAATAAAAGCTGCTTTGATTTTGAGACCCAGGCTATTAACTCTTCACAAAGACCTCTGTTAACTTTCAAGTATCTTTGTTGTGTGCTTCATTGTGTTGTAATTAAACACTATCTCTTGGCTGGTATTTTGCTCTGGACAGCTCAGGCAGGTTCCTGCTGAGCATTGTTCTGTGAATCCTGCTTCTAGGTCAGTAGCTCACTTTTGTATTATCTGGAGCACCATTTCAGTACAATCTGTTACATAGCCTAGTCAACATTAGAAAATGCCTGTACAGAAAAGCAGTGCACTGATCTTGTATTAATGATCCAAGTAGTCCTTTCAATTCCTGACTTTTAGGACTTTTAAACCAGCTAGTTTGACTACTTCTGCCAAAGATTATCTGCAGTTTACAGTGCCTCATGTTTAGGACTAGGTTATGAGAGAGGAATCAAGCTAATTCCAAGAGGATTAAGAGATGCCTTTTGGATTTTCTGGAAACTGATACCCAAGCTAGCGTGCCTTTTATTTCTGATGGTTCCTTTTCAACTTACTTAGTCTTTGTTCCAGTTTTTAATTATCATTTTCTACATAAAATATAAAAATTATTTACAAAGTAATCACTATGATTGAACTCAGTGACTGGGATAGTCACTTTCCTACCTGTATAATCAATATTTATGCAGACTTTCTCTCCTGTCCTTCTGACTGTACAGTTAGTTGAAGTATAGGTGCAGAGGGATAAATTCCTCATTACACCCCTTTATGTACAGAAAAGAATTGAAGAGGAAGAAGGGAAAACCATATTCATCTTCTAACACTTCAGAAGCAGTGGACCTAATAAGTACACTGCTCAGAACTCTTTCGTGGTATTTCCTAGTGAAATTTTAGACTTACATAAGCGTTAAAATGAGAAGCAGTCCAACAGTTTAGTCTAAATGAAATACTGATTTTTATTTTTACTTTATTTTAAAATATTGCACATCAGCATATGGCTATTCTGACACTCCCTGTATCTGTGTGCCTTGATACTTGGTTACCTCAAGGGCTAACTGTTGAAAGGGGCATTTACAGTTCCTTTCTCAGGTATAATACCTGGTTTTATTAGATAATAATAAAAAACATATTTACTCAGGTATCCAAGTCTTATTTTTCCTCATTTTCTGTTGTACTGCATCTGAACACAAAGGGTGACACAGATTTATTTATTTATCAAGGTAGATCATCACTTCTTCATTATCCCCTGTTCCTCTTGCCAGTTTAAAGAGCTGTAAAGTCCTTATATGAAAATTTTCCCTTTTAAGGGGATTTCCTTCACTATCTGCTTAAAATCACGACCTAAATGTGAAAGAGTACTGTAATGGAAGCAGTAACAAAAATACTAAAATAAAGTTTCCTTATTGCAGCCATCATTATAGTTTTATGAGTAATTCAAGGATAATAAATTGCTGCATTGCTTTGTTTAACAGGATCTGCTTTAGATTTGCATTTTAATGATGTGAACATCACATCCATAGATAGAGAAATCAAAGATCAAGACGGCAGTGACCTTGGATTGCCAAGTAAGAGCTCCAATTTGTAGAATTATTTAAAATACCTTTCTTCCTTACCTTTCTAAATTTTTACTCATCAAAATAGTTAACAACAGCAAAGACTTTAAAGAAAAGTGCTCAGTTTTGTACCAGCTGTTTATCTTTGTGGTCCAAAAAAGTCTTATTTTGCAAGGGATCAGTCTAGTGAATACTTTGGAGGGTTTTTAACACTCTTAATGGCTTGGGCCCATGAGCATAATAGTTGATGGAAGGACTTCTATGCCTTTAAAGAAAGGCATTAAGCTTGAGCTTGGCTGCCTGCATGCTGGGCACTGCTAACGTCCAATAGCAAGCAGTATGTGCTCTGGGTACCCACAGGCACTTCCATAGTTAGGCGGTTGTTGAGAGATAGAGTGGGGAGAAGGAGCTAGCAACCTTTATGTCTAGTACTTGTGAGTTAAGAGCTTGATCTTTCTATGATTCTAACCTGGAAGGAGCAATTTAGTTGAAGGTCTGTTGGGAAGTAGTCAGCCATTTGACCTCTTCTGGGAAAGGAGAGGAAGACAGCAAAGGAGAGCAGTGCAGGGAAGAGAGGAAGGATGAAGGGTGGGTGGAACATCAAGAAATTAAATTGCCACCTTTTCATAATGAAAGTGGAAAAGGGAAAATAATCAAGAGGAGAAAAAAAAGGTAGCGAAAACTGAGGAACTATGATTCCATTATCTTAGTCCTTTGGGAATCATGAAGCAAGAGAACAGACACTTTTTTGTACTGCTTTCCTTTTTTTTCCTGGTATCTCTTTTGTTTGCATTTCTTTGAAGGAGGTCTACAGTCATCAATAAGTTGGTTGTGCATATGTGTTCAGCTTCCACTTGGGCAAACAAAACCATATTCTTTCATGTCTTTCTTTCCCTGTGGCCCTAGACAAGAAGGATAAAACAACTGTATCTACACCCTGGTTTATTATTGCTTATCATTGCTTTCAGGAGAAAAGTTTGCATGGGCTCTCCATGGGCTGTGGTTCTTTGGTCAGTATCCACCTGCTCTGACTTTGTCCTGTCCACAGATTGCAGGGAAGTACCTACTTGTACAGTAGTCTTTTCCAAACCTTCTATGGGCTGCAGAGAGGCTGCTCTAGAGAAATCTCTGCTCTGGAGACAGGAGCACTTCCTTCCCTTCCTTCTTTTCTGACCTTCACTTTTGCAGGGTTGCTTCTCATGCTTTTTGTTACTTTCTCCTCTGCCTGTATGGCATTTTTCTTGCCTTTTCTTAAGTATGTTTTTCCAGAGGTGCCACAAAGTACGGCTGAAAGACATGGCAGTGTCCTGCAGTGGGTCCTCTGGAGCTGGCCAGTGCTGGCTGTGTCTGCCACAGGGCAAGCCCTGGCCTCTCCTGGGCACCCCCTGCACCAAAATATGAAATATCTCCTGGGCACCCCCTGCCCTATATAAAATGCATGCTGACTGTATTTCCCAAAACGCAAAAAGTGCAACTGGTTGTTGAGAATACTGTAAGAACCAGAAAAAGGAATATTTTTTCTGCTGCTATGCCATACAGTGTTTCTTTGGTGACTTCACCTGTATTATATATGTTGGTTGTTATATATCTGTCCTGTATCTTACTATATAGTCATGAGGCTGACCTTGGTAACAAGTATTTACAGATAGATTTTTTAAGACATTGTGCTAATGCAACTTAAAATGAGCATCCCTGTCTTTTTGTTTTGAAATACTTCTAAAAGGAATGTTTTCTCTGATCACATGAATTCATCTTTTTTAAGCAAAACCAGAAAACTATAATCATGACCCATCATTTTTTGACTCCTATCTTTTTAAAAGAAAAGGTGATGTCATTTTTTGTTGATATTGAAACAATATTGATTAATAAAATCTTCATAATAAATGCCAAACTGTTTCCTGACCATAAGATGCACTGCATCCTGTGCACTTTTATTCAAGTAATTGCATGATTGGAGATGCTTTTTTTCATACCTATTTTTTATTTTTATTATTACTATTATTATTATTATTATTATTATTGTTGTTGTTTAGGGAAATTGTGAGCAGTGCATTTGTTTGACTCAATTATTATTAATTTTTAGTTTGTTTCAAACTCAGCTCTCATAGAGAGTTAAGTACATTTGATATATTAAGTTACTGAACAAAAGCAAACGTGTATAGAGGAAATAGAGCTATGTCTGATTTACTAGTGGATGTAATCACTAGTATGATTTACTGTGAATGATTTTCAAGGTATATAGTCTCACTTGTTTAACTCTAGTTTATGTATTACAATAAAAGCCAAAGTTTTCATAATCCTTTAATTTTCAGTCTTTTTCCAATTCCATTAGTTGCTGGTTGTAAAAATAAATATGTCTGCATACTGCTTTGGAACAAATACTTTTTGTTTGGTTGGTTTGTTTTGTTCTGTTGTGTTTTTTTTTTTTTTCCTAATGCACATACAGGTCAAAGATTACTGGGAAGTTCAGCACCTATCAGTATACCAGGTTCTCTTGTTCGTTCCTCATCTTCACATTCATCATCATCCCTTTCAACCTCTCCACTCAGTTCTCTTTCACAATCGCTGTCTCAGTCCTTTGTATCATCCACTACGGCTCCTCACCCCCAGCAGCCTCAGCCTTTGAAGATAGAACATAGCATGTTAGGCACCGCAGCCTCTTCTCACAACTCTTTAGGTAAGTAAGAGGAAGGCTGCACTTTATGCGTTGTAAGAGGGAACTCAATGGCAGGTAAGAAATGTTCGGTTCAAGGCTTTGCATGGTTTTTATGACTTAATCTGGACAGCACAGCTTGGCTATTGTAATTGTTAACAGTAGTGATAATGGAGTTATATGTATTACATGGGAAAAAGTTAAAGGACTGAACTTCCATTCTTAAGGAAGAGGTCTTTGTAGAGGAGATCTCTACAGAGGCATTTGAAAAGGGTAAAATACAGCAGTTGACATACAGGCAGCACGAATGCATTTAAGCTGCATCATTTTACTAAAGGAAAACACAAAATAGAGATAAAGGAAGAATCAAAATGATGAATGAGCTTCTAGGAGCAAAGCTTTTTGTATATAAATTTCTACTTTTCCTTCTTTTGTGGCTTGTACTTTCATTTATTAGAAGTGGCAACAAAGAAAAACATGTAACTCTCCTGAATTGTTCTAAATACTTTAAGCATTTCTCAGACTGTTGCATTTCTGAAGGTACTGAAATACTGTGATGGGTCTTGCAGAGAAAAGTATAAATTTTGTGTATGTGGCCACATCTATTTTATTTAGTGCATGAAACATTTTGCAGCAGTGTGTGCAGAGTGATTATTTTTTCTTTGTTTTACAGGTTTAAGTGGTGTTACAGGGAGCATTTGGGACTTTGTAACTGGGAGTTTCTCTTCTAGTCCATCCCCGCTACTAAGCAGTGGCCTTACCCCCTCAATAAGTTCAAACACCAGTGGGTGTTTGACTCAAATTAGGCAGGAACTTGATGATGCCAAGAGAAAACTAAAGCACTGGGAAGAATCCTGGCAACAAGTCAAACAGGTATGCTACCTTATGGTAATAAATTAAACAGATTTGTTTTGTTTTAAACAAACAAGTAGCTCCTATTGCTTTTCCTTTTTATGTATCTTCTTATCATTGGACCCAGATTTCTAGTACTATCTGTCAAATAAATGTTTTCCCCATCCTCAGAATGAGCTAGTGGAATAAAAGAAATTGAGCTTTTTAAAGGGCAGGTTTTTTTTGAAAGTTTATCTGCCTCTAGACTGTGGCACTTAAACATATCCAGGGTAGAGCTGAACAGCAATGTATATTGATGTTTAAGTAACTAAAGACATACATTCGCTTCCATACCTCTTTCAGATAATAAACACAAAGAAATAGAGGCTTGCCATCAGCTGTGGTTATAGAGTGTACCTGGACAGTATCTAGCCATCAGCAGTCAAACTGATGTTGATAACTGCTGGTGTAGTGCCTTTTCTGTAGAACTTTCCTTCCACTTGTGTTGTCTTCTCTGTGTCAAGGAGTAGCTAAATAGCTTTACTAAATTCTTATGTTTTTTTATGTTTCTTGACATTAATTTATGAATTTAGCATTTAAAATGTGTCTCAGTTATAGAACTCTGTAAAAGCTTCTGGTTGTTTATGGACAAGTAACAGTGATAATATGTAAAAATTATGTTACGACAAAACAAGAAGAATTGATAATTGGAAGGGAGGATAAGAAGGGACAAGCATTAAATTTGACAGAAAATGCATTTTTATGTCTAAAATGAGAGATTACAGGCATCAGTGGAGGCTTTTGAATTTGCTCTTCTGTTGTTAATTTAAAAAATGTATTTTTTTGTATTCTTGAAATCTCTTTCTCTCAGGCATGTGATACATGGCAAAAAGAGGCTCAAGAAGCAAAAGAACGTGCTGACATTGCAGATGCAGACAAACAACTTGCTCTTCAGAAGAAAGAGGAAGTGGAAAATAAGTTAAAAAAGCTGAAGGTGCAATTAGCTGTTTCTCTATCTACTACATTACCATATGTGAAAACCTATGGAGATACAGAGAAGATATCCTTGCCAAAGCTTCGTTCCTTACAAAATCGGCTGCACTTGGATTTGGAAATAATAGATGAGGTGAGTTTCTTCATCTGCAGAACTATTTTTGATTAACTGAAACTGATGTTTTAGTAACCTTTAATGACATACTTATGCCAGGTTTAATTTCAAAGAGCAACATTGCTCTCAGTGTTAAGTTTTTCTTTTAAAGAATAAAGGGCGGTTTAGTTTTCTCAACCTGATGGATTCTTCTGAGTTTTTGATCAACTACCAGAACAGGTTACAAATGATTCAGATAAATCATTGGGGTGATTAAAAAAAATATTAAAGCCAGCTTTTACCCCCAATGTTTTGGGCACGACTTAAGTAAATAATAATTATTGCCCCAAATTAATTAAAACACTTACATGCTTTTTATTTGTATGGTAAGTGATGAAGTTTGCTCCTTGGAGTTGTGCAGTCATAGAATTTTCAGCATTGGAGGGGACCTATAAGATCATCTAGTTCCAACCCCCCTGCCATGGGCAGGGACACCTCCCACCAGATCAGGTTGCTCAGAGCCCTGTCCAGCCTGGCCTTCCAAACTCCCAGGGATGGGGCTTCTCTGGGCAACCTGTTCCTGTGTCTCACCACCTTTATGGTGAAGAACTTCTTCCTAACTTCCAATCTAAGTTTCCCCTTCTCCACTTTGAATCCATTCCCCCATGTCCTATCCCTACCTGACATCTGAAAAAGTCCCTCCCCAGCTTTCTTGTAGCCCCTTCAGATACTGGAAGGCCACAATGAGGTCTCCTCAGAGCCTTCTCCAGACTGAACAACCCCAACATTCTCAGTGTCTTCCCAGCAGAGGTGCTCCAGCCCTCTGATCATCCTTGTGTCCCTTCTCTGGATGTGCTCCAGCACCTCCATGTCCCTCCTGTACAATGGGCTCCAGGTGCAGGACTCCAGGTGGGGCTTCATGAGAGTCAAAAGAGGCCAGTACAGACTTGGAACATAGAATTACTGACATTAGAAGGGACCTCTGAAGATCGTCCAGTCCAGCCCGCAGCTGGTACGGTCAGCTTGAGCAGGTTGCTCAGGGTCTTCCCTGATAGTGTACTGGGACAGTCTGCTATATTCTAGTACCTATATGAGTTCAGCAGTGTCTTCTCTGTCTCATTGCATATCCTGTCTTGTGCCATCTGTATCAGTATATCAGTATGAACTACAGCCTTAAAAACCACAAAGCAAAAAAAAAAAAAAAACAACCATGAAACCAACTAAACAAAAAACCTCTCTTTAGAAGAGTTTAAAACGTGATATAAATCTGTCAAATGAAGTAGGTGGACAAGGGTGAGACTTGCTAATTACCAGTCTCCTGTTATAAAGTAACTTTACAGGATTCTTGATTGGATTAGAGACCACTGTTGTTTTCCTCCTAATTGATTTTAAAGAGAAGCAAAGGAGTCATGGAATCTCTTAACAAAAGTCATTACATCCTGGAATGGAAGTCATCTTGGCCAGGTTAGACTGATCAGAAAGAACCCTTACCACTTCTTCAACTCCTCAGTTTCTCAGGTTTCCTTTACCACTGTGGCCTCTTCTCACCTACTCTTCTTTCCAGGAGAAAGTTGCTGTTTTAGGCAGTGTCACATTCAGCATTCTAGGCCCTTCTTTTAGTCCAAACCATGTCTTCTTCAAAAATTATCAGAGCTTTTATATACTTAGAATTTATTTTTGCTCCTTAATAGGCTTGATATGGCTTATTTGCCACTTATTGGCTTATAAGACATATGATATGCCTTAAGTAACATTTATTTGCAGTTGTAACATCCTCCCTGATCTTTATTCCAAGTATTGCACATTTAGGATACTTCCATTTTGTCCTAATGCATATATCTCCCATGGCATGGCAAAATGTAACTGATTTGAAATAGCAAAATGAGAGAGTATGACAATGAAAAAGGCTTATTTCCTCTATTTTTTGTTTTAGTTTGTTTTTGCCTTTTCACATCACTTATCCCAATTACACAGGAAAATGTCAGTCTAAGGGTTCAGTCCTAGATACTTGTGTGTGCTCTGTCCTGATGATTCTCAACTCTCAACCTGTCCTACCAAAACTACTAATTTTTGTTGTTGAATTAGAAGTTTATTCTGGACAGCTGAGTTTAAAGCTTCTAGAATGCAACTGTATACTTTGGATTGGTTTTTACGGAGTGCAATAATCTTGTTACAGGTAATTGTTCAGCTTCAGTCAAAGAAATGTATCATATGTCTTGAAGGTGATCGTAGCATTATCCTGAATCCATGTCAACATTACGTACTTTGTGATGACTGTGCAGCTACACAAGAAGAATGTCCCTGCTGCGAGAAAAAAAACAATCTGTGGTAACATACAGGTGTAGTACTCGTATCATGTTTATGCATTAAATAATTTTATGGTTTTTTGTTTTGTAAAAGGATTATATCACTCATAATTACTCCATTTAATAGTGTCAAGGGGATTTCCATTTTAGTTTGAGAAACTTAGTTGCTTTAGAGAACATGACTTTCTCAGCTTTACATATCAGCTTCAGTCTTGAAGTTCTTTTATTCCCCCTTAATCCCACCATGACCTTTTCTGACTTCCAGTTACATACTTAGTGCACAAACTACTTCAGTTCCTTTGCACTGTAATCACTTTGTATAACTCTTGCCATAATGCCCAAATTAAGTGTTTATACCTGTTATTTTAATTAGCAGAAGATGGATACATAGATGTAGTAGCTAGTAACTACACACTCAACAGTACAGCTCATCCCATTGCCATGTCTGTTGTGTGTGGAATGCCAGAGACAGTATTTTGGAATCAGTCTAATGCTATCTTTACTTAGATGTTTATAAAACTCTGATTAATATAAAGGTACTTTTCAATTACTGTGTTTTGTTAGAAGATATGTTGTAAATTGCTTCAAGCTGCTTTCTAGGTCTTACATTTATTTTTTTAATATGCAATAATATGATGTGTTATATGGTACTGTGAATTTAAATACTTCATATGGTTTTACTGTTAAATCACAGAATGACTAGGTTTTACTACCACTTGTAAGTTAACTGCATACTGTAGGATTTATAAATGTACCAGCAGAGATGAAAATAGTGAGGCACATATGCTTTCATATTCAAAGACATGTTTTCAATTTTGTAAAACATATGAGTTTTAGGAAGTAACTATGCATTTGAATGCCTCCCTTAGCTTGGATGTTTGTAGTCTTAAAGTTTTTGTACATCCCCTAACCTGGGTGATACACATTGGGAACAGATATATATATATTACCAAGTGCCTATGCCCAATATCCTACGGAACGACAGAAGACATAAAAATTTTAAAATTGAAGATAACTCCTATTGCTTAATTTTGTATTGAACAGTTTGACAGTGACTGGAGTATGTCTTTTGCTTTTATTAGTATTCTAGAATACACTTTTTTCAATAATGAAGTAATGCCTGTTTAAAGAAAACTACAAAATTATTTCAGTATGTAATCAAGCAGTGGCACTTTGACACAGCGTTTGTTTTAAAAAGTGGTAATATCCTTGCTTGGGAACTTACTGAATTGGCAACGTGCAGTTTAAAATGAGGAGTTTATTAGCTACTGCATGTTCACACCATATAATTTTACTTTTCTTACATGGAATAATTGCTTGCATTACTGTTTTTTCTCTTAAATTCAGATGTAACACTTAGTACAGCTTAGATTGATTGAAATGACCTTCTACTGTGCTTTGTGTCCTCATATTACTGTATTCAGTACAAGAAGTTGAGTTCACACAGGCAGCAAAGAGATAATCTATTTAAAATTCAGTCATGCTAAAACGAAAAACAAGATGTAAACTGAAAATCTTGTCAAAACAGAACTTTTAGAACTGTTTCAGCATTAAATAAGGGGCCCATGCCAAAAGTACTGAAATGACCATTTCGTTTGGGTTTTAGCATTCTTTGTGCAAAGGCTTGAGTTAGTAAAAAAATCATTAAACATTTTCTGTGAGAACTAAATGTACAGGCTTGTCACTGCATTCCTAAGACATGCTGATCTGCAGGAATGTTGGAGACCTCCTGGGAAGGGTGAAGTAGGATAAGAGATACATTTCCACTTGCTTCTGCTTCAAAATTTTGTCTGAAGATAATTTTAAAGACCAAAGTTAGGTTTAATAGTGTGATTTTCTGACTCTACACCAGTTTCTCTAAGCTGTTTGTACTGAGAAATATATAAAATTGGACTGTATTTGCTTTTACAAACACTTTTTTTTTCCCCTCAAAATAAGATACTGCTGTTCTAAAGGTGTAGGCAGCTTTTGACTTATAAAGCAAGGAACTTGTTTTTAGAAGAACTAAGTTTGGCTGTCATAGAATGTATTTTTTTTAATCTCTGCAGTCTATGACAAAAACTGACTTTTGAACCTGAACAACACTTTGGACTAAAGAAAATTATTTATATAAGCATTGGTTTTTTTTTTTTCAACAGTGAGCAAATCAAAGGGTAAGGCATAATTAGAGCTTGAAACTATGTTACTTGCTTTTCAAACAAGCAGTTATTTTAGACACAGGTTTAGTATATTTTTACCTAGTGTGGAACAGCATTCTGCAACTGGTGTGCTCACAAAAATGTTTTGAAATACCTTAGTGAAAATTTTTGCTTTGGTAGTTTAGAAGAAAAAACTTAAGCCACATTATGCTTTCGTATACAGCCATTTGGTGTTTGTTACCCACAAGATACAAAATGTGGTTTTGTGATATCTTGTCAAAATTATTTGTTGTTCATGTGTATTTTAGGGTATCTGCCTATGTCCTAGGGCTAATTTTTGGTGTCCTTTTTTTTTTTTTTTGGTAGTAACAGATTTTCCTAATCTCATGACACAAAAAAAAAGGAATGTAAACAATACTTGGAGTGTGAATCATCACTTTAACATTCATAGTTTATATGTGCTACATTTTTAGAGGAAATTAATATATTTAGTCATGCTTTTTCTTGTATGTTTTGTGTTTTACAATGATGAATCTTGAAAATAATGATGTGTGTACTGAAAATTTCACAGGTGTTCTTGTGTAAGTTTATTTGATGCTGAATTACATACGCATTTTAATAATACTGAATTACTATTTTGTGGAGAAGGAAAAAACCATGCCAAAGACACATAGCTATGTGTGAAATTTCCTGACTGGGCGGCTTGCTGTAATTAAAGATGAATCCTTAGGTTGTCACTGGAGGATTCAGTGACCATGCATCATCATGCATGGCAGTCATATGAAAAGGATACAGTTGTTCTTCACAGAATTCTGCTTATGAGGACTTACTAACAAAGGTTTCTTATATTAAAGCAAGTTAACTGCAAATAGAAATAAATATGTTCTTCTACACAAGAACTGGAGTGGAGTGTAAGGAAAATGGAGTGTAAGGAAATGGAGTGTAAGGAAACATGTACTGTTGACTAGATATGACTATTTGGAAGAAGTCCAGAGTGAAACCTGACCTTTGTAAGTATTCATCCTTGTACTATACACACTATCGAGAAACTGGATACATTAATATTATATTTTAGCAAGACTATGATATGGTAATTTGCTTAATTAATGAAATACATGAAAACAAACTAAACAGATTTTCAAAATTAATTTTGGTATTCGACAATGTTCTGTGATAATTTACGCAAGAATATATTTTTAATATGAATGCCATTATGTTCTCACAATTATTTTTGCCTGGGGAATAATAGATTAAAATTGTGATTTCTCAGGGTTTTTACAGTTAGGAGCTGTAATTTAACCAGAAGTACACTAATTACAGTTAGATCCCAAGCTGCATGTTACAGGCTTATTATTAATTTTTGTTGAATAGCAGATTATTGAAGACATACTTGTTTTGTTCTGTATTGCCATTCAGAGTATCCTACTATTAAATACAGGTAGTAATATTATTACCATCACACTGTACTTGTGTAACTGTGGTCATCATCTGACCCTAAATAAATATGGAATTTATACCCATATTAATTTATGGAAGCTGTTAATGTTTTGAGTGTACAGACAAATGATTTAGTAATTGAAATTATTCTTAATGCAAAGTATTATTTATAATGCATACTCATTTACTAGTAGTGAACTGTTTAAAAATGTTAACAGTTAAAATTTTCTACACTATAGCATTTGTGCAATGGTTTACAGAAGTTGTGGAATTATTTTTATTATGAACATGGAAATAAAATTTTGATCTTTCTTTCTGAGCTACACTGTGTTTAGCGACTCAGAAAATTCCCATATATGTTTTCCCTCTGAAATCTAATTGTGGCATTCCTAATCATTTCAGAGTTTCAGCCGCTGGAATTGACATGCATAGAAAGAAGTCTAACAAATATGATACAAAAAATTGATTCAGCAGAATGGTCTACCAGACAGAGATTATCAGAGTAATTACAATGTAATCACTTTTCCATTCCATTCCTCTCTGTACCACGTGTCCTAAGAACATGCAGAATGGCCTACTGGTCTGGAGCTATTGTCACTCTGTTACAGAGTTTTCTGTCCCTAACAGTGGAAACGAGATGCTGTTTAAGAGAAGCACGTAAGTCTTGCCTCTTTCTGTAGTCCATGCCTCTCATATCCTCCAGTGCTAGGGATACTAGAAACGGCAGCCTATTTATGCTCACTTTATACAAAATGGTAGCATGTGACATACAGCAACCATGTTTGTCATCTAGGCACAGTCCTTCCTACCACCATGGCCGCACAGCATGAAGTGTACTCCACAGTACTTCTGAAGAGGGGGTGTTGTGGACGGTGTTCTATAAACTACATTTAGGAAAAAGTCGTTCTAGGATGGAACATCCTAGTTTCTCATTCTACAAAGTTTCATTGTAGGTACTTGGTATCAGTGGATCCTCAGAGATGATGGACTCAACAATATGAGGTATTTTTAAGGTTTTTTCTCCCTCCCTCTCTCCTCCCTAGGGTGAATTACTTTTTTACTTCTAAGAGTCAAGTTTTCCTTTCAGCTTTGCTGCCCGAGCAGGATGCGGAGCAGTAGCATGAAGGCTGTGTGGTTTATGGTTCTGGCCCCGAGATGGGTTGACTGGCATATACTGTGGCTGTGCAGGGTTCTCTCCTCCAGCAGTGCTGCAAGGTTGGAAGCTTTTTCTGCCCCCAGCGAGAGTGTTGCTTTGATGCTAAGAATGTGATCAAAATCCTGTCTATTAGTCTTAATGCTGTTTTTAAGCACTGAAAAAGATGAGTCTCTGGGTTGAAAAGATGAGTCACTTTTGTAGCTGGCCTGTTATCCTCAACACCTCCTCAGCTCTCTCCTGTACCTCATTCTTGTTGAATTCCTCTCCTTTGTCCTGTGAAACCTTTTTAATGTGCTTACTGATGATTGGTTTGTTTGTTCCCCAGACCGCAGTGCTGTGAGAGTCTGGTGCTGCTTGGTGGGTGCCCCTGGTGTGGGTTTGGCTGCTGAGCCTCCTTTGAGCAGGCGTCACGCAGGCAGAACTAGCGGCTGCTCAGCTTTAAGGAGTGTGACTGCACAGCAATGCCGCCCAGCTTTGCTCGCAGCACTGCGCACCGTCTGGCTTCTGGCATCATAAAAATAAGCTAAACATTAATTGCATGTAAGTTGCAAGTGTTATTTAACAAAAAAAATTAAATAGGTAAATACAAATTTTGATTTTTCATTCAATATATATTTTAAGTTTCCATTAAATAAACCTTATTGTAGTTATATTTTAAATTTTAAAATTTTATTTAAATAGAAATTTTGAATATAATTTTGAAAACAGTAAACCAATGGTGCTCTTCCTGTTTTTTGCCAGTGGCTAATCGGCAGGCGCCGAGGCTATTCTGCTCTCCCGACAATAGGACCCATGTCTGAATAACAGCAGCGGGAAAGTGGCGGAGCAGCGCTTTCATTACTTCAGAGAGGTGATGGGCGCGTTACCTTGTAAGGAAAGGGCAGGCAGTCCCGCTTCTGTCAGGCCAATCAGCAGGCGCTGGTGATGTCCCGCCCTCCAGCTGATGGAAGAGCTGGCCCTGTAGAGAGCGAGGGGGTGGGTGCAAGCAAAAGGGGTGGGAAGGCAGAGACCAATCAGCGAGTGCATAATATCATGAAGAAGGGTGGGCCAGGGGAAGCTGAACTAATGAGAGCCCTTCTTCCCCGGGACGGGCAGCCCCTAAGCAGCAGTATCTCCATAGTGTAAGGAAAGGAAGACAGCGAGGAGACAAAATGGTGTCCTAGAGCGGCGGATCAGTAAATGGTCGCTGGGGACAGTGGCATGGGGGACAGCGAAAGGCTTGCAGGGGGGCTGGGAACAGCTGGAAGAGATCCGCTGAAACTTGGGGGACCTGGAGGGTGGGAGCAGGGGTGGTAGCAGAAGAAAAGGTGGGGGGGACAGGCTTGGAGGAAGAAGAGGGCATGCAGAGAGAAGATGGCGGCTCCCAGTGGAGCGATGGCAGCTAGGATGGGGATTTCTTGTAACTAGAGACATAGCCCTGTGGGCAAAAATGATTTGTGTGGGGCTGGGGGTGGTCATGAGGCTGCGGTACAGGGACAGGGGTCAACCATCGCTGTTCAAGAGCTGCAGGGGGAGGAGGAAAGGGAGGCAATCACAGGGTGAACAAAAAAGGCAATAAAGGGGAGGGAGGGCCTGGGGCAGGGGAATGGAGGCGAGGACGGGGTAGAATAAGAAACAACAGTGGGGGTGGGGTGGGGGGGGCCGAGGTGGGGGAAGCAGGTGGAGTGGGGTGAGGGGGCTAGTGGGGGCTGTCCCACATGTACAAAGGGTTGGCCTCAGAGCTCCATATAATCGGAGGTGTCCACACCCAAAGGTGGCAAGGTGTGCATCATGCAGTGAGCGTATCTGTACACAGGGGTTCAGCTCAAACGGTGTCTTTTCTGTATGAGGGGGTGTGTGCAAATGAAAAGATCAAAGCTAGATGTGCCTTTACTCCGTGGAGGTGGAGGGTTTTATACACGAGGTAGGGTGTGCTTGCAATTATTGAGCAAGGTTTGTCACACGGGGCATGTCCACAAGCCACATGGTGGAGATTTTACAGGTGGAAGTGGACACGGAGAAGGTGCCCCGAAGAAAGTGTGTGCACTCCAGGGGGCATGGCTTAAGGCAGCAGAAGGGGGTGCTAATGTCACCAGAGATAACAGCCCTGCTCTTACAGCTGCTCAATTCCCCTGTAAGCCCTGCCCTTTGAACCTTGTCTGTTTCCCACACAAACTGACAGTGTGTGGGGCCTCTTTCCAACCGCCTTTAAACAGGGGGCATGTCTCAGGTCTCCAAAGCCACCCGGTTTTTGTCCACATCTGAAGGGGCTGGGGTTTGCAGCTCGGAGAGAGTGGGTCAATTCACGGGAGGGCAGGTTTAACAAAAAGGGCACACTCCAAAGAGGGTTTGTAGGTTTGGTGTTTTTTTTAGCACCAGGGGGCACGTCCAAAACTAAAGGGCTTAGCTTCCACATAATGGTGTGTCTACTTGGAGGGGGCAGGCTTTGTACACAAGAGGGCTTGTAGATACTACCACTGTGTGGGGTTTGTGTCACCGGGCACAAAGGGGGAGTGTCTACATGCACGGGGAGGGGGAAGGAACCGACCAAGACAAGAGGGTGTGTCTTTCAGGTCATGGGGTGCTTCGACTTGGAGGGGTGGGGTTTGCAAGAGGGAATGCATGTGACCAGTGGGTGAGGTTTGTCATACAGGGGGCGTGCCCATACACCAGAGGGGCCAGGGTTGACATCACACAGGGCATGTCCAATAACAGGATGGTGGGCCATAACACAAAGATGGTGTATCCACACCCAAAGGGAGTGTGTCCTGTTATTTTTGCACCAAAGGGCAACACCACACACCATGCAGGAGCATCGCTTCCAAGTCTTCCAAGTCTTGGGGTGTGTCTATTTGGAGAGGGTGGGGTATATACACAAGAGGGCATGAGCACATGCCCAGTGGGCAGGATTTGTGTCACAGGGAGTGTGTCCACACCCAAAGGAGGGGAGGGGCTTTTACACCTGTGGTGTGACTGTGGAGCAGGAAGCACTAACTGTGCCCATGAGAGGGGTGTGTCTGCATGGCAGTGGGCATGGCCTGCAGCAGCAGAGGGAGGTGCTGAGGTAGCGGGAGATCCAGCTCTGCCATGGACCCCAGGTGGAACAGGAACTGGGGGAGCAGGGCTTGGGGGGGGATGGGACACATACTGACCCCTAGGAACAAGTGGGGATCCACACCTGACCCACAGTCATCTCTCCAGCTCCCCACAGGGTATCCTAACACCCTAGGAGGGACCCAACTGTGCCATAGTGCCCCCTGCCATCCCTACAGTCACTCCTAAATGCCCCATAAAGGCCTTCCCAATGCCCATAAGGAAACCCAGTGACTCAGAGGGGCCTCTGCTTGCCCCCTGCTATCCCTCACATCCCCATAGAGGAACCACCTGCCCCGATGGGCCCCCCAGCCACTTCATAAGCATATACAGTGCTGGAAGGGGGGGCCCTCTTACACCATAAGGCCCTTTAACTGAACACTGAAGTGGCAAAGGGCCTCATAGCACCTTCCAGCTATCATATGGAAAGCCCGAAAAGCTGATAAGGCCTCCCCACTACCCCACAGGGACTCCTAACTGCCTCGCAAAAGCCCTCAGCTGTCCCATAATACCCCAACCTCCCCCCAGAGAACCCCAGTGACCTATGGGGTATACTAACTGCCCACTTGGGCATCCCTGCTGCCCCGTAGTTCCCCATACAGACACCAGTGCCACATTGGGCCTCAGCTGACCCATAGTCACCCACTCAGCCGAACAAGGACCCCTAGTGCCACATAAGGCATCCCAGCTGCCATATAATCCCCCAACCTGCCCCGCAGATACCTCCTGGGCCACACTGGGTATCTCTGCTGCCACATAGCCCCTCAAGCTGTTGCATAGAGACTGAAAGTGCCCCATCAGGCATCCTAAGTACCCCAAATGGGCACCTGTTCTGCCCTTTAGTCCCCTAACCTGCCCCATACAGACCCCCAGTGCCCCACCGGGCATCTTAACCATCCCATATTCCCCATCAGCCCCACAAAGACCCCTCCACTGCCCTAAAGAGATATGCATCCTAACATTCCCAATTAGTATCCATAGCTGCCCAATACCTTGCCAACCTGCTCAACACAGACCTCCAGCACCCCATGGGGTATCATTACTGCTCCATAGGCATCCCTCAGAATGCTTACTTGCAAAGGTGCAGAATGCAAGGCACTGTTAGCATCACCAGACTTGATGCATAAATCAGCCTCTGCAAGTACACTTACCACAGTATCCCTAAATTTCAGTATCACAGCAGAAAAAATGCATCATTTCTATTTAAATCAACGCAAGAAAATGAAATCATCTTAAAACTAAAGATGCTGGCTGGCATCTCCAGCATTAGTGAGTGGGTTGAACTACCACACTCAAGTTCGCCATCACTACAGAATCCCACCATCAGCAACAGATGTGATCCAAATGAACAAGAAGAAATAAAATAATGTCACTGTGCACCTACGACTTTTGGCCCCAAACCACAAATCTACTGCTTGCTCTGCCACAGCTACAGCTCTTTTTGCAAAAACTGATTGCAGAAGAAAGGCTGGAAGCCAGAGATGGCTACTAAGGAGAAAACAATGCTCGCTGGACCTGCAGTCTCTTTCAATCCCAGAGAAAACTTGCCTTCAAGAGACTTATTTTTAAAGGACATTTTCCTGTAAATGCACCATACCTTAGGGCTAAAACAGATTGATTCTTCAGAATCACTCCAAGTGTCATCATTCCTCTCCTCCTCAGAACTCCTTCAAAAACAAAGCAAAATGAGTGGTAGTCTCTAAAATCACAAGTGGTAGGTGTTTGTAAAGTCTCACCTTATTGAGCCTCCTTCACAAAGGTCATCTGTGGCTGTTCAAAATTAAATGACGTGCTGACATTAGATTTGGCAAGCTAACAATTAAACAGTACACACAAACATTTAATATGGACAACTCTACAGATCATACAGAATGAAACTGGCCACAACTGGACCCAAATGGGTGTGGTGACACCACAAGAGTCAAGAGTCACACCTGAGGGTCGGTGTACGGGTGCACCTCTGTGCCTCCTGGAACACTCTGTGTGGCACCTGTGGCTGCAGGTGTCGTTATATTATTTAGAATACAAATCACTATCCACCTTCTCTACCCATCCTGCTCAGTAACACCTCAAATTTCAAGACAGCAAATGCTGTGGTTCTCTTATTACAGGTACCCAACACCCAATTTCCTGGTGACAGGGCTGTAACATTTGCCTCAGAGCATGAGGGAGTGCTGCTTCTCTTGATTTGACCACAAGCACATGGAATGGATGTGGCACAAGGACTCCTCCCCAAAACATACACTTCAGAGGACCTCAGAAAGTCTCTCAGGATCACCCCAGCTTACCCCCTAACCCTCTGTTACTGCAGCACAGCAAAGGGACTCTCATGATGCGCTTTGCAGTGCCAGCCAGACTGCACTGTTAATGCCAAGAAATGCTCCCTGAACACTCTCTGCTGCCCATTTGCCACACAGTTCTGATATAACACAATTAAAAAAACTAAAAGAAGAACAGGTCCCAATCTAGAGTTCATTTATATTAAAAAATTAATTCTATAGGACACAATCCTGTCAGCGGATATGGAGCACACAAATCACAACTCCCCTTACATCCTGACAAGGCCAAAAAGTAACAAATCAGCACACTCACAAAGCTTCTTGTGCTGCTCCTCCTGATGCCTGCACTGAAGTCACCAGGGAGCACAGTCAGTGCTGACAATACAAACCACCTCACGAAAAGGCCACATCATTGTCCTCTTGAGTTCCTCCATAGTTAAGGATCCTACCTCCTCTGTCCACAGCAGGTGCACCCCACATAAATGGAGCAGCTCCTGCCTGCTCAGGACTGGTAACTATGGTGATATCTTCTCTATCACATGCAGGAGCTTCTTCTGTGTTCTCCTGATCTGTTTTTGCTTCCAGCTCTCCAGCAGCTCCTGCCCGCTCAGGAATTTGAAGTATGTTGAGTATGTTGTTACCTTGAGCATCCCCTGCAGGAGCTTCTGCTGTGTCCTCCAATTTTGCCATATACTGACTCAGACTGCACAGAGAAAGAGAGGAAATAGAGTTGGTAAAAAGAACCACATACTGGCATACACCATTCAGCACAACAGATAACACCAACTTATTATCCACCCTACACATATTCATACAAATTCTCAGCATTCTCCTCAGTATTTGTTAAGGGTAATACACACAGAACTCACTGCAGGGCTCTTACCCTAGAGATGCACATTCACACCTTCCAAGTTATTAACTCCTGCTTGGAACATTTTTTCAGTCTGCCTTTTAGGCACACATAACCACCTGAGAGAAGGAACCCCCCCCCCCACAGCTACAAAGCTGTGCATCAGAGCAATGAAGGGCTCTCAGTCAGATCTCCTCTGAAACAAAAGGCTGCTGGTTCCTGGGCACTGCAGTGGAAGTCAGCAAGGACAATGGTGCTGGGCTGGGCGGAGGCTTTACACGCATGTCAGGTTGCCAAGTTCCTCCTCTGCCTACAGACACTTCGGAGAGTTCCTGCTGGGCAGACCTCAGCTCAGCAACAACACTTGAAAGATTCTCTAACAGAGAATCCTGGGCTTAAATTTTCCTCAGCTTCCAAATTAACACTAGACACAGTGTCTCAGTTCTAACCAAACACCAGGTGACAGAATTGCTCTGGTACCCCCCTCCACCCTCCCAAGGGAAGATAAAAGGGGAATAGGGACGAGAGACTTGAAGGTGTGAAAATAAGACTGGAACAGCTCTGCTCGAAGAGGAAGAGACAGGAACACATGGGATGAGGAGCAAGTATCTGCAAGTCTATACAAAAGCCCATCTCCATGGTCACAGTTATAAGTGTCCCAGGGTCCCTTTTAGCAGGGCCGACTCAGAAGAGGGGTCCCCAGCTGCCACCAGCACCTGATGGATTTGGATCTTGCCGAGCACGGGCGAGCTGATGACAAAACAGGAGCCTCTGCCCAAGAGCTCCCAGTGCAGCCCAGCAGCAGGGAAGAAGGGACCAGGCAGGGGCTGCCCATCCTCTGGGCTTTGAGAGAGGCTGGCAGGAGATGGGAGGGAATCCTGAGCCCTGCCTCTTCCACCCCTCACGGGTCCCTCAGGGTGCTACACACCCTCTCTCTCAGGCCTTCCATCGGTACCAGAAAATCAGCCTGGGCCCAAAAACCAGAACACACAGCAACCACACCCATCAGAAGACATCACTGAGCACACCTTCAACACAGCTCTAAACACACCACTAAACCTTGGTGGTGCCACCAACAACATTCCAAAGCCACACTGAGAACTGACCACTTCTTCTAATCAGAAAGTTCAAAGTTTACCTCCAATACCCATGAAGATCAGCACAATCCTCAGTTGTGTTCCCATCAGTGTCTTTATGGGAAATACTGGCACCGTAAAAAAGGAGAACTTGGACCAAATTCAGCTGCCCAACAGAAGCAGCAATCATGAGAGGGGTTCTGAAAGATTCAAAACATTCCTATGAAATGGATCATTTGACACAGACACAGAAACATTCGTTTCATTCCTGCTTGCTCTCAGAAAAAGTCTTTTGCCCATTACATTACAATGAACAAAAGAAAAAGCAGGTTTCATTAGAAGCAACAATAACATGGGAGAGGGAGTCAAAACTCCCTGCATGGTCAGACAGAGCTGCCACTTCAGTGAACATGAGGCTGCTGTGCAGGAGGTGGTTTCTCAAACTGAGGTACTGCTGCCAGACTCACGACACATCTCCTGCCAGACAATGCCTTCTGGACATCCCCAATGCAGAAAGCAGCCCCTGAGGTACCACAGCAGCCAAGCACACACTGCTTTCACACAGAAGGCTCACAGAAACAGCTCCTTCCGAGCGCCCCCCTGCTTTTGGTCAGAGCACATTCCCATGCTTCTCAGCAATCCAACAGAAAGAATACCAACGGGACACATTTGGATAAACCCCTTACCTTTGATGCTGGTCTCAAGCATGCACATCAACTCCTGCTTTCAGGAGAATTTCTACTATCTCTTCCTGACCTTCAGAGATAGCAAGAGCTAGTGGGGTAAAGCCCTCCTGAAAAGTCACAGAAATACATCATGTTAATAATCAAAGTCAAAAAAATCTGTAAATGGAATACTGACACCACTTTCTGGAAGACTTGCTGAAGAAATAGAAACATTTACCTTATTCTTGGCACGATGATCGACATAATGCCTGAGTAACAGCCCCACGAGGTTTTTATTATGAGCCTGGATGGCCAGATGGAGGGCAGCGTGGCCATCAGTGTCGGTGAGATTTGGGTCGGCACCGTGCTCTAGCAGGAAAGCCACACAGTCTTCTTGATGAAACTGTACTGCCTGGGAACAACACACAAAAAAGGGGAAGACTTCCACAATCACATGTCACTCCATCACAGCTCGCCCAGCTTCTGACCACTGGGAAAGAAGAGCACCTGCAAAGATGACCTGACAGGTGCCTGTTCCACTCCAAATCCAACAGGCGTGTTTCCGCACAGCTCTGCGCACAAGAGTCCTGCCAGACACCTCTCCTTTCATGCACACTCAATAAGCCCCTCTTCCAAGAGCAGAACTTCTCCCACTCACCATCATCAGGGGTGTTCTCCTGAGATTGTCAGCAGCATCCAACTGGCAGCGGTGCCTTACTAGAAATCTGACGACCTCTGTGTGGCCGTTTGCAGACGCCAGATGGAGAGGTGTCCTGAGAATTAAACATGGGAGCTTAACACTGACAGACAATAAAAGAACCAAAGCTGTGGCACCACCCAGCCCTGGGGACCCTGCCCAGACCCTGCTGCTGCTGCTGATGCTGCTGCCACCCCGCGCACATCACCCACAGGGCAGGAGAGACCTGGGGAGGCCTCAGCAGCTGCAAGAGAACCCTGCAGGGAGAGCAGGGCCAAGCAGCAGCCCAGCACCTCCAGGAGCACTGGCGCCCACCCAGCAGCTCCCAGCACTGGAAAGCTCTCAAGTTCCCCCTCCCAGCTGACAGGGCACATCTTGCTTTGCAAGCAATCAGCTCCAAGGGGATCCCACACAAACCCTGCAGGGGGGATGCTCCTGCATGCCACCCGAGGTGTCCCAGCAGCAGCCCACAGCCCCTCACCAATTCTCCCTGTCGCGGCGGTCGATGCCCCAAATCTTGATCCACCAGCGCCAGTGCCTCAGCCAGGCCAGGTGGCTGTGGGCAGCTGCACGGTGCAGCCTGCCCAGACCTTGCTGCTGAGGCTCAGGGGCGCCGGTGCCGGCAGCAGCAGCACCGCAGGGCTGCCCAGGAGCACTGCCAGAGTGGGACACCCAACGCTTCCTGCTGAATTTCTGCCCCATCTCAGGAGCTCTGGGGGCTGCGGCACAGGCACAGCCCTGAGGGAGCAGCGGGAGGCAGCCGGCGGAGCAAGAGGGGTGGGGTTAATGAGAGGGGAAGGGCAAAGGCAGGGACAGACGGGGACGAGGTAGATGCAAGGGGAAAGGAAGGGACAAGGTGGGAGAAAGGAGCAAACCAACGGCAAGGACCAGGAGCAGCTGGAGAGACGCAGCCCAGCACAGCTCAACACAGGAGCCACAACGGCAGAGTCACCACCAACGGCAGTCGCCACGGGCAACGGTGGGCGGGGCCGAACCACCTGCGGGAGGGGGGGGAGGGGGGAGAGGGTAAGGGGCCGAACAAATTAACAGGGGGGGGAGGGGGCTGAAGGAAAGGAAAAGGCTCCTTTAATCCTTAAACCTTGCATTGGTTTAAGCCTCAGCATTCATTCGTTGCGACTACAGGTGACAATGGCCCCTTAAGTATCTGAGAGAAGGTGAGAGACTCTCCCCCACCTCTATGAGCCATACAAAGAACCGGTAGAGTTCTTCTCCTGGACAGGCTTTTTCATAACCAATTCAAAGGAGTAGCTAGAGAGGGTAAAATAACCCTTCATGTGTAACCCACTTCTTGTCTCTCACTTGTCATCTTCAAATGGCAAACTAGCTTACTCTGACTGCACAGAGCTCACTGCAAAAGTTCCACTGCCATTGCACAAGTACAGGTTGTTTCCCTAGACAAGTCTAACCCATAACTGGAGGGAAATGGATATCTAGAATTCTCCTGGCCTACCAGGAATTACTGGCAGGACAACTATCTTTTACCTCAGTCTGGGGAAAATGTCAACAGAAATGCTAACTGTCACCATGCCAAGTCACACCCAGCTACACAGAAAATCATCTCAAAGTTCCCTGCTGCTTTTGAACAGCCAGCCTGAAATTATCCACTAATGGCAGTAATTAGCCACCAACCACACCCCGCTGCTGGGCATCAGCCAGGAGAGAATCTAAAAGAAGCAACTTGCCTCAGGCACTGAGTCTCACTGCTGTCTGCTGAGCTGCCCATAACAAAACCCAAGCTTTTTCAGGTATTGCAGAGAAGTCAGGACACAGCTCCTAAGGAAGTAGAGACCTTGGGTTGGAAGGGACCTTAAAGATCATCAAGATCCAACCCCCTGCATGGGCAGGGACCTCTCCCACCTGACCAGATGTCACAAAGCCTCATCCAACCTGGCCTTGAACACTTCCCGGGAATGGCGTCAACAACTTCTCTAGGCAACCTATTCCAATATCCTGCCACTCTCATGAGGAAGAGGGTTTTCCTAATATCTAACCTAAATCTATCCCCTTTCAGTTTAAAACCATTACCCCTTGTCCTGTCACTACTCTCTCTGGTGAAAAGCCCCTCCCCAGCTTTCCTGTAGCCCCTTCATGGACTGGAAGGTTCTCTAAGGCCCCCCCAGAGCCTTCTCTTCTCCAGGCTGAACAGCCCCAACTCTCTCAGCCCATCCTCATAGCAGAGGTGCTCCAGCCCCCTGGTCATCTTTGTGGCCCTTCCCTGGACCCTTTCCCACAGGTCTGGACCTTTCCTGGGCTGGGTGTTCCAAAGCTCTACGCAGTATTCCAGGTGCAACTCCTGACTTTGCTGTGAGCTGCACAGATCCAGGGTTCCCCCCAGTGCTGGGGGTCAGGCACAGTGAGCACTGACCTCAGAGCACCCAGCAGTTCCCATCTCAGCCAAGTGGATATTGAAGCTGATCAATCAGAACCCCCCAGGTTTGTGCAGGAAACCAGCAGGAGGGGAATGCCCGAAGCGGGGTGCAGGCAGTGGGCACCCTCCAGCTTTCTCCAGGGAAACCCTGCCCAGCCCCTGGCACAGGGCACCCCCAGCACAGCCCTTACCTGCCCACGGGCTCCTGGAGGGCTTGGCAGAAGGTGCTTTCATCCACGTAGAGTGGGCAAACATCTCCTGCTCTCAAGGCTCCAGGACTGCCTTGGAAAAACATCCATTTTGCTCACTGAATACATGGTGGGGGACAAAAAAAAAAAAAAAAAGCCAAACCAACAAAAATATTTTCAGTTGAAGCTAAGTGGCCAAACGTATTTTTGCCCCCTTTTTTTTTCCCTCAGGGACACCCAGGCCAGCAGCAGCTTGCAGGGAAGCTGCTGGGCTGCCAGCAAACACTGTGTGACTGTGGAGAGGTTCTGCACAGCCCTTCCATGCTGCCTCCCAACTCATCCCTGGGGCTGGAGCTGCTTTTAACCCCCAAAGCCCCTAAGATTTTTTCAAAAGTCCCTCACCAGCACTCTTGAAGGTCCCCTTCAGATACTGGAAGGCTACAATAAGGTCTCCTCAGAGCCTTCTCCTGTCCAGACTGACATCTCCAGAATGAATGATATCTCAAAAGCCTCAGTGCCAGTGCACCAAGCCTGGGAAGAAACAAGAGGAGCTGCAGAGGTTGGGATGGGCTGGGATGTGGTTGGTATCACCCAGAGGTGGTGGGATGGCTCCTCTGACTGGAGCCTGGGGATGGAGGGATATGAACTCCTTAGGAAGGACAGGAGGGAGTGACAGCCTCTACATCATTGACCAGCTGGGCTCCATGGAGCTAGAAACAGATAAATAGATAAAACTAAGACACCATTCTCTCCAGCTGAGAGAAAGCAGCTTGGCCATTTGAGATTCAAAATTCAAAATTGTTGCAAAATAACAGCAATGACTTTCCCAATCATTTGGTTTGGCCTTATGCAGTGTGGCCTTGTGTAAGGAGATGTAAACTCTTCCCTTTCAGCTTTTTACAGATAGACTTTTCTCACAAGCAGTTTATGTGAAAGTCATCATGTTACCTGGGGTAAGCACTTGCTGGACTGGAGCATCGGGAGAAACCTCTGCTGACAGGTTGGGCAGGTATGTTCCTCAGACTCCAGTAATGCTGTTCTAATACCTGTGTAGAATTAGAATCATCAAAATGATTAGAATCATCAAATTGGTTTTAAAGAAAGGAGGGAAATTTCAAAGTTCTAATCAATCGTAAAAAACACAAATATGGTTAAAGGGTGAGTAAGATCTTGGGTGGAGAGCATGAGGATAAAGATGTTCAGTAGTGTAAAAAAAATTTCTAGTATGTAGCAAATAACCACAAGGTTTAGGTATTTCACTGTTGGAACATCTGAAGACGGGGTTAGGCTGTGCCTTGATCTTTTATCTAGTCTTCTTCCCACTGTCCAGTAGAGCTGAAGTCACCAACCTCAAGGTTAGGGAATAAAACAGTGATCAGGAAAACATCCTGAGTTCTGAAGGATTAAATATTTAACTGTTTATATATTAAATAGTATACTATATTAAATAGTAGAAAAAAATATATTTTTCTAGTCAGCAGTTAAGTCACCAGAGCAGTCTTATATAAGAGAAAGGGCTGTGAACAAAATAGTTTGATATCTGACTGCCATCACCTGCACAATTACACACTCTGCTCATACTCCTCCTTCTGTGTGTAAAGGAGATTTAACCAGACAAATAAAAAGGGAAAAGAGCTTTCTGCTTATTTTCCCCTTTCTGTAAGAAGCATCCTGTTGTAGAATGCTCCTGGAAGGTAGGGGGTATGTCTTTCCTTCGTATGCACAATCCCATGTCCATGTGCACAATCCCATATCTGGGGCCAATCAGACCCAGATTCTGACCCTTGATTCTGACCCCTGTACGACTGGGATTCGCCTGTCTATAGGTAAACACACCGGGTGTCCAGTAATACGTTATGTTGGTGTGTGGTGGCAGGGGCGTGGTCACAGAAACACTATATAAGTAAAAGTTACTGCGCAACAAAGTTGAAGCTTCTTTATCAACCATATTGGTTGCACGCAGCAAGTGGATTTCCCTTGTTGCCCCCGGCAAATGGCGCCCTGAACACGGACTTGCAATCAGGGACCTGCACTCGCTGCAGAAGACTAATTTTGGCAGGGACAAGACCGAAAAAACCACCAAAGCAAGGAGAAGCCCAGAAGAATGTAAAATCGGCAGGGAGTGATGAGCCCGGAATGCCGAAAAGCAGCGTTCTGCAGGCAAAAAGCAGTCCTGACGCTGTTGTAGGAGGACGCTCATGCCTGAGTGGATAATTAAGAAGCTCGCAATCCAGGAGGGGCTACTGGCTCTCAAAATTGCTGCATTTAAATGTACAAGGTTGCATTAAAAAGGTTGCACTAAAGGTTATAAGTTGTATTAAAAAGTTATATTTAAGGGATAGATTAAGTGCGTGCGCAATGGAGAGCGAAGTAGCCCTAGAATTACTCATAAGTTTCTTACAGAAACGTTCAGTAAAGGATATAGATCTAAAAAAGGATCCAGCGGCACTTTTAGCATATGGCCGTGTACACCAACTGTTTAATGATCCGTCTAAATTGTTTGATGAGAAAGAGTGGAGAAGTTTAGAGGATATTTTGTGGAATAAGGTAACAGATGAGGATAAAGCAGCACGCAAGTGGATGAAACAGTGGCGCACAGTTATTAATTGCTTGCAACACTATCAGGCAGAAAAGAAAATTGCTGCGGTAGCCACTGCTAACTTAGAAAGACAGAAGATACCAGGCATGCATCAGTTAGGGGTTGATTATGACCTAAGCCCCCCCACGAGGGAAAAGATAGTTGTACAAATCGCTCAGAGTACCAGCAAAGTTCCGGCGCAGCCAAATGTGTCTGCACCCACGCCCCCCCCTCCTGAAGATGGCGGCTCTGACTGTGACGTTCCATCCAGCTTCAGAGGTGGGGAGGGAGCAGAAGTGTCTGCTCCGAACGCTGGAAGCATAGTGAGGTGGAATCTGGAAGCCTCGCAGGCCACATCTTCTGGCGTGGGTGGTTCCGGACAGTGGACGGCTGCGTCTTCCGGCGCGGGCAGTTCCTCTGCCAGACACCACCCCCTGCCCCCCCATGGTTGCGCCCTGTGGTCGGTATAAAAAATGATCAATTAGAACTGCTACGACCACTTCTTAAAGCGTTGCGTGGATCGTCGCGATGTGTACTTGCCCATAGACTTGACCATTCTTACGGGCAAGCAACATTTACTTGGAGCTCTCACGCAGTGTAAAAAGAAAAAGGAATTGTTAGGGAATGGCTTGAGGAACAAGGACATGGACCTATTCTAAGCACCAAAGATTGTGAACGTCTGCACAAGAAGTACATAAAGATGTCATGAAACGTAAAAGGTTTAACCCTGGTGAGAACCCTCAGAGACCCCAAGACGTATCCCTAAAAGAACAATTCCGTGCACATTTCACTCAGACTTTGCCATTGTGAATGTTGTAGTTACATGTTGCAATCCTAGGTCTTTTGTATTTCAATTCGGCAACCATGATGGAATTCGGACTCCATCGTGACGTGAGCCGGTGGGGTTCGGAACACCTGTAAGGGGCCCCCCCGATGAAAATTCTGTCGGACAGGCCTCCCCTATCCTCCCCTTGGCCTTACGCACTGATGAATGCCACACCTTCTTTAAATACTGACGATTTATGACCAAATACAATTGATTGACGTGACAAGATCCAGTTGTTAACCAGTATGCTTGATTTGTTATCCGAATAGTTTTTAGGTTGTTTAAGAAAGATAGTTCATATTCTTAGGTTCTGCATGTTTTTGTTGTTTATATTTTGTTGGTTTGAAAGCTAGTATTGCAAAGAACACTAACCAAACATGGGCCTGTGCAAAAAGAAAAAGGGGGATACGTTGTAGAATGCTCCTGGAAGGTAGGCGGTGTGTCTTTCCTTTGTGTGCACAATCCCGTATCTGGGGCCAATCAGACCGGCCCTTGATTCTGACCCCTGTACGACTGGGATTCGCCTGTCTATAGGTAAACACACCGGGTGTCCAGTAATACGTTATGTTGGTGTGTGGTGGCGGGGGCGTGGTCACAGAAACACTATATAAGTAAAAGTTACTGCGCAACAAAGTTGAAGCTTCTTTATCAACCATATTGGTTACACGAGTCTTCCCTCCTCCTCCCCGCAGCAAGTGGATTTCCCTCGTCGCCCCCAACAGCATCCTTCAGGATAAAGAGAACTGGAAACAAAGCAACTTTGTTATCTTGCGTTTCTGCTCTCAGAAGATCAGATGTGATTGTTTTGAATTAACAAACATGCAAGGAACACTTACATTCCCCACAATAAGTGTTACCGTAGCAGGGAATAAAAGCTCCATCAGTCAATAGGGCTTTGCAAATAACACACAAGAACTCATCAGGTATGGGATCATCAGAGGAGGAGGAGGATGAGGGGGAGGGCTCCTTGGATAAATAGAAAGGCTTTTCCTTCTTTCCTCTGGCATATGCTTCCCTGTAGGCAGAATGGGGAAGGAAAAAGACAAAAGTTAAAGACGGGCACAGGGAAAAATTTTCCAAGCTTTGGATTTTATCAAAGGAAGTAAGAGATGGAATTTTGGGGTGGAATCTTATACTGGAAAGCCCAGTCTCTCTCAGCCCAGGAGACCATATTTCTTCTTTGAACCTAGGACACATTGTTGGCTCATGAGCAACTTGGTGCCCACCAGGACGCCTCCCAGCCTGTGCTGAAGGTACAGAGAGGATCCAAGGCTGTGTCATTAGATACAGATTATATAAACTGGCAGACTGCAGAGCATGAAAAAGCAACAGTGGAGGGGCTGGGACAACTGAAAAGCTATTAGAAAACGTTTTCTGTCAGAAATGATAGAAATGAGGGACAGGCATCAGTGACAATGTTGATGCTCAGCAAAAAAAGCAAACCAATAACCAAATGGGCCACTGAGACATTTCACTTCACTGCTTGATAGGAGCTGTAAATACATCAATAGTAAATTCACTGAAGAGAATTTTTGTTGGTGGTGATTTTCACAGCTTAATCAGACACAGAAATGCACTCAACAGGCTGAAACTCGACCCCCTAGTTACCAACAAATAGGACTGCGTGGGGATACCAGATTTAGAATAAAGTACACTTGATATTGAACAATGTCTTCCAGTAACAAACGAGAGAATTTTGGTGCCTTGTAACAGGCGCTGGAGCCACAAAGTGAGCACGTTATCCTACTGCAGATTTTCCTCTCAGAACTACAGGATGTTGGGACACCTGAAACATCACAGGTGTGCGTGGCAAAGCTACTGGCTGCTTTTCCTCGTGAAAATAGGGACAGAAGAGGGAAAAAATATTCCAGCGCAGTCCACCTCCAACCACCAACCAACCACCACAGGTATTCTTACCTCTAAAACTCCTGCTCCACAATTACAGGCAGCAACCCCGCTTCTTCCCGTGACACTCCACTCCTCCTCAGAGCCAGGGACTGCAGGAAGGCTCAGCCAGGGCTGATCTCCTCCCCCCTGGGAACAGCTCCCTGAGCTCGCACACAACCCCATCTCCATGCTGGCAGGAATGGGTGCCTGAGGGCTCCCTGTGGCAGGGCCAACTCAAAAGGGAGCTCCACGGCTCTTCCCAGCACCTGATGGATGTGGATTCTGAGGAGCAGGTGGCAGCTGGTGGGAAAGGAGAAGAGGGGAACAGCAGCCCAGCAACCAGCAAGAGGAAAGGGGGATGGGCTGCTGGGCTGCCTGACTTTCTATAGGGTGTGGGCAGGAGAGGGGAGGGAATAGTGACCCCTCTCAAAGCCCTCAGGCTCACAGACCCTCCTTTAGTTCTCCAACTAGAACTTTAGTTCCTCCACTGCAACTATGACAGGTACCTTTTTTCTACCCTGTGGGAACCTCACCAGACCGCCATCACCTCTCCAATAGGATGGACAGAGGCTCAGCAACTGTGTCTGCCAGCTCCTCAGGACCCATGCGTGGACCCCGTGAGGCCGCATAAACTTGTGCACCTGCAGGTTCTTTAGATGATCACAAATCTCTGCTTCTCCCCCAGTGGGGGCTCCTTGGTTGTCCCAGGCCCTGCTTTCCACTTCTGTGGCCTCTGCAATGAGGCAATGAGCACTTCCCAGAGGAGACTGAGGCAAACAACTCCTGGAGAACCTCAGGATCCTCAATATCCTGTGGAGCTAGGTCTGACCTTTCCTTCAGGAAAGGGCCTACGTTTTCCTTGTTTCTCCTTTTGTTCCCACCTATGTGCTTCTCAAAGCTTTTCTTCTTGCTCTTTTCATCCCTGGAAAGATTCAATTCTACCTGGGATGGATGTGGCTCTCCTGTCCTGCTCCCCAGCTGCTCCAACCACCTCTCTACTCCTCCCAGGGTACCTGCCCTTGCTTCCCCCCTCTGCATGCTTCCTCCTTCAGTTTGAAGGCTTTTAGGAGCCGCTGGCTCATCCATGCCGTCCTCCTGGAGTTTTTCCCCGGCTGCGGGATGGGGAGAGTGGGGAAATGCCAGCTGCCAGCATGGCCCGGGAACCAAGATGGCCGCCGGGCAGCCCCCTGCATGCCCCGGGACTACAGCTCCCAGCATGCCCCGGGGCTCTCCTCCTCTCCTGCTGCCTGAGCCCGCCCGACCCCGGGGCTGCCCCGGCCCCCGCCCAGCTGGGAGGGGGAGCAGGAGGAAGGGGATCTGGGCAGGGAGAGAAGGCAGGAAAAAGAGTGGTGAGGAGCGGGAAAGAGGTGGAGGGGAAGGGGGCAAAGAGGGGGAGAGGGAGGGAGGGAGGGAGAGAGAGAGGAGAAGGGCGGGAAGGAGGAGAGAGGGGGGATGGACAGAGAGTGGGCCAGGGGCGGGCCAGGGGCGGGCCAGGGGCCTGAGAGAGACAGAAAAGGCCCCAGGAGAGGGGAGTGACAGAGGGGTGGGAGAGGGAGCAGGAGAGAGGGGAAAGGGCGAAGAGAGAGGAAGGGAGAGGGGAAGGAGAGGGAGGAAAGGGGAGAGGCTGCAGGAGAGAGAGGGACAGTAAGGCCAGGAGAGGAGAGGGAGAGAAAGATGTGGAGAGAGAGAGAAACAGCAATACGACCAGGCAGGGAGGAATTGGGAAGTGTTGAGAGGGAGACAGAGAGTGAAAACCCAAACTAGTGATGGGCAAACGACAGAGAGGGAGGGATGAAGAGCTGGGGGCAGGGAGCTGGGCAGAGCCCCAGAAGAGCAGTGATGAGCAGCAGGGCCAGGCCCCTGCACCCTGGGCTTCCCCCTGGGGTCTCCATCTCTGCTGTCTGCCAGCACTGGGGGCACCCCAAATGTCCTGCCTGCTCCCCACAGCCCCCCTGAGCCCTGGGGACAGCTCGGCTGTGGTGTCCATGTCCCAGGGCTGATTTGGGGGTGTCAGGGCTCTCCTGGGGCACTCTAGGACTGAATAGGAGCAATATCTCTGAGTGCCTCAGCCTTTCAGCCCTGGGCAGTTGAAGCCAGGCACTTTTCAGGCTGTGACAGATGATGGGAAGATGGATGCTGGAGGTGTGCTGGTGGCTCTGTTCAGCTCCCACTCCAAAGCTGTGATCACTGAGATCCGGGGCCACCTGAAGGCCCTGGCAGAGATCTCCAGGGAGTTTGTATTCCATTTTTTGGTATCTTTAGGCTACAATCTGCTGGGGCAATGGGATGCTAGGGTTCCTGGTGCTGGGGCTATGGGGTGGCAAGGTTGTGATATGCCAGAGTTCAGGCGAGCCTGTTCTTGTTCCTGACAGAGTCTGGGTTTGTTGGCCTGGGTTCCAGGGATGAAAGGGATTTTTACCTTGTGTTCTGAGTGGTCTTTTCTTGTGAAGGATGAAAGGTTGTTTTCATTTTTAGGGTTTGATTAGGGACCCTTGGTTTGTGTACCTGGTATCTTCAGGTTGATTTTTGTTGTTGTTGTGCTGGATTGTGTTGTGTTTTCTGTCTTGAAACCATCATTTCTGGTCTGACACCTCTACAGCAGGTAGGGCAGTGTGACTGATGGTGTGGTCTTGCATATTTCTAGGGAATCAGTGGAAATGGTGGCTGGAGCCTTCTGCATCACTTACCCTTTGATTTCTCGAGTGTAAATCTTGCAATGTTTTTGCTGAGGTGCAAAAATGAAATGGGAGAGCAGATCTTCCTCACTCAGACACACACACACACAACTTCCCCCATCTAAAGATGAACAGACCAAGTCTCTGGGGCTGTGGTCTTTTATTAAATGTGTGTCAAATATCTAGCCCCAGGGGACTGTGTGCAGAGAATGGCTGCATGGGCCTGGGGCTTGACCATCATCACCTGGGAGGGTGACCCATCAACACCCCACCCTTGATGCCCCATCAAGGCCTCCATACTGGTAAAAAAGCCTAAAGCTGCTCCCAGTGCAAGAGGAGTTTCTACTGGAAATGAGATCTTATCCATCATAACTGGAACCATCTCAGTGATCACCAAAAATCACAGAATTGTCACAGCTGGAGAAGCTCTCTAAGATCACTGAGCATCATCCCCCTCCCCACTGTCCTGGGCCCCCCCTGTTTGTACTGGGAGGTGATGGGAGGGGGGTTGTTATCCCAGTACTGCCAAAATTAGGGGTGAGCAGACCAAGCTAGGGGGAGGGGGTCATGGATTCGAGGGGGGGACCCCAACTTGTCACAGGGGTAGGGGGATGGAACTGGGGACCCCCCAACTCATTTGGAGGGTGGAGGAGCTATGATTTGGTCTCCCCCTACCTCATCCTGGGGGGAACCAAACTCGTCCTGGGGTTTGGGGGCTGCAGTGGAGGAGACTCAACCCCAGCCCTGGAAACCCCAACTGATCCCAGGTGTTGGGGGCTCTGACTGGGGACATCAAAAATATCCTGGTGGTGTTTGGCTGCAATTGGCAACCCACAAACCATCCTGGGGGCCAGGGGACATGATGGGTGACCCCCAAATCATTCCAGGTGATCTAAATTACCCTGGAGGGTGGACTCCCAAAATATTTCAAGAGAGCCCAACTCATCACGGGGTGGAGGCTGCAATGGGGAACACCAACCAATCCTGCTGAAGCCCAGCTCATCCCCCATGTGGGTGTGATGGGTGCCCCCCCAGCTCACCCTGAGGAGTGTGCAGCGTGGCTGTGGACTCCACAACATCCTAGAGGTGGCCAGTTCTTTCTCACAATTTTAGGTATAAAAGTCTCACTTGTGATTCAGGAAATGCAGCTTTCTTTGTGGAATAGCACCCTGCTCCCCTTTCTGTGCAGAAATGGGTATTAAGTCAAAGATCTGGACTCTGTGTGTGCTTATGGCACACCAGGTAATGGACCCACTTTGAGGACAACACTGTGACAGCATCAGAACTGCAGGAGATGTATTAAAGAAAGGGAGTGCTGTCAGTAAGGCAGAGTAGTGCACAGATTCCCCAAATCTGTGAAGAAATGAAATTCAGTTTCTTAGCTCAGTTTGAAGGTAGCTTTTATAAGCTTGTGACTGCTGTCAGTATTGCCAGGTAGACACGAGTGGTTTCAGCAGGGGAGGGAATGTAAGCCATTGCTTGTGTCATTTCTCCATGGAGCTGCCTAATATATTTGTGGTTTTAAACAATGTTCTCTTCTTCTAGACCTGTCCCTGGTCACTGTCCTGGAGAGTGTATTTTTGAAAAAGATGAGTGTGTGTTTACCCAGAAGAGGAGAGGACCCAGGGATGGAGGGGTCCAACTCCCACTTCTTACACCAGACCCAAAGGAGACGACACTGCTGGGGTAGGTGAGTTAAACTTCAGGCTGAACTTTCAGAAGGGAGACTGCCAGTACTTTGAAATGATAGGCTAGACCCAGGAGAGAGTTTGTACTGTTCTGTTCAGAACAGTTCTTTCTCAACTGGAGTGAACACTGATCACCATGATTACTCTGCACAACTGTTGCAATCTCACAAGTATAACAGTCTATGCCATAAAAATCTTTTTGAAACTTGTTTCAATTGTAATTTTTAAAGTAATGAGCTTAATGAGGATGCTGAGAGAATGCATTCTACTTTGCTCATACTTGTTTGTGTATCTTTGTAGGGCTCCCGTGAATCCAGAGGCATCCAACATGGGCTGTGGACAGAGAGTACCCCTTGTTTCAAGGTCACCAAGAGGAACCTCTGGAAAACAGTGCTTGACATTTTTCTACCCCATGTATGGAGCTGGGACTGGATTATGAAGTGTTGATCTACAAAAGGAAGGTGATGATGAAGAGATTCCTTTTGGAGGAGGAGAGGGGAGGGAAGGATCTCATGGCCATAGGGAATGATGGAATTAGGAAAGTGACAGAAACTACAAGGTAAGAAACACAAGCAATAAAGCAGCCCAGAATGGAATAGTGAACTGAAGTATGTGCTAGAATCCAAGTTTAGGGTTGTATAAAAACATGTAAATTGTTCAGATGTAGACAGCTTGGAATGGAGACCTGAACAAACTGAAGTAACATCATTTCTTACAGATGAAGGAAGGGAAGGAATTATTGAAGGCATCTAAAGGCTGCAAGTATGGAAATAGTTCATTAATTCAATTTTTCTTTTTTTTTGTCACGTACTTAAGTGCTGTTTCCCCACCATTTTTGGTAGTTTTTTCTTTCGATCACTTGTGTCCTTTTCCCTCAGCTGTCTAAAGCCCTGTCTGGATGTGACACCAGCACTAAGCTGTGATAAAGCAGCTGCTTCCTGCAGCGTGGCCTTTCTGAGGTGGCACCAAAGGGAAGGGGGGATGCAAAGCCAGAGCTCTGCCTTTGCTTTCAGCAGTGCCATCATTTCAGTGGCAATCACCAGAGGCAAAGCCTGCTTCAGTTTCTCTGTCAGAGAGGAAGCTGAAATTGCTATTGACAAGTTCAATTGGTGCTGAAACAGCACTGGGTATGAAACTGCAATTCTTCTTAAAAGCCTGAAAATTAGCATGTTAGAAATACCACATGCTGAATGTGTCTGAGAATTTCTCTAAAAATGTAGAGCCACTGATCTTTGATTTAAATGGATGTTGGATTGTTTTGGGCTGTTCTACTATTCTTTTAATTTGATACTGGCAAGAGGTCCCGTGTTGACATTACAGTGGGAGGTTGGTATTGTTGAGTTTTTAGGTTTTGCTCTTGCTGTGTTGGATATTCTGGTTGGATGATAGTGAAATATTCCAGTAGATTTTTGGAGCACTGGATCTGGGCACCTAAATGATTGTAAATATTCTCTGATTGTGGCTCGGCCTTGAGCAAATGTGAAGATGGAAAGTGACTGCATGGCAGCACTGTGTGTAGGTGTTTCTGTTCCTTTTCATGTCTGTACATTTCTATACTACTGGGACTGGCATTTCTATTCATACAGATATTTGATCTCTTTCCTTTGTCTTGCCTTTGTTACCCAAATTGAGGAGAAGTTCTTCCTCTCTGCTATCTATTGATAATGGTTTGTAAAGTTTTGTAGGGTGAATTTGGTCAGAAATTGTTAACCAGCGGAGGAAATTCCAATGGTCTTTGTTGATAGGGAAGAGAAGTGTCTTCCTTGATTTTTAGTTCATACATGTCCAAAATAGATCTTATTTTAATTGTAATTTTTCAATAAAATACCCGATGAGAGTAACTCTGTTTCATAAATAGATATTTACATGTGGTGTATTTAGCTTTTGATTCCATTCAAGGTCCAGTTGTAGTCATTACAATCCAGTTTTGAAATAGTGCTCTTGGCCTGGCTTTGATCAGAGGTTTGCTTGCAGATGTCACTGGACTGAGGAAGTTGCCTAAGATATAGCTGAAGCAGTTCCTGCCCGTTTAGGAAAGACAGCAGTATGGGCCAAGAGCAGTGTTCCTTTTTTTCCTTGCAGACACAACTGGCTTAACTTAAGCTGTGCCTAGCCAGTCCAACTTGCTCTTCTTCCAGCTCTACCTTTTTTTAGAATATTGTGTTTTGTTTCTCACGGATTGTCCCTTTTGCCAAATTTAATTTATTAATTGAGGTTTGGTGTGCATGTCATAAATCATGGTTGCCAATCTCAAAAATGTTGGTGTTTGAAGAGATTGAGCTTTTAAACAAATGTAAAAGAGTCTAGAATCAAGGACAGGGGATTAGTAGGAACGAAAATGGGTCTTTCTGAAAGCTCCTTGAGGACTGTAGTTTAATTTAGTGTTGAATGATCGGTCAGCTTAAATTACTAAAAAGAGTTCAAGCTGACGTGGATTGTATCACACTGCAGCCATACGTTGTTTGCTTTGTTTGCAAACTTTATAAAATTCATGAAGTGCAGATACAGAGCATGGGAAAAGTGACGTGTAGTATTTGTGGAGGATGCAGGAAATTTTTGTAAGGTATTTTTCTGCAGTTTTTCAGATAACAAAGCCTCACATGGGTACATAAAGAGCTTGATGTCCTTGTATCTGGAAGAACACCTGGATTCAGGGCATGTAGCTTCAGTGCCTTCAAAGCTCTGTGCTCAGTGCCCAGCAGGCTCTGGGAGCAGCGGTTGGAGGAGAATGGATGGGTTGGGTGCTCAGGAGGTTGGGCTGTAGTCTCTGTGCTGCTAGGACTGGAGCTGGGCTGTTGCTGACTGGTGCAGGTTCTTCCTGCTACACATGCATTAGCCTGGCTTAGTTAACAAGAACAGAGAGTTCCTTCATTAGGAGAGATGCAGGCCTGGTGTAGTTAACGTGTGTGGATAGTGACTGATCCCTCAGGTAAGATGGTGGCAGATACTGAACTCTGGCGGTTGGTTGGACACTGGTGGCAGGCAACTAAGTTAAGAATCTTGTCTCCTGTCAGCCTTCCCTAAGCCTGAGACCATTGCTGTTAGTGAAGTGTTTCTTAAGTGAATTTAGAGAGTCTTCCTCACACCTTACTCTTTCACTACTGTCTTCTAGAGAGTTTGCATTGCTGAGTATATTAAATACTTTTGGTGGGAGCACTCGGGCAGAAGAAGTTTAACTGTTTGGCCCCTGAAGCTGTGGGAACACCAGGGTGTTTTGACACAGGTGTGAAGTTCTGAAATGTAGTACAGAATCAGTAGTGTGTACCAGAAAAGAGAAGTCACTTGCCTGTGGATAATCTCGTGTTGAAATCAAGGGTCATCAACATCATTGGTTTACTGGGTGGAAGGCAGTTGAACCAGAGACTGCATGGAAATTTCAGATTGTGATCTTCATCTTCCTTGTACAAGACTGATGCTGTTTTGTGGCTTGTTAAATCCTTCTGATAGATCTCTTGATGTTCTTCTCTGCTGCAAAATAGCAACTTCTCTCTAAAAAGAGTTGTGCACTCTTGCAAGGGTATATTTCACAGAGTCACAGAATCATCCAGGTTGGAAAGGATCTCTGAGATCATCATGATGCCAATTTTATGCCCCAAACAAGGCACGGACAGAATAACTGCTCAGAGACAAAGTTTGTAGCCTTTAAGCAGGAGGTATTTATTAACGGCCGGGGAGCAGCCAGGTTTTCCTGGGCAAACTGCTCCAGTTCAGCAATCTCACAATTCAGCTTTTATACAATTTTCCCAGGCAATTGCAACATACATTATGAATATTCATTATATTGCAACATCTACTTTTAATATTCATAATAGGCGGAGTTGAGGCAGAGTTAGAGGGTTGGTCTTCAATTTGGGGAGGATTTTTGGGGTCGTTCCTGTATTTCATCCTCTTGAACTGGTGTCCTTTCCATAACTTTTTCCTAATTTGGATAGTCTCCTTGTGCATTTGGCAGGGTCTTAGTGACCTTGGCTCATCCTAAAACTTCTGAGGCTACTGATGCCAAATTTTATGTTATTTTATAGTTTTAGTGTTCTTTTCTGTCAACCTGTCCTGTTCTCTCAGACAATTTATTACCTCCGTATTTTCCTAATGCTAAGCTTTCTTATAGTGCCTTGCATTTTATGTTTTAACTCGTTATTTCTCGAAGACTGCTTTCTTTTGGGTGGCTTCAATCAAGTCCAACCCTTGATCCACGACCACTGTGGTTACCAGACCATGGCACTGAGTGCCACATCCAACCTTTGTTTTAAAAACTGTCAGGGACAGAGAATCCACTCCCTCCCTGGACATCCCATTACAATGTCTGGTCACCCTCTCTGTAAGGAATTTTTTCCTAATATCCAACCTAAATCTCCTCTGACAGAGCTTAAGTTCATCCACCGTTGTCTTACTGGCAGCTACTTGGGAGAAGAGCCCGACCCCCAGAGCAGCCCTAGTGTGTCAGCTCTTAAATGGCAGAAATCTCCATGTGGGTGTTTGTTTTTGGTGACTTTGGAACAAACACCATTACAGACGTTCCTTTTTGTTGTGTTGGCTCAAGCCTGTGCTTTGTTTAAAAAAAAAAACACCTCTTTTTTGGAAAGGAAAAGGGAAAAGGTTTTTCTTGGCTTGCTGGCTGCAATTCTGAAGGGTTGCCTTTGTTACCAGTACTCTGATTGCTTGGCCAGGGAGGTTTGAGAAAATAATTTTCTTGAAGAGGGCCCAATGTAGCACAAAAGAAAGTAACTGTCCTTTCACTATTAGGAAATCTAGGAATAAATTAAATTATATGGCCACAGAAAGACTATTATTTTCTTGTTTCTTTGTTAAAAACCCCTAAGAATTCAGTGTAACTAAGAAAATCTATCAAAGTTCTGTGCTTTGAGTGTATAGAACATGTAGATTCTGAAAAAACCCCCACAGCAATATGATCCCATTGTGATAAATGGCTGAGTCTCTGGTAGTAGCAAATGAGAGTTCGTTCTGTTTTGGCAAATAAAGGCAAAGCAAAAAGCGCTGGGTGCGTGGGGAGTCTCCGCTCCACTCACACAAACGCTATAAAGTTTAATCTTTTGGCATATATTCCAACCTTTAACACATATTCATTAATATTCTAATACATATTCATGACCATTCTAGGAATTGGCCGGATTATGTTTATTAGTTCTTGGAAGAGGTGGCCTTCAAAGGCGCATGCCCACTTATCTCTGGGGGTCTTTTTGACCCCCATCTGGTGGTCGTTGGATGAAGTCAGTGTCTGCCTCAGTTTCCCCTCTCGTTACCCTTCGATTCTGCACATGAGCTCCTTCGCTCTTTCCTGTGCAACATTCTGCAGTCAGCAGTAAAACCACCTTAAATTGCAACACTATGTGGTGAGCAGCAAAATCAGCTGAGATTAGCACAACAGGATGTACACTGTAGCGTTTCCAGGGTACAGAAACCGTGGATGTCTTGTTTCTTGTTCCCCTAAGCCTTGTAGTTACACAAAGAACAGTTATTCTAACTAATTCTAACGAATTCATCTGTTTGCATATTTCACAGTGTTGAAGACAGACAAATTATTAGTACTCTCAAAGTTGGGTTAGCACACACTTTATAGTTATTTAACATGAATTCACGAACACACATGTATTACACCGCCTGTAGTCAGGGCCTGAGGCTGTGCCTGCCTGGCTGCCTGTCCTGCTGACAGCCCCGGAAATGGGTCTGAAAAGAATCCCCCGGTGGCTTTTCTGGCTGGTGTGTCGGCTGGGTTGGGGGCTGTTTGTTTTGTGCTGCAAGCTGTGCTGCTGCTGCTGCTGTTTCTTGTTTCTGTGCTGTAGAAGAACAGAGTTCATGGAGACAGGTGGTCTTCTGCCTTGCCAGTCAGGACCAGTTTGGTTGCTGTAAGGCTGTTGGGGTCTGTCACTTGGGCAGCCCTATCTGCTGCTGAGTCCAGTGGGGGACAAGTGTGGTGGAGCCAGGATTACCAACCGAGGAGGCAGTTTCCATATTTATCTTGGGATGTTGTACATCTTTGTAATTCACTCTCCCTATTCCTACTTCATGAAATTTGTGCTACTGCTTTTCTTCCAACCTTGAAGTCTCTCTCCCTCATTCCCTTTTTCCTCTTCCCCTCAGAAGAAAGTGGGGGGTTTAACCAGGGGACAATTGCTCTCTTTTTCCCTAAAAGAGATAGTGGGACCCAGCCAATCCTGTAAGCAGGGTTGTGCATGTCCCCTGTGCTTAAGGTGAGGTGCTGGGACAGCCTGGTTAATAAAGGCTCACCCTCATTGTTGCCCAACTTGCTCTATAGGATACAATTTGTTCTGTAAAGCTCTTTAGTCTGTTTGTTTCTTCTTGACTGGGGGTGTTGGGCAAAGGGCATTGGCTTTGTGTTGTCTGACCCCACTGCTCTGTTCTGCAGTAAGCTGGGCAGTGGCTCTACCACGTTACCTGTGGCAATCCCTACTTGAACTGACTTATAGTTTGGTTTTGATTTTTTTTTTACTGACAAACGACACATCCTCCCTTCATAGCAAGCTGTATCCCTCCATCAGATTTGGGAGGTTTTGGAAGTGGCTGTCCCTCAGATTTCTATGTGTTAATTATTGTCAATTTGTTGGTCTATTATCAGTAGGCATAGATGCAGGTGTGAGAATTCCAGCACAAGTGTGGCCTCCACTCCAGCTTTGTCAGTGGCTTTTCCTGCTGTCCCTTGGCCAGTAGTGGCCCAGGTCCCTGTTCTGTCAGAGCCTGCAACAAGCAGTGCTGCTTCCCCCTCCTGACACAGGGGGACAGGGAGTGGGGGTTTGGGATCAATTCCCCACAGGTTGCCCCTGTGGTCAGGCAGTGAGGAAAGGCAGCTGAGCCCTGCGCTACTGAAGGCACAGCAAAGATGGAGCATGTGGGGGAGAGCTCTGATGAAGGTGAGAGAGCAAATCCTCTCCAAAGGGTGAGGAGAGAGTCTTCTGTAAAAGCTTGAGCAGCAAGTCCTTGTGAGGCCGCTCTTCCCTCATCACAAGGGGAGGAACTGGAGTCAGAGAAACTCAATCCTTTTTTCTGAAGGACTTGTGAAATTTAAGTACAAAGGACTTTGGCTGGCATGAAGGTGAGACACTTGTCACCTGCTTGCTTTGGTGTTGGGACGATGGTGCAATCTCCTGAAATAATAGAGAAGGCAGAGAGTTGGGAAAGCTGGCCAGAGATGGAGGCAGTGGCCAAGTGGACAGCTCTGGAAAAAGGTACTGAGTAGCTGAGAGAGCTGGCTGCTGCAAAGGTGATTTACGGTGCCTGCGCATGTCAGACTTGGGTGTGGATGTTCCAGTGCCTGCCTGTACACACCTGGCCCGGTTGCCAGGTGACAATGGGACCTTTGTTACATCATTGGTGACACCGCTGGACCCCGGGTCCCTTCCTAGTGCTGGGGTGGCCCTGGCTCAGTGTCCAAGAGGACAGTGATAGGATCAGACAGGAGCAGAGAGCTGCCTAGGAGCCCTGAGCCATGTCTGGTGCTGTTGGATCTTGCGAAAGCCGCTGTGGTTCCCCAGAGGACCATGGCAATTCCCAGAGGCTGCTCAGTCCCCAAGCGAGGTAAGAGCCAGGGGCTGGGGCTGGGTGGGCACCGTGGGGTCAAATGCGAGGGCTCATGAAAGGCCTTTGTGGTTTGTCCATCGGGAGGGCTGTGGTTCTTCAGAGGCTGCCCAGGAGCCTCCATCCCCGGGAGATTCCCTGCCCCGTGCAGAGCCCGTCCCAGACATCTCCCTGCCCCCACGCAGCCCCCGTGGCCCCACGGGCTCTCCCCGCAGGCCGTGCAGCCTTGGGGCCAGCAGCTCTGCCACCCCCATGCCCACCCCCCATGGCCTCTCCTCCTTCCTCAGGACTGAGCAGAGGTCCCTGAGCCGGCCCCCGCTGGCCTGGGTGAAGGATGAGGTGGAAGAGAGCGGTCTCCCCATCCCAAAGAAGATGGCCCAGCTGCTGGAAAGAGGTGAGTGAGGGGCCTTTGGCTGCTTTGCTGTGCTCCTGCATGGCAGTGGCTGCTGGGCACATCCCCGGCCTGATCCCTGCCAGTCCCCTCTTTGGGTCCCCCCGCCCAGGGCTGGCTCTGTCCTCGGGAGCTGGCACGGGGCTGGGTGCTAGGTAGGGCCCTTCAGTTAGTCCTGCCAGCACCTTCAGCTCCCCCTCCTCCCTTGCTTTGTTAGATTCCAATCCTGATGCCACCATCGTTCGGTATTCAGCTGCAAAGGGCCAGGAGACGTGTGCGGATGCTCTAGAAGAGTTAGGAGAGGTACCTACAGAGACTGTCACCTGCCTTGTGCCTGCTCCAGCATGTGTTATGCTGGAGTTATGCTCCCCATAACCTTCTCTTGTTGCAGGAGCAGGACAAGGACTGTCTGAGAGATCTGATAGCCAACCTTTGCCCCTCCACCCTCGTGAGTCTGCAGGATGTCTCGCAGGTCTGGCATTTCCAGAGCAGGTCACAGTTGCCCCCATGCAAACCCCCCAGGGAGGCTTCTCCCCCGAAGCCCTCTGCACCCCGAGGGGTACAGAGGCACAGAAAGGAGCAGAGGCTGCAGTGGGAAGGGGCTCTGGCCACCTCCTGGCCATGACAGATTGGTGTGGGGATTCTTCCCTGAGGCTGGGAGGGGCCCCAGGGACAGGAAGGCAGAGCCAGGCTTTGCTGCTGTTCCCAGGAAGCCGTGGCTACCAGTCCCAGGGTAAGGAGCCTCAGGTCCAGACAAGCTCCAGTTCCCCTGACACCCTGTGTCACTGGGGACACAGGATGGATACTGTCCTGGATACTCTGTGGGTATCTCTGGTGTCAGTCCTTGTGTTGGCACCTCCACTCCATGGGCTGAAAGGACAATGGGCCAAATCTTCCAGCTGCAGCTTGGGAAGAAGGGAGGGAGGGAGGGAGGGAGGGAGGGAGGGAGGGAGGGAGGGAGGGAGGGAGGGAGGGAGGGAGGGAGGGAGGGAGGGAGGGAGGGAGGGAGGGGAGAGAGCTGGCCCAAGCTCTGTGCTGCATCTTTGGGACTGGAGCACCAGGACCTGGCCAGGGAGCCGGGGCCTTGGGCTGCTGGGAGGGGCCCCTCCCTGTGTGTGGCATCTGAGGGGATGGTTGCAGCCCAGTGGCAGCACCATCCTCCCCTCTGTTCCCTCCAGGCAGAAAAACTCTTGAGGTGCATCCACAGAAACGTGGAGGAGGTGCGCACGGAACCAGGGCAGTTTGTCCTGAGATCGGTGCTTGGGCTGCTGAGCGAGTGCTGCCCCGAGGCAACAGTTAGGAGCCTGTTGAGGATCAGTCCCTCCTGTGACAAGTATGAGCCCCAAGAGCCCTGGGGACTTGCTCTGTAGCCCAGGCACAGCACAGTGGCCAAGGCAGCCCTGCTAACAGAGTGTTCTGGCTTGCAGTGCTGCGCTGGCCATGTGGGAGATGCTGCTGTCCCTGCCCAGCGCTTCTGAGACAATCCTTGACAGGCTGCTCAGTGTGATCCAGGGCTGGAGACCAAACTGTGCTATCCCATCTGTGAGTGACCAGAGCAGGCCTTGCTCACCTTCAGGGCTGTTCATGGCTCCCCAGGAAAAGAGACACAGCCCCTCCTGCCTGCCCCCAACAGCCCCCTCCTCCAGCACTTGTGGACACAGCCCCTGGAGGCCAGCAGGGACCTGCCCTGCACCAACCCCCTTGTTCCAGCCCCTCAAGGCTGCCCCTTGAGCTCCCCAAGGACAAATACGCCACAGCAGCTTCCTTGCACTGAGAGCTGTCCCTGTGTCTTTCTGCAGGCAAGCCAGGTCCTGTACAGGCTCAGCCAGCGGCCCCGCTGTCAGGGGATCCTGGAAGGGCTCTTCCCCAGGCTCCTCATGACCCTGCTCTACAAGCTTTCCCTGGCTGCAGTGATGCTGGGGCAGGAGCAGCCTGGGGCTGATCAACCCGGCCCTCTGGGGTGCGCCATCCCCTTCTCCTGCCATTCCCCTGGGCCCTGGGCCAGGGCCCCTGCTCTGTGTGTAACTGGACCTTGCTCTGCACACAGGTTGGCAGTGGAGGGCATTAAAGTTCTGCTGCACGCTGCTGGCTGTGAAGGGCATGTCCAGAACATCCAGAAGGAGGGCGGCTGGGACATGATGCTGCGAGCGGAGACCCTGGAGAGAGGAGTCAGATTGCTGGCCAGGTGAGAGCCCTTTGTAGCCAGCGGTGCCTCGGCAGCCCCATCCCCGGGGGCAGAGAAGTCCCCAGGCCCCGGGCTGCAGCCGCAGCGCTGGCCAGGGAGCGATCCGAGTGGCAAGGGGTGCTCCTTGCCTGGGGAGAGAGCAGGGCACTGTCAGCAAGTGGTGTGGAGGCTGTGGCTGGGGGCAAAGGCGTGTCCTGGCCTGGGCTATCCTGGCTGGGCTGGGCTGGGCAGGGCAGGGCAATCCCAGCAAGGCTTTGCCTGCCCTGCTCACTGCCAGCACTGCTTTTCTTGCCCTGCCCAGAGAGATGAGGAAGAGCCCAGCTGAGCAGCAAGCCTTCCTGTTCCAGCACATGAAGGAGATCCTTGCTCAGAGGAGGGAATGGCAGATGAACTATGCCATGACTTTCTATACTGAGGTAAGCCTGGTGGGAAGCAGTGCCTCTGCCAGATGCTCCTGAAGCCGTCCCTCTGGCACAGGCGGCTGCCGCCGGGTGGGATGACAGTCCCTGGAGCTGGGACAGAGGGCTCTGCTGCCAGTCAGTCCCTGGGGCCTCCATCCAGCCCTTCCTGCTGGGGCAGTGCTCAGCACCCCCACGTGTCCACAGGCAGGGCTGCCCCCCAGAGGGGCTGTGTCAGCCCCCAGGCCCCAAGCTGGCAGTGGTAACCAGGAGCCGCAGAGTGCCAGGGTCCTGCAGCTCTGCCCGTCTCTCACTGCTGTTGTTCTTTCAGCTGCTGGGCTGCCAGGGCCTGGGAAAGGATTGGAGTGACCTGCGCCTCCTCCACGCCTACCTGAGCCATGGCAGTCAGACAATCCGTCTGCGGGCACTCGAGGGCTTGGTGGCACTGTCAGGAGATCCGCAGATGGTGAGCGAGGCGGAGTCAGGCGGAGCCGCCTTGGCAGCCTGGGGCTGGGGCAGGGGTAACGCGCTGGCTTGGGCCTGGCTGAGAGGAAGGAGGTGGCTGTCAGCAGAGAGAGGGGTGGCTGAGCAGGGGCCACAGAGCCTTTGCTGTCCTGCTCTCTCCTTCATCCCCATCGGCATGCGCAGCGCCTGCCGGGAAGCCGGGGGGGAGGCTGGTGCTCAGCACACGGGGCGTTTGTGCCAGGCTGCTCCTCCACTGCTCCATCCTCACAGAAATTCTCTGTTTCCTCCAGGCAAGAGAAATGCGGGGCAGATCTCTGCTGGACAGGATCCTGAGGTGCCTGAAGGATCCATCCACAGATGTCAGGATGGAGGCCTTGGTCTTCTTCCAGACCATGATGGGTCACCTGAAGAGGAAAGAGGCCAGCCCCGTCGCTCTGCTGCTGGCACAGAAGCTCCCGCCCCTCTTTGGTGATGTAAGGCTGATGTGGGACCTGACCCCGCAGAGGGGCAAGGGACAAGGACAGCTGCCCTCCAGCCCAGCCCCACGGGCAGCACTTGGGCAGGGCTGCTGCCCTCCTCACGGCCCTGGGCTCTGCTGGGAGGGCTGCTGGGCTCTGCACCCAGCATGGCTTCTCCTTGGCCTCGGCTTCTAGATAGGTGCCCCGAGGCCAGCAACCCCAGAGCATCTCCCCTCACACTGACCACGTTAATGCTTTTGGTCACCGTGGGTGGCGAGAGGCTGTTGCTGCAGTCACACTGTCTTCTTTCCTCCCAGGAGTCCAGCCAGGTGCAAGAGCTCTCCCTCAGCCTCTTCGGGGACACGACGAAGGCTGTGGTGGGCAGAGACAAGGCAGAGATGAAGAAGGCGATACGCGGGGTTGTGGTCTCGCTCTTCCTGCACATGAATGCTGAGAGCAGGAGTGTGGCTGAGGTAGAGAGTTGAAAGCTGAGCACCTGCTTTGCCCTTCCTTCCCTCTGCCCCAGCCCTGGCAGCAGCAGCAGCTCAGCAGCTCTTGCCCATTTCTCTTGTGCTGGCTGTGAGAGTGCCATAGCTGAGGTGGTGGCTGCCCCGTGTCCCTGCCTCGGGCATTGAAGCCCGGGCATTCAGGCTCTGTCCCCACCTGCCTCTTCCCAGAAGTAGCTGGGGACAGCTGGCAGCCTTGCCAAGAGGAGGGGGACGACAGGTCTCCTGCTCTGAGCCGTGGTGCCAGCTCCCACCTGCTGCTGTTTTGCAGGCCTCTGGCAAAGCCCTCCTCATCTGTGCCAAGTTCCTGGGCTGGAGGACGCTCAAGAGGGTGATCAAGAAGAAGAAGACCTGGCTGATTGGAGAGACTTTGGTGAGGACAAGCCCCAGGTGCCAGGGCCTGGGCTGGACAGGGGATGCTCCATGTGCCCAGGGTGTGAATGTGCAGCTGTTCCTGGCTGTCCCTGATCCAGAGCAGAATGCACAGCTTGGAGCTCAGTCCCCCTTCCCCTTTCCCTAAGGCACAGCCAGGGCTGCTTCTGCAGGCCCCTCTTCCCCCCAGCCCCTGGGTGCTGCAGGAGCCCCCGGCCCACCTGGGCCCTGGCAGCAGCACGGAGGGGGTCACAGTACCCCCAGGCCCCCTCTGCCTGCGGCTCTGGCTGCACCTCAGCCCCCCGGGGCTCCTGGCTGGCAGAAAGGAATGGCCTGGGGGGGAAGGGGTGGGATGGGCAGAGGGACTGCTCTGGCAGACGGGGAATGGTCTCTGCCAGCCCCATGACGTGACCTCGGGCACTCTCCAGCTGAAGCAGGACAGGAGCAGCACGTGTGTGGAAGACTACGTGTGCTTCAGCCTGCACTACCTGTGGGACCCTCAGGCCAGCGTGAGAGTGGAGGCCATCAGGTTCATAGGTGAGCCACAGCCCCCGGGGACCCTCTTCTGGCAGCCCAGCCCCAGCCCCCGGCGCTGCCCTGGCACCAGGAGCAGCCCTGTGGCTGTCCCGGGCAGGGCCCTGGCCTCCCGCTGCCCCCCCTGCCCTGCCCTGCCTTGCCCTGCCCTGCCCTGCCCAGGCCTCGGTGGCCTTGGTGGCCGCCTGGCTCAGTGTCAGCAGCGCCCTCGGGGACTTGCCCGGGGCCATCCCCGCAGAGCGCTGGGCAGGAGGGCGTGCGGCCGAGCTGGCCGGGCCGGGGGCTGTGCTGCCGCAGTGCTGGGGAGGGGGAGGTCTGACGGGAGCTCTGTGCACAGGGACTGCTGCGCGGCACCTGGGGTGGAATCAATCCAAACGGACGCTGGAGGTTGTGTGGGATGGTGAGTAGGGTCAGAGGGGTGCTGGCGGGGCAGGGGAGAGAGCCTGGGCAGGGTGCTGCCAGTCCTGGCTCCCCTGCAACAGGGAAAGGAGGGAGGGAGAAGCTGTGACTGTCCCATCCCTGGAAGTGTCCATGGCCAGGCTGGCGGTGGCTTGGAGCTCCCCAGCTTAGTGGGAGGTGTCCCTGCCCGAGGTGGGGGGTTGGGACTAGGCGATCCTTAAGAAGGTCCCTTCCAGCCCAACCCAGTCTGGGAGCCTGGGATTCCTGAGCAGCAGCTTCCAGCTGCTCCTCCTGGTCAGGTAAAGAGAGGGATGGGCTTGCACAGAAGGGTCTGTGCAGACAGCAGGGTTTCACCACTGCTGCTCTCTTTCTTTCTGTTGCAGCCCTCAATTGCTTGGATTATGACCCTGATCCCTCAGTCAGGTCCTTAGCAGGTCAGACCTTGCACATCCTGCAGTGCGTGAGGGAGCTGGAGAGATCAAGATGGTCCTGCCGAGGCCTGTGCTTCTGCTGCTGATGAGATGGGTCAAGGACAATCTTGCTGCCCCCATCTTCCTGACGGTACTTTCACCACCGCCCCGTCACGGCTGCTGTTCCCCAGACCCTCACGTGCACCCCTGGGCTGTGCCCAACGGTCTCTGTCCAAACGAGTGCCCCCAGAACTCTCCTGTGCCCTGGCTCTCCCGGTTAGACCTCCCTAATGTCATCCCAGCAGGAGGAAGTGGCTGCGCTGGGGCGAAGGTCCTGGTGGGAAGATGGCGTTGAGAGAATTGTCCCTGACCTAAGGGCTCCTGGTGCAGATGGCAGCGTGGGAATCAAGATGGAAGAAGCAGCCCCGTGCCATGACGCCCTTTGCACAGGCAGCACCCAGAGCCTGCAGAGCACACAGCATTTGTCCTGGCCTCTCCTGCTACCTGCACATCAGCCCTGGCCGCGACTTGTTGGACAGCCAGGTTACCCTTCTTTAGGGTGGTGGTGCCAGGAGGCAGAGGGCAGAAGGGAGTCAGGGTTTACCTCAGCAAAAAGCTCTTTTAAACCCGAGCACTGCTTTGTCTTCAGGGCTTTTTTGGAAAGCTGCAGGAACAAGGCAGAGTGTAAAATGGAGGGTGTTTCACCTGAAATGATGTGCCTCGTCACCAAGCACAGCTACACCAGGGCAGTCCTGGGCACGGCTGAGGGTGATGATGAACGTTTTGCTCCTCGCAGCAGTCCTGCTCAGTGTCATGGGCATCATCAGCTGGTGCTGAGTTCTTCCAGCCCACCTACAGGTGAGGAATTGCATCAGCATCTGGAGACTCCCAACTGATTCCAGCTCTCCCAAGCTCTGAGAAGCAGCTGCTGCATTCCTCTTCTGTCACTTCCAGGAGGTCACCAGGGTGTCTGCAGAGTTTTTGAACTCTCCCACAGAGACCTAGAGCAGCTGGATTCACACACCCAAACAAGATACCCTGTTGGAGGCTGTTTGGCAATGGATTCATCACCAGCTGCCCAAGAGGCTACAGGAGGTTCCAGCTGTGCCGGGCAGGGTCAGCGTCACCGTGTGGGCCCAGGTGGCTTGGGACAGCTGGGCAGGGCAGAGCGGAGCCAGAGCTGCTTTCCTTGTCTCATCAGAGCAGCAGGAGGTGCAGCCTCCTGGCCTCTGGGATAGCTACCAACAGGTCAAAAAGGTCCCCAAATAAAATGCGGTGTTTGGAAAGTACAGCGTGTGGTGAAATCTGTTGGATGGGACCTGGGCTCTGATCCTGGGACCGATGGGTGATCCTGGGCTCAACGCATCACAGAATCCTAGGAGTTGTCCAGGCTCCATTTTCTCACCACTCCTGTGATTGTAGAGGCAGAACACAGTGTATCCCTGCAGTGTCACAGTCAGGCTGCTCAGCGGCAGCTTCCCTCAGAGACTTTGGGGAAAAAACAAAGCTGTCTGTGGTTTGATGATTCTCCTGTAGACCGAGTCTGAGCAGTGCTGTGGAGCTCCAGCTTCGTGTGCAGTTCTGGGTGGTGCCCTGCAGAGGAAGAAGAGTGTAATGTATGTTGAGGAATTTGTATTCCTAACCAGTAAAATTCAGGAAAAGAATTGAACTGAGTAAGAAGTGAACGTGGGGCTAAGCAAAGCAGTTGAGACATGTAATTTTTCCACTGAAACGGTGTGAACAAAACAAGGCCCTAACAAGGCTAACTTCTGTCTCAGAGATAATTAGAAGTGTAGGTCCTGTTCTTAAAACAAGGCACTGCCAAGGCTAACGAGGCACCGAAGGAATGTGAACATCTGCACAAGAAGAACAAAAAGATGTCACAACCAGCAGATAAGGGGAAAGTTATGGCTAGGGTCTGATATCACCTTGTAGCAATATAATGAAGTCAGCGAAATCAAGAAAGGTAAAAACTTCAAGCTTGAGGAAGACTTCTTACTTCATCCAAAGACCCCCCCTGACGACCCCCGGATATCTCCCCAAAACCAGACGCCGCCCAGACTCTGCCTATCATGAATATTATAATGGCATGATGTAATCCTATGGATAGGTATGTAAACCCACCTCCTTTTGAGTATGCAGAGACGTGTAATCAATAAAAGGTAATTCCAGAGCTTTAAGTGCGTGCGTGGGAGTGGAGCGGAGACTGCCCACGCACCCAGCGCTGTTTTGCTTATTGCGATTTTATTAATTAAATTAAGCCAGTAACAGAATATTGAGTCTCGGTCATTTATAACAATAGGAACTTTTGGTGCCCAGCTCCTCTCTGTGCAGCCCCTGAGCACGCAGTGTCCTGGCTGAGTCCCCTCCGTGTCAGAGCCCTGCAACAGCCCCAGCCATGAGCAAGAAACACTGTGTTTGGAGGGTGGAAATGGAAGGGTTATTATTTAGAGAGGAGGGCAGTGTTTATCTTGGGTGCAGGTTAGAGCCTGGAGCTTCACTGGGCTCGTTTGATCTCCAGGAGTGTCCTGGTCTGAGAGGAGCAGGAGAAAAAGGTGCCTGGGACAGGGCAGTGTCAGGTGCTGACGTGGCAGTGAGAATGGGGAGCAGCTGTGCCCCTGGGGTGGAGAGGATGGTTCAGGCGACCCAAGTGGGCTACTGCCAGTATTCCTTCCCATGGTGCTCTGTATGAAATGGGTCTGAAAAGAATCCCCCGGTGGCTTTTCTGGCTGGTGTGTCGGCTGGGTTGGGGGCTGTTTGTTTTGTGCTGCAAGCTGTGCTGCTGCTGCTGCTGTTTCTTGTTTCTGTGCTGTAGAAGAACAGAGTTCATGGAGACAGGTGGTCTTCTGCCTTGCCAGTCAGGACCAGTTTGGTTGCTGTAAGGCTGTTGGGGTCTGTCACTTGGGCAGCCCTATCTGCTGCTGAGTCCAGTGGGGGACAAGTGTGGTGGAGCCAGGATTACCAACCGAGGAGGCAGTTTCCATATTTATCTTGGGATGTTGTACATCTTTGTAATTCACTCTCCCTATTCCTACTTCATGAAATTTGTGCTACTGCTTTTCTTCCAACCTTGAAGTCTCTCTCCCTCATTCCCTTTTTCCTCTTCCCCTCAGAAGAAAGTGGGGGGTTTAACCAGGGGACAATTGCTCTCTTTTTCCCTAAAAGAGATAGTGGGACCCAGCCAATCCTGTAAGCAGGGTTGTGCATGTCCCCTGTGCTTAAGGTGAGGTGCTGGGACAGCCTGGTTAATAAAGGCTCACCCTCATTGTTGCCCAACTTGCTCTATAGGATACAATTTGTTCTGTAAAGCTCTTTAGTCTGTTTGTTTCTTCTTGACTGGGGGTGTTGGGCAAAGGGCATTGGCTTTGTGTTGTCTGACCCCACTGCTCTGTTCTGCAGTAAGCTGGGCAGTGGCTCTACCACGTTACCTGTGGCAATCCCTACTTGAACTGACTTATAGTTTGGTTTTGATTTTTTTTTTACTGACAAACGACACATCCTCCCTTCATAGCAAGCTGTATCCCTCCATCAGATTTGGGAGGTTTTGGAAGTGGCTGTCCCTCAGATTTCTATGTGTTAATTATTGTCAATTTGTTGGTCTATTATCAGTAGGCATAGATGCAGGTGTGAGAATTCCAGCACAAGTGTGGCCTCCACTCCAGCTTTGTCAGTGGCTTTTCCTGCTGTCCCTTGGCCAGTAGTGGCCCAGGTCCCTGTTCTGTCAGAGCCTGCAACAAGCAGTGCTGCTTCCCCCTCCTGACACAGGGGGACAGGGAGTGGGGGTTTGGGATCAATTCCCCACAGGTTGCCCCTGTGGTCAGGCAGTGAGGAAAGGCAGCTGAGCCCTGCGCTACTGAAGGCACAGCAAAGATGGAGCATGTGGGGGAGAGCTCTGATGAAGGTGAGAGAGCAAATCCTCTCCAAAGGGTGAGGAGAGAGTCTTCTGTAAAAGCTTGAGCAGCAAGTCCTTGTGAGGCCGCTCTTCCCTCATCACAAGGGGAGGAACTGGAGTCAGAGAAACTCAATCCTTTTTTCTGAAGGACTTGTGAAATTTAAGTACAAAGGACTTTGGCTGGCATGAAGGTGAGACACTTGTCACCTGCTTGCTTTGGTGTTGGGACGATGGTGCAATCTCCTGAAATAATAGAGAAGGCAGAGAGTTGGGAAAGCTGGCCAGAGATGGAGGCAGTGGCCAAGTGGACAGCTCTGGAAAAAGGTACTGAGTAGCTGAGAGAGCTGGCTGCTGCAAAGGTGATTTACGGTGCCTGCGCATGTCAGACTTGGGTGTGGATGTTCCAGTGCCTGCCTGTACACACCTGGCCCGGTTGCCAGGTGACAATGGGACCTTTGTTACATCATTGGTGACACCGCTGGACCCCGGGTCCCTTCCTAGTGCTGGGGTGGCCCTGGCTCAGTGTCCAAGAGGACAGTGATAGGATCAGACAGGAGCAGAGAGCTGCCTAGGAGCCCTGAGCCATGTCTGGTGCTGTTGGATCTTGCGAAAGCCGCTGTGGTTCCCCAGAGGACCATGGCAATTCCCAGAGGCTGCTCAGTCCCCAAGCGAGGTAAGAGCCAGGGGCTGGGGCTGGGTGGGCACCGTGGGGTCAAATGCGAGGGCTCATGAAAGGCCTTTGTGGTTTGTCCATCGGGAGGGCTGTGGTTCTTCAGAGGCTGCCCAGGAGCCTCCATCCCCGGGAGATTCCCTGCCCCGTGCAGAGCCCGTCCCAGACATCTCCCTGCCCCCACGCAGCCCCCGTGGCCCCACGGGCTCTCCCCGCAGGCCGTGCAGCCTTGGGGCCAGCAGCTCTGCCACCCCCATGCCCACCCCCCATGGCCTCTCCTCCTTCCTCAGGACTGAGCAGAGGTCCCTGAGCCGGCCCCCGCTGGCCTGGGTGAAGGATGAGGTGGAAGAGAGCGGTCTCCCCATCCCAAAGAAGATGGCCCAGCTGCTGGAAAGAGGTGAGTGAGGGGCCTTTGGCTGCTTTGCTGTGCTCCTGCATGGCAGTGGCTGCTGGGCACATCCCTGGCCTGATCCCTGCCAGTCCCCTCTTTGGGTCCCCCCGCCCAGGGCTGGCTCTGTCCTCGGGAGCTGGCACGGGGCTGGGTGCTAGGTAGGGCCCTTCAGTTAGTCCTGCCAGCACCTTCAGCTCCCCCTCCTCCCTTGCTTTGTTAGATTCCAATCCTGATGCCACCATCGTTCGGTATTCAGCTGCAAAGGGCCAGGAGACGTGTGCGGATGCTCTAGAAGAGTTAGGAGAGGTACCTACAGAGACTGTCACCTGCCTTGTGCCTGCTCCAGCATGTGTTATGCTGGAGTTATGCTCCCCATAACCTTCTCTTGTTGCAGGAGCAGGACAAGGACTGTCTGAGAGATCTGATAGCCAACCTTTGCCCCTCCACCCTCGTGAGTCTGCAGGATGTCTCGCAGGTCTGGCATTTCCAGAGCAGGTCACAGTTGCCCCCATGCAAACCCCCCAGGGAGGCTTCTCCCCCGAAGCCCTCTGCACCCCGAGGGGTACAGAGGCACAGAAAGGAGCAGAGGCTGCAGTGGGAAGGGGCTCTGGCCACCTCCTGGCCATGACAGATTGGTGTGGGGATTCTTCCCTGAGGCTGGGAGGGGCCCCAGGGACAGGAAGGCAGAGCCAGGCTTTGCTGCTGTTCCCAGGAAGCCGTGGCTACCAGTCCCAGGGTAAGGAGCCTCAGGTCCAGACAAGCTCCAGTTCCCCTGACACCCTGTGTCACTGGGGACACAGGATGGATACTGTCCTGGATACTCTGTGGGTATCTCTGGTGTCAGTCCTTGTGTTGGCACCTCCACTCCATGGGCTGAAAGGACAATGGGCCAAATCTTCCAGCTGCAGCTTGGGAAGAAGGGAGGGAGGGAGGGAGGGAGGGAGGGAGGGAGGGAGGGGAGAGAGCTGGCCCAAGCTCTGTGCTGCATCTTTGGGACTGGAGCACCAGGACCTGGCCAGGGAGCCGGGGCCTTGGGCTGCTGGGAGGGGCCCCTCCCTGTGTGTGGCATCTGAGGGGATGGTTGCAGCCCAGTGGCAGCACCATCCTCCCCTCTGTTCCCTCCAGGCAGAAAAACTCTTGAGGTGCATCCACAGAAACGTGGAGGAGGTGCGCACGGAACCAGGGCAGTTTGTCCTGAGATCGGTGCTTGGGCTGCTGAGCGAGTGCTGCCCCGAGGCAACAGTTAGGAGCCTGTTGAGGATCAGTCCCTCCTGTGACAAGTATGAGCCCCAAGAGCCCTGGGGACTTGCTCTGTAGCCCAGGCACAGCACAGTGGCCAAGGCAGCCCTGCTAACAGAGTGTTCTGGCTTGCAGTGCTGCGCTGGCCATGTGGGAGATGCTGCTGTCCCTGCCCAGCGCTTCTGAGACAATCCTTGACAGGCTGCTCAGTGTGATCCAGGGCTGGAGACCAAACTGTGCTATCCCATCTGTGAGTGACCAGAGCAGGCCTTGCTCACCTTCAGGGCTGTTCATGGCTCCCCAGGAAAAGAGACACAGCCCCTCCTGCCTGCCCCCAACAGCCCCCTCCTCCAGCACTTGTGGACACAGCCCCTGGAGGCCAGCAGGGACCTGCCCTGCACCAACCCCCTTGTTCCAGCCCCTCAAGGCTGCCCCTTGAGCTCCCCAAGGACAAATACGCCACAGCAGCTTCCTTGCACTGAGAGCTGTCCCTGTGTCTTTCTGCAGGCAAGCCAGGTCCTGTACAGGCTCAGCCAGCGGCCCCGCTGTCAGGGGATCCTGGAAGGGCTCTTCCCCAGGCTCCTCATGACCCTGCTCTACAAGCTTTCCCTGGCTGCAGTGATGCTGGGGCAGGAGCAGCCTGGGGCTGATCAACCCGGCCCTCTGGGGTGCGCCATCCCCTTCTCCTGCCATTCCCCTGGGCCCTGGGCCAGGGCCCCTGCTCTGTGTGTAACTGGACCTTGCTCTGCACACAGGTTGGCAGTGGAGGGCATTAAAGTTCTGCTGCACGCTGCTGGCTGTGAAGGGCATGTCCAGAACATCCAGAAGGAGGGCGGCTGGGACATGATGCTGCGAGCGGAGACCCTGGAGAGAGGAGTCAGATTGCTGGCCAGGTGAGAGCCCTTTGTAGCCAGCGGTGCCTCGGCAGCCCCATCCCCGGGGGCAGAGAAGTCCCCAGGCCCCGGGCTGCAGCCGCAGCGCTGGCCAGGGAGCGATCCGAGTGGCAAGGGGTGCTCCTTGCCTGGGGAGAGAGCAGGGCACTGTCAGCAAGTGGTGTGGAGGCTGTGGCTGGGGGCAAAGGCGTGTCCTGGCCTGGGCTATCCTGGCTGGGCTGGGCTGGGCAGGGCAGGGCAATCCCAGCAAGGCTTTGCCTGCCCTGCTCACTGCCAGCACTGCTTTTCTTGCCCTGCCCAGAGAGATGAGGAAGAGCCCAGCTGAGCAGCAAGCCTTCCTGTTCCAGCACATGAAGGAGATCCTTGCTCAGAGGAGGGAATGGCAGATGAACTATGCCATGACTTTCTATACTGAGGTAAGCCTGGTGGGAAGCAGTGCCTCTGCCAGATGCTCCTGAAGCCGTCCCTCTGGCACAGGCGGCTGCCGCCGGGTGGGATGACAGTCCCTGGAGCTGGGACAGAGGGCTCTGCTGCCAGTCAGTCCCTGGGGCCTCCATCCAGCCCTTCCTGCTGGGGCAGTGCTCAGCACCCCCACGTGTCCACAGGCAGGGCTGCCCCCCAGAGGGGCTGTGTCAGCCCCCAGGCCCCAAGCTGGCAGTGGTAACCAGGAGCCGCAGAGTGCCAGGGTCCTGCAGCTCTGCCCGTCTCTCACTGCTGTTGTTCTTTCAGCTGCTGGGCTGCCAGGGCCTGGGAAAGGATTGGAGTGACCTGCGCCTCCTCCACGCCTACCTGAGCCATGGCAGTCAGACAATCCGTCTGCGGGCACTCGGGGGCTTGGTGGCACTGTCAGGAGATCCGCAGATGGTGAGCGAGGCGGAGTCAGGCGGAGCCGCCTTGGCAGCCTGGGGCTGGGGCAGGGGTAACGCGCTGGCTTGGGCCTGGCTGAGAGGAAGGAGGTGGCTGTCAGCAGAGAGAGGGGTGGCTGAGCAGGGGCCACAGAGCCTTTGCTGTCCTGCTCTCTCCTTCATCCCCATCGGCATGCGCAGCGCCTGCCGGGAAGCCGGGGGGGAGGCTGGTGCTCAGCACACGGGGCGTTTGTGCCAGGCTGCTCCTCCACTGCTCCATCCTCACAGAAATTCTCTGTTTCCTCCAGGCAAGAGAAATGCGGGGCAGATCTCTGCTGGACAGGATCCTGAGGTGCCTGAAGGATCCATCCACAGATGTCAGGATGGAGGCCTTGGTCTTCTTCCAGACCATGATGGGTCACCTGAAGAGGAAAGAGGCCAGCCCCGTCGCTCTGCTGCTGGCACAGAAGCTCCCGCCCCTCTTTGGTGATGTAAGGCTGATGTGGGACCTGACCCCGCAGAGGGGCAAGGGACAAGGACAGCTGCCCTCCAGCCCAGCCCCACGGGCAGCACTTGGGCAGGGCTGCTGCCCTCCTCACGGCCCTGGGCTCTGCTGGGAGGGCTGCTGGGCTCTGCACCCAGCATGGCTTCTCCTTGGCCTCGGCTTCTAGATAGGTGCCCCGAGGCCAGCAACCCCAGAGCATCTCCCCTCACACTGACCACGTTAATGCTTTTGGTCACCGTGGGTGGCGAGAGGCTGTTGCTGCAGTCACACTGTCTTCTTTCCTCCCAGGAGTCCAGCCAGGTGCAAGAGCTCTCCCTCAGCCTCTTCGGGGACACGACGAAGGCTGTGGTGGGCAGAGACAAGGCAGAGATGAAGAAGGCGATACGCGGGGTTGTGGTCTCGCTCTTCCTGCACATGAATGCTGAGAGCAGGAGTGTGGCTGAGGTAGAGAGTTGAAAGCTGAGCACCTGCTTTGCCCTTCCTTCCCTCTGCCCCAGCCCTGGCAGCAGCAGCAGCTCAGCAGCTCTTGCCCATTTCTCTTGTGCTGGCTGTGAGAGTGCCATAGCTGAGGTGGTGGCTGCCCCGTGTCCCTGCCTCGGGCATTGAAGCCCGGGCATTCAGGCTCTGTCCCCACCTGCCTCTTCCCAGAAGTAGCTGGGGACAGCTGGCAGCCTTGCCAAGAGGAGGGGGACGACAGGTCTCCTGCTCTGAGCCGTGGTGCCAGCTCCCACCTGCTGCTGTTTTGCAGGCCTCTGGCAAAGCCCTCCTCATCTGTGCCAAGTTCCTGGGCTGGAGGACGCTCAAGAGGGTGATCAAGAAGAAGAAGACCTGGCTGATTGGAGAGACTTTGGTGAGGACAAGCCCCAGGTGCCAGGGCCTGGGCTGGACAGGGGATGCTCCATGTGCCCAGGGTGTGAATGTGCAGCTGTTCCTGGCTGTCCCTGATCCAGAGCAGAATGCACAGCTTGGAGCTCAGTCCCCCTTCCCCTTTCCCTAAGGCACAGCCAGGGCTGCTTCTGCAGGCCCCTCTTCCCCCCAGCCCCTGGGTGCTGCAGGAGCCCCCGGCCCACCTGGGCCCTGGCAGCAGCACGGAGGGGGTCACAGTACCCCCAGGCCCCCTCTGCCTGCGGCTCTGGCTGCACCTCAGCCCCCCGGGGCTCCTGGCTGGCAGAAAGGAATGGCCTGGGGGGGAAGGGGTGGGATGGGCAGAGGGACTGCTCTGGCAGACGGGGAATGGTCTCTGCCAGCCCCATGACGTGACCTCGGGCACTCTCCAGCTGAAGCAGGACAGGAGCAGCACGTGTGTGGAAGACTACGTGTGCTTCAGCCTGCACTACCTGTGGGACCCTCAGGCCAGCGTGAGAGTGGAGGCCATCAGGTTCATAGGTGAGCCACAGCCCCCGGGGACCCTCTTCTGGCAGCCCAGCCCCAGCCCCCGGCGCTGCCCTGGCACCAGGAGCAGCCCTGTGGCTGTCCCGGGCAGGGCCCTGGCCTCCCGCTGCCCCCCCTGCCCTGCCCTGCCTTGCCCTGCCCTGCCCTGCCCAGGCCTCGGTGGCCTTGGTGGCCGCCTGGCTCAGTGTCAGCAGCGCCCTCGGGGACTTGCCCGGGGCCATCCCCGCAGAGCGCTGGGCAGGAGGGCGTGCGGCCGAGCTGGCCGGGCCGGGGGCTGTGCTGCCGCAGTGCTGGGGAGGGGGAGGTCTGACGGGAGCTCTGTGCACAGGGACTGCTGCGCGGCACCTGGGGTGGAATCAATCCAAACGGACGCTGGAGGTTGTGTGGGATGGTGAGTAGGGTCAGAGGGGTGCTGGCGGGGCAGGGGAGAGAGCCTGGGCAGGGTGCTGCCAGTCCTGGCTCCCCTGCAACAGGGAAAGGAGGGAGGGAGAAGCTGTGACTGTCCCATCCCTGGAAGTGTCCATGGCCAGGCTGGCGGTGGCTTGGAGCTCCCCAGCTTAGTGGGAGGTGTCCCTGCCCGAGGTGGGGGGTTGGGACTAGGCGATCCTTAAGAAGGTCCCTTCCAGCCCAACCCAGTCTGGGAGCCTGGGATTCCTGAGCAGCAGCTTCCAGCTGCTCCTCCTGGTCAGGTAAAGAGAGGGATGGGCTTGCACAGAAGGGTCTGTGCAGACAGCAGGGTTTCACCACTGCTGCTCTCTTTCTTTCTGTTGCAGCCCTCAATTGCTTGGATTATGACCCTGATCCCTCAGTCAGGTCCTTAGCAGGTCAGACCTTGCACATCCTGCAGTGCGTGAGGGAGCTGGAGAGATCAAGATGGTCCTGCCGAGGCCTGTGCTTCTGCTGCTGATGAGATGGGTCAAGGACAATCTTGCTGCCCCCATCTTCCTGACGGTACTTTCACCACCGCCCCGTCACGGCTGCTGTTCCCCAGACCCTCACGTGCACCCCTGGGCTGTGCCCAACGGTCTCTGTCCAAACGAGTGCCCCCAGAACTCTCCTGTGCCCTGGCTCTCCCGGTTAGACCTCCCTAATGTCATCCCAGCAGGAGGAAGTGGCTGCGCTGGGGCGAAGGTCCTGGTGGGAAGATGGCGTTGAGAGAATTGTCCCTGACCTAAGGGCTCCTGGTGCAGATGGCAGCGTGGGAATCAAGATGGAAGAAGCAGCCCCGTGCCATGACGCCCTTTGCACAGGCAGCACCCAGAGCCTGCAGAGCACACAGCATTTGTCCTGGCCTCTCCTGCTACCTGCACATCAGCCCTGGCCGCGACTTGTTGGACAGCCAGGTTACCCTTCTTTAGGGTGGTGGTGCCAGGAGGCAGAGGGCAGAAGGGAGTCAGGGTTTACCTCAGCAAAAAGCTCTTTTAAACCCGAGCACTGCTTTGTCTTCAGGGCTTTTTTGGAAAGCTGCAGGAACAAGGCAGAGTGTAAAATGGAGGGTGTTTCACCTGAAATGATGTGCCTCGTCACCAAGCACAGCTACACCAGGGCAGTCCTGGGCACGGCTGAGGGTGATGATGAACGTTTTGCTCCTCGCAGCAGTCCTGCTCAGTGTCATGGGCATCATCAGCTGGTGCTGAGTTCTTCCAGCCCACCTACAGGTGAGGAATTGCATCAGCATCTGGAGACTCCCAACTGATTCCAGCTCTCCCAAGCTCTGAGAAGCAGCTGCTGCATTCCTCTTCTGTCACTTCCAGGAGGTCACCAGGGTGTCTGCAGAGTTTTTGAACTCTCCCACAGAGACCTAGAGCAGCTGGATTCACACACCCAAACAAGATACCCTGTTGGAGGCTGTTTGGCAATGGATTCATCACCAGCTGCCCAAGAGGCTACAGGAGGTTCCAGCTGTGCCGGGCAGGGTCAGCGTCACCGTGTGGGCCCAGGTGGCTTGGGACAGCTGGGCAGGGCAGAGCGGAGCCAGAGCTGCTTTCCTTGTCTCATCAGAGCAGCAGGAGGTGCAGCCTCCTGGCCTCTGGGATAGCTACCAACAGGTCAAAAAGGTCCCCAAATAAAATGCGGTGTTTGGAAAGTACAGCGTGTGGTGAAATCTGTTGGATGGGACCTGGGCTCTGATCCTGGGACCGATGGGTGATCCTGGGCTCAACGCATCACAGAATCCTAGGAGTTGTCCAGGCTCCATTTTCTCACCACTCCTGTGATTGTAGAGGCAGAACACAGTGTATCCCTGCAGTGTCACAGTCAGGCTGCTCAGCGGCAGCTTCCCTCAGAGACTTTGGGGAAAAAACAAAGCTGTCTGTGGTTTGATGATTCTCCTGTAGACCGAGTCTGAGCAGTGCTGTGGAGCTCCAGCTTCGTGTGCAGTTCTGGGTGGTGCCCTGCAGAGGAAGAAGAGTGTAATGTATGTTGAGGAATTTGTATTCCTAACCAGTAAAATTCAGGAAAAGAATTGAACTGAGTAAGAAGTGAACGTGGGGCTAAGCAAAGCAGTTGAGACATGTAATTTTTCCACTGAAACGGTGTGAACAAAACAAGGCCCTAACAAGGCTAACTTCTGTCTCAGAGATAATTAGAAGTGTAGGTCCTGTTCTTAAAACAAGGCACTGCCAAGGCTAACGAGGCACCGAAGGAATGTGAACATCTGCACAAGAAGAACAAAAAGATGTCACAACCAGCAGATAAGGGGAAAGTTATGGCTAGGGTCTGATATCACCTTGTAGCAATATAATGAAGTCAGCGAAATCAAGAAAGGTAAAAACTTCAAGCTTGAGGAAGACTTCTTACTTCATCCAAAGACCCCCCCTGACGACCCCCGGATATCTCCCCAAAACCAGACGCCGCCCAGACTCTGCCTATCATGAATATTATAATGGCATGATGTAATCCTATGGATAGGTATGTAAACCCACCTCCTTTTGAGTATGCAGAGACGTGTAATCAATAAAAGGTAATTCCAGAGCTTTAAGTGCGTGCGTGGGAGTGGAGCGGAGACTGCCCACGCACCCAGCGCTGTTTTGCTTATTGCGATTTTATTAATTAAATTAAGCCAGTAACAGAATATTGAGTCTCGGTCATTTATAACAATAGGAACTTTTGGTGCCCAGCTCCTCTCTGTGCAGCCCCTGAGCACGCAGTGTCCTGGCTGAGTCCCCTCCGTGTCAGAGCCCTGCAACAGCCCCAGCCATGAGCAAGAAACACTGTGTTTGGAGGGTGGAAATGGAAGGGTTATTATTTAGAGAGGAGGGCAGTGTTTATCTTGGGTGCAGGTTAGAGCCTGGAGCTTCACTGGGCTCGTTTGATCTCCAGGAGTGTCCTGGTCTGAGAGGAGCAGGAGAAAAAGGTGCCTGGGACAGGGCAGTGTCAGGTGCTGACGTGGCAGTGAGAATGGGGAGCAGCTGTGCCCCTGGGGTGGAGAGGATGGTTCAGGCGACCCAAGTGGGCTACTGCCAGTATTCCTTCCCATGGTGCTCTGTATGAAATGGGTCTGAAAAGAATCCCCCGGTGGCTTTTCTGGCTGGTGTGTCGGCTGGGTTGGGGGCTGTTTGTTTTGTGCTGCAAGCTGTGCTGCTGCTGCTGCTGTTTCTTGTTTCTGTGCTGTAGAAGAACAGAGTTCATGGAGACAGGTGGTCTTCTGCCTTGCCAGTCAGGACCAGTTTGGTTGCTGTAAGGCTGTTGGGGTCTGTCACTTGGGCAGCCCTATCTGCTGCTGAGTCCAGTGGGGGACAAGTGTGGTGGAGCCAGGATTACCAACCGAGGAGGCAGTTTCCATATTTATCTTGGGATGTTGTACATCTTTGTAATTCACTCTCCCTATTCCTACTTCATGAAATTTGTGCTACTGCTTTTCTTCCAACCTTGAAGTCTCTCTCCCTCATTCCCTTTTTCCTCTTCCCCTCAGAAGAAAGTGGGGGGTTTAACCAGGGGACAATTGCTCTCTTTTTCCCTAAAAGAGATAGTGGGACCCAGCCAATCCTGTAAGCAGGGTTGTGCATGTCCCCTGTGCTTAAGGTGAGGTGCTGGGACAGCCTGGTTAATAAAGGCTCACCCTCATTGTTGCCCAACTTGCTCTATAGGATACAATTTGTTCTGTAAAGCTCTTTAGTCTGTTTGTTTCTTCTTGACTGGGGGTGTTGGGCAAAGGGCATTGGCTTTGTGTTGTCTGACCCCACTGCTCTGTTCTGCAGTAAGCTGGGCAGTGGCTCTACCACGTTACCTGTGGCAATCCCTACTTGAACTGACTTATAGTTTGGTTTTGATTTTTTTTTTACTGACAAACGACACATCCTCCCTTCATAGCAAGCTGTATCCCTCCATCAGATTTGGGAGGTTTTGGAAGTGGCTGTCCCTCAGATTTCTATGTGTTAATTATTGTCAATTTGTTGGTCTATTATCAGTAGGCATAGATGCAGGTGTGAGAATTCCAGCACAAGTGTGGCCTCCACTCCAGCTTTGTCAGTGGCTTTTCCTGCTGTCCCTTGGCCAGTAGTGGCCCAGGTCCCTGTTCTGTCAGAGCCTGCAACAAGCAGTGCTGCTTCCCCCTCCTGACACAGGGGGACAGGGAGTGGGGGTTTGGGATCAATTCCCCACAGGTTGCCCCTGTGGTCAGGCAGTGAGGAAAGGCAGCTGAGCCCTGCGCTACTGAAGGCACAGCAAAGATGGAGCATGTGGGGGAGAGCTCTGATGAAGGTGAGAGAGCAAATCCTCTCCAAAGGGTGAGGAGAGAGTCTTCTGTAAAAGCTTGAGCAGCAAGTCCTTGTGAGGCCGCTCTTCCCTCATCACAAGGGGAGGAACTGGAGTCAGAGAAACTCAATCCTTTTTTCTGAAGGACTTGTGAAATTTAAGTACAAAGGACTTTGGCTGGCATGAAGGTGAGACACTTGTCACCTGCTTGCTTTGGTGTTGGGACGATGGTGCAATCTCCTGAAATAATAGAGAAGGCAGAGAGTTGGGAAAGCTGGCCAGAGATGGAGGCAGTGGCCAAGTGGACAGCTCTGGAAAAAGGTACTGAGTAGCTGAGAGAGCTGGCTGCTGCAAAGGTGATTTACGGTGCCTGCGCATGTCAGACTTGGGTGTGGATGTTCCAGTGCCTGCCTGTACACACCTGGCCCGGTTGCCAGGTGACAATGGGACCTTTGTTACATCATTGGTGACACCGCTGGACCCCGGGTCCCTTCCTAGTGCTGGGGTGGCCCTGGCTCAGTGTCCAAGAGGACAGTGATAGGATCAGACAGGAGCAGAGAGCTGCCTAGGAGCCCTGAGCCATGTCTGGTGCTGTTGGATCTTGCGAAAGCCGCTGTGGTTCCCCAGAGGACCATGGCAATTCCCAGAGGCTGCTCAGTCCCCAAGCGAGGTAAGAGCCAGGGGCTGGGGCTGGGTGGGCACCGTGGGGTCAAATGCGAGGGCTCATGAAAGGCCTTTGTGGTTTGTCCATCGGGAGGGCTGTGGTTCTTCAGAGGCTGCCCAGGAGCCTCCATCCCCGGGAGATTCCCTGCCCCGTGCAGAGCCCGTCCCAGACATCTCCCTGCCCCCACGCAGCCCCCGTGGCCCCACGGGCTCTCCCCGCAGGCCGTGCAGCCTTGGGGCCAGCAGCTCTGCCACCCCCATGCCCACCCCCCATGGCCTCTCCTCCTTCCTCAGGACTGAGCAGAGGTCCCTGAGCCGGCCCCCGCTGGCCTGGGTGAAGGATGAGGTGGAAGAGAGCGGTCTCCCCATCCCAAAGAAGATGGCCCAGCTGCTGGAAAGAGGTGAGTGAGGGGCCTTTGGCTGCTTTGCTGTGCTCCTGCATGGCAGTGGCTGCTGGGCACATCCCCGGCCTGATCCCTGCCAGTCCCCTCTTTGGGTCCCCCCGCCCAGGGCTGGCTCTGTCCTCGGGAGCTGGCACGGGGCTGGGTGCTAGGTAGGGCCCTTCAGTTAGTCCTGCCAGCACCTTCAGCTCCCCCTCCTCCCTTGCTTTGTTAGATTCCAATCCTGATGCCACCATCGTTCGGTATTCAGCTGCAAAGGGCCAGGAGACGTGTGCGGATGCTCTAGAAGAGTTAGGAGAGGTACCTACAGAGACTGTCACCTGCCTTGTGCCTGCTCCAGCATGTGTTATGCTGGAGTTATGCTCCCCATAACCTTCTCTTGTTGCAGGAGCAGGACAAGGACTGTCTGAGAGATCTGATAGCCAACCTTTGCCCCTCCACCCTCGTGAGTCTGCAGGATGTCTCGCAGGTCTGGCATTTCCAGAGCAGGTCACAGTTGCCCCCATGCAAACCCCCCAGGGAGGCTTCTCCCCCGAAGCCCTCTGCACCCCGAGGGGTACAGAGGCACAGAAAGGAGCAGAGGCTGCAGTGGGAAGGGGCTCTGGCCACCTCCTGGCCATGACAGATTGGTGTGGGGATTCTTCCCTGAGGCTGGGAGGGGCCCCAGGGACAGGAAGGCAGAGCCAGGCTTTGCTGCTGTTCCCAGGAAGCCGTGGCTACCAGTCCCAGGGTAAGGAGCCTCAGGTCCAGACAAGCTCCAGTTCCCCTGACACCCTGTGTCACTGGGGACACAGGATGGATACTGTCCTGGATACTCTGTGGGTATCTCTGGTGTCAGTCCTTGTGTTGGCACCTCCACTCCATGGGCTGAAAGGACAATGGGCCAAATCTTCCAGCTGCAGCTTGGGAAGAAGGGAGGGAGGGAGGGAGGGAGGGAGGGAGGGAGGGAGGGAGGGAGGGAGGGAGGGAGGGAGGGGAGAGAGCTGGCCCAAGCTCTGTGCTGCATCTTTGGGACTGGAGCACCAGGACCTGGCCAGGGAGCCGGGGCCTTGGGCTGCTGGGAGGGGCCCCTCCCTGTGTGTGGCATCTGAGGGGATGGTTGCAGCCCAGTGGCAGCACCATCCTCCCCTCTGTTCCCTCCAGGCAGAAAAACTCTTGAGGTGCATCCACAGAAACGTGGAGGAGGTGCGCACGGAACCAGGGCAGTTTGTCCTGAGATCGGTGCTTGGGCTGCTGAGCGAGTGCTGCCCCGAGGCAACAGTTAGGAGCCTGTTGAGGATCAGTCCCTCCTGTGACAAGTATGAGCCCCAAGAGCCCTGGGGACTTGCTCTGTAGCCCAGGCACAGCACAGTGGCCAAGGCAGCCCTGCTAACAGAGTGTTCTGGCTTGCAGTGCTGCGCTGGCCATGTGGGAGATGCTGCTGTCCCTGCCCAGCGCTTCTGAGACAATCCTTGACAGGCTGCTCAGTGTGATCCAGGGCTGGAGACCAAACTGTGCTATCCCATCTGTGAGTGACCAGAGCAGGCCTTGCTCACCTTCAGGGCTGTTCATGGCTCCCCAGGAAAAGAGACACAGCCCCTCCTGCCTGCCCCCAACAGCCCCCTCCTCCAGCACTTGTGGACACAGCCCCTGGAGGCCAGCAGGGACCTGCCCTGCACCAACCCCCTTGTTCCAGCCCCTCAAGGCTGCCCCTTGAGCTCCCCAAGGACAAATACGCCACAGCAGCTTCCTTGCACTGAGAGCTGTCCCTGTGTCTTTCTGCAGGCAAGCCAGGTCCTGTACAGGCTCAGCCAGCGGCCCCGCTGTCAGGGGATCCTGGAAGGGCTCTTCCCCAGGCTCCTCATGACCCTGCTCTACAAGCTTTCCCTGGCTGCAGTGATGCTGGGGCAGGAGCAGCCTGGGGCTGATCAACCCGGCCCTCTGGGGTGCGCCATCCCCTTCTCCTGCCATTCCCCTGGGCCCTGGGCCAGGGCCCCTGCTCTGTGTGTAACTGGACCTTGCTCTGCACACAGGTTGGCAGTGGAGGGCATTAAAGTTCTGCTGCACGCTGCTGGCTGTGAAGGGCATGTCCAGAACATCCAGAAGGAGGGCGGCTGGGACATGATGCTGCGAGCGGAGACCCTGGAGAGAGGAGTCAGATTGCTGGCCAGGTGAGAGCCCTTTGTAGCCAGCGGTGCCTCGGCAGCCCCATCCCCGGGGGCAGAGAAGTCCCCAGGCCCCGGGCTGCAGCCGCAGCGCTGGCCAGGGAGCGATCCGAGTGGCAAGGGGTGCTCCTTGCCTGGGGAGAGAGCAGGGCACTGTCAGCAAGTGGTGTGGAGGCTGTGGCTGGGGGCAAAGGCGTGTCCTGGCCTGGGCTATCCTGGCTGGGCTGGGCTGGGCAGGGCAGGGCAATCCCAGCAAGGCTTTGCCTGCCCTGCTCACTGCCAGCACTGCTTTTCTTGCCCTGCCCAGAGAGATGAGGAAGAGCCCAGCTGAGCAGCAAGCCTTCCTGTTCCAGCACATGAAGGAGATCCTTGCTCAGAGGAGGGAATGGCAGATGAACTATGCCATGACTTTCTATACTGAGGTAAGCCTGGTGGGAAGCAGTGCCTCTGCCAGATGCTCCTGAAGCCGTCCCTCTGGCACAGGCGGCTGCCGCCGGGTGGGATGACAGTCCCTGGAGCTGGGACAGAGGGCTCTGCTGCCAGTCAGTCCCTGGGGCCTCCATCCAGCCCTTCCTGCTGGGGCAGTGCTCAGCACCCCCACGTGTCCACAGGCAGGGCTGCCCCCCAGAGGGGCTGTGTCAGCCCCCAGGCCCCAAGCTGGCAGTGGTAACCAGGAGCCGCAGAGTGCCAGGGTCCTGCAGCTCTGCCCGTCTCTCACTGCTGTTGTTCTTTCAGCTGCTGGGCTGCCAGGGCCTGGGAAAGGATTGGAGTGACCTGCGCCTCCTCCACGCCTACCTGAGCCATGGCAGTCAGACAATCCGTCTGCGGGCACTCGGGGGCTTGGTGGCACTGTCAGGAGATCCGCAGATGGTGAGCGAGGCGGAGTCAGGCGGAGCCGCCTTGGCAGCCTGGGGCTGGGGCAGGGGTAACGCGCTGGCTTGGGCCTGGCTGAGAGGAAGGAGGTGGCTGTCAGCAGAGAGAGGGGTGGCTGAGCAGGGGCCACAGAGCCTTTGCTGTCCTGCTCTCTCCTTCATCCCCATCGGCATGCGCAGCGCCTGCCGGGAAGCCGGGGGGGAGGCTGGTGCTCAGCACACGGGGCGTTTGTGCCAGGCTGCTCCTCCACTGCTCCATCCTCACAGAAATTCTCTGTTTCCTCCAGGCAAGAGAAATGCGGGGCAGATCTCTGCTGGACAGGATCCTGAGGTGCCTGAAGGATCCATCCACAGATGTCAGGATGGAGGCCTTGGTCTTCTTCCAGACCATGATGGGTCACCTGAAGAGGAAAGAGGCCAGCCCCGTCGCTCTGCTGCTGGCACAGAAGCTCCCGCCCCTCTTTGGTGATGTAAGGCTGATGTGGGACCTGACCCCGCAGAGGGGCAAGGGACAAGGACAGCTGCCCTCCAGCCCAGCCCCACGGGCAGCACTTGGGCAGGGCTGCTGCCCTCCTCACGGCCCTGGGCTCTGCTGGGAGGGCTGCTGGGCTCTGCACCCAGCATGGCTTCTCCTTGGCCTCGGCTTCTAGATAGGTGCCCCGAGGCCAGCAACCCCAGAGCATCTCCCCTCACACTGACCACGTTAATGCTTTTGGTCACCGTGGGTGGCGAGAGGCTGTTGCTGCAGTCACACTGTCTTCTTTCCTCCCAGGAGTCCAGCCAGGTGCAAGAGCTCTCCCTCAGCCTCTTCGGGGACACGATGAAGGCTGTGGTGGGCAGAGACAAGGCAGAGATGAAGAAGGCGATACGCGGGGTTGTGGTCTCGCTCTTCCTGCACATGAATGCTGAGAGCAGGAGTGTGGCTGAGGTAGAGAGTTGAAAGCTGAGCACCTGCTTTGCCCTTCCTTCCCTCTGCCCCAGCCCTGGCAGCAGCAGCAGCTCAGCAGCTCTTGCCCATTTCTCTTGTGCTGGCTGTGAGAGTGCCATAGCTGAGGTGGTGGCTGCCCCGTGTCCCTGCCTCGGGCATTGAAGCCCGGGCATTCAGGCTCTGTCCCCACCTGCCTCTTCCCAGAAGTAGCTGGGGACAGCTGGCAGCCTTGCCAAGAGGAGGGGGACGACAGGTCTCCTGCTCTGAGCCGTGGTGCCAGCTCCCACCTGCTGCTGTTTTGCAGGCCTCTGGCAAAGCCCTCCTCATCTGTGCCAAGTTCCTGGGCTGGAGGACGCTCAAGAGGGTGATCAAGAAGAAGAAGACCTGGCTGATTGGAGAGACTTTGGTGAGGACAAGCCCCAGGTGCCAGGGCCTGGGCTGGACAGGGGATGCTCCATGTGCCCAGGGTGTGAATGTGCAGCTGTTCCTGGCTGTCCCTGATCCAGAGCAGAATGCACAGCTTGGAGCTCAGTCCCCCTTCCCCTTTCCCTAAGGCACAGCCAGGGCTGCTTCTGCAGGCCCCTCTTCCCCCCAGCCCCTGGGTGCTGCAGGAGCCCCCGGCCCACCTGGGCCCTGGCAGCAGCACGGAGGGGGTCACAGTACCCCCAGGCCCCCTCTGCCTGCGGCTCTGGCTGCACCTCAGCCCCCCGGGGCTCCTGGCTGGCAGAAAGGAATGGCCTGGGGGGGAAGGGGTGGGATGGGCAGAGGGACTGCTCTGGCAGACGGGGAATGGTCTCTGCCAGCCCCATGACGTGACCTCGGGCACTCTCCAGCTGAAGCAGGACAGGAGCAGCACGTGTGTGGAAGACTACGTGTGCTTCAGCCTGCACTACCTGTGGGACCCTCAGGCCAGCGTGAGAGTGGAGGCCATCAGGTTCATAGGTGAGCCACAGCCCCCGGGGACCCTCTTCTGGCAGCCCAGCCCCAGCCCCCGGCGCTGCCCTGGCACCAGGAGCAGCCCTGTGGCTGTCCCGGGCAGGGCCCTGGCCTCCCGCTGCCCCCCCTGCCCTGCCCTGCCTTGCCCTGCCCTGCCCTGCCCAGGCCTCGGTGGCCTTGGTGGCCGCCTGGCTCAGTGTCAGCAGCGCCCTCGGGGACTTGCCCGGGGCCATCCCCGCAGAGCGCTGGGCAGGAGGGCGTGCGGCCGAGCTGGCCGGGCCGGGGGCTGTGCTGCCGCAGTGCTGGGGAGGGGGAGGTCTGACGGGAGCTCTGTGCACAGGGACTGCTGCGCGGCACCTGGGGTGGAATCAATCCAAACGGACGCTGGAGGTTGTGTGGGATGGTGAGTAGGGTCAGAGGGGTGCTGGCGGGGCAGGGGAGAGAGCCTGGGCAGGGTGCTGCCAGTCCTGGCTCCCCTGCAACAGGGAAAGGAGGGAGGGAGAAGCTGTGACTGTCCCATCCCTGGAAGTGTCCATGGCCAGGCTGGCGGTGGCTTGGAGCTCCCCAGCTTAGTGGGAGGTGTCCCTGCCCGAGGTGGGGGGTTGGGACTAGGCGATCCTTAAGAAGGTCCCTTCCAGCCCAACCCAGTCTGGGAGCCTGGGATTCCTGAGCAGCAGCTTCCAGCTGCTCCTCCTGGTCAGGTAAAGAGAGGGATGGGCTTGCACAGAAGGGTCTGTGCAGACAGCAGGGTTTCACCACTGCTGCTCTCTTTCTTTCTGTTGCAGCCCTCAATTGCTTGGATTATGACCCTGATCCCTCAGTCAGGTCCTTAGCAGGTCAGACCTTGCACATCCTGCAGTGCGTGAGGGAGCTGGAGAGATCAAGATGGTCCTGCCGAGGCCTGTGCTTCTGCTGCTGATGAGATGGGTCAAGGACAATCTTGCTGCCCCCATCTTCCTGACGGTACTTTCACCACCGCCCCGTCACGGCTGCTGTTCCCCAGACCCTCACGTGCACCCCTGGGCTGTGCCCAACGGTCTCTGTCCAAACGAGTGCCCCCAGAACTCTCCTGTGCCCTGGCTCTCCCGGTTAGACCTCCCTAATGTCATCCCAGCAGGAGGAAGTGGCTGCGCTGGGGCGAAGGTCCTGGTGGGAAGATGGCGTTGAGAGAATTGTCCCTGACCTAAGGGCTCCTGGTGCAGATGGCAGCGTGGGAATCAAGATGGAAGAAGCAGCCCCGTGCCATGACGCCCTTTGCACAGGCAGCACCCAGAGCCTGCAGAGCACACAGCATTTGTCCTGGCCTCTCCTGCTACCTGCACATCAGCCCTGGCCGCGACTTGTTGGACAGCCAGGTTACCCTTCTTTAGGGTGGTGGTGCCAGGAGGCAGAGGGCAGAAGGGAGTCAGGGTTTACCTCAGCAAAAAGCTCTTTTAAACCCGAGCACTGCTTTGTCTTCAGGGCTTTTTTGGAAAGCTGCAGGAACAAGGCAGAGTGTAAAATGGAGGGTGTTTCACCTGAAATGATGTGCCTCGTCACCAAGCACAGCTACACCAGGGCAGTCCTGGGCACGGCTGAGGGTGATGATGAACGTTTTGCTCCTCGCAGCAGTCCTGCTCAGTGTCATGGGCATCATCAGCTGGTGCTGAGTTCTTCCAGCCCACCTACAGGTGAGGAATTGCATCAGCATCTGGAGACTCCCAACTGATTCCAGCTCTCCCAAGCTCTGAGAAGCAGCTGCTGCATTCCTCTTCTGTCACTTCCAGGAGGTCACCAGGGTGTCTGCAGAGTTTTTGAACTCTCCCACAGAGACCTAGAGCAGCTGGATTCACACACCCAAACAAGATACCCTGTTGGAGGCTGTTTGGCAATGGATTCATCACCAGCTGCCCAAGAGGCTACAGGAGGTTCCAGCTGTGCCGGGCAGGGTCAGCGTCACCGTGTGGGCCCAGGTGGCTTGGGACAGCTGGGCAGGGCAGAGCGGAGCCAGAGCTGCTTTCCTTGTCTCATCAGAGCAGCAGGAGGTGCAGCCTCCTGGCCTCTGGGATAGCTACCAACAGGTCAAAAAGGTCCCCAAATAAAATGCGGTGTTTGGAAAGTACAGCGTGTGGTGAAATCTGTTGGATGGGACCTGGGCTCTGATCCTGGGACCGATGGGTGATCCTGGGCTCAACGCATCACAGAATCCTAGGAGTTGTCCAGGCTCCATTTTCTCACCACTCCTGTGATTGTAGAGGCAGAACACAGTGTATCCCTGCAGTGTCACAGTCAGGCTGCTCAGCGGCAGCTTCCCTCAGAGACTTTGGGGAAAAAACAAAGCTGTCTGTGGTTTGATGATTCTCCTGTAGACCGAGTCTGAGCAGTGCTGTGGAGCTCCAGCTTCGTGTGCAGTTCTGGGTGGTGCCCTGCAGAGGAAGAAGAGTGTAATGTATGTTGAGGAATTTGTATTCCTAACCAGTAAAATTCAGGAAAAGAATTGAACTGAGTAAGAAGTGAACGTGGGGCTAAGCAAAGCAGTTGAGACATGTAATTTTTCCACTGAAACGGTGTGAACAAAACAAGGCCCTAACAAGGCTAACTTCTGTCTCAGAGATAATTAGAAGTGTAGGTCCTGTTCTTAAAACAAGGCACTGCCAAGGCTAACGAGGCACCGAAGGAATGTGAACATCTGCACAAGAAGAACAAAAAGATGTCACAACCAGCAGATAAGGGGAAAGTTATGGCTAGGGTCTGATATCACCTTGTAGCAATATAATGAAGTCAGCGAAATCAAGAAAGGTAAAAACTTCAAGCTTGAGGAAGACTTCTTACTTCATCCAAAGACCCCCCCTGACGACCCCCGGATATCTCCCCAAAACCAGACGCCGCCCAGACTCTGCCTATCATGAATATTATAATGGCATGATGTAATCCTATGGATAGGTATGTAAACCCACCTCCTTTTGAGTATGCAGAGACGTGTAATCAATAAAAGGTAATTCCAGAGCTTTAAGTGCGTGCGTGGGAGTGGAGCGGAGACTGCCCACGCACCCAGCGCTGTTTTGCTTATTGCGATTTTATTAATTAAATTAAGCCAGTAACAGAATATTGAGTCTCGGTCATTTATAACAATAGGAACTTTTGGTGCCCAGCTCCTCTCTGTGCAGCCCCTGAGCACGCAGTGTCCTGGCTGAGTCCCCTCCGTGTCAGAGCCCTGCAACAGCCCCAGCCATGAGCAAGAAACACTGTGTTTGGAGGGTGGAAATGGAAGGGTTATTATTTAGAGAGGAGGGCAGTGTTTATCTTGGGTGCAGGTTAGAGCCTGGAGCTTCACTGGGCTCGTTTGATCTCCAGGAGTGTCCTGGTCTGAGAGGAGCAGGAGAAAAAGGTGCCTGGGACAGGGCAGTGTCAGGTGCTGACGTGGCAGTGAGAATGGGGAGCAGCTGTGCCCCTGGGGTGGAGAGGATGGTTCAGGCGACCCAAGTGGGCTACTGCCAGTATTCCTTCCCATGGTGCTCTGTATGAAATGGGTCTGAAAAGAATCCCCCGGTGGCTTTTCTGGCTGGTGTGTCGGCTGGGTTGGGGGCTGTTTGTTTTGTGCTGCAAGCTGTGCTGCTGCTGCTGCTGTTTCTTGTTTCTGTGCTGTAGAAGAACAGAGTTCATGGAGACAGGTGGTCTTCTGCCTTGCCAGTCAGGACCAGTTTGGTTGCTGTAAGGCTGTTGGGGTCTGTCACTTGGGCAGCCCTATCTGCTGCTGAGTCCAGTGGGGGACAAGTGTGGTGGAGCCAGGATTACCAACCGAGGAGGCAGTTTCCATATTTATCTTGGGATGTTGTACATCTTTGTAATTCACTCTCCCTATTCCTACTTCATGAAATTTGTGCTACTGCTTTTCTTCCAACCTTGAAGTCTCTCTCCCTCATTCCCTTTTTCCTCTTCCCCTCAGAAGAAAGTGGGGGGTTTAACCAGGGGACAATTGCTCTCTTTTTCCCTAAAAGAGATAGTGGGACCCAGCCAATCCTGTAAGCAGGGTTGTGCATGTCCCCTGTGCTTAAGGTGAGGTGCTGGGACAGCCTGGTTAATAAAGGCTCACCCTCATTGTTGCCCAACTTGCTCTATAGGATACAATTTGTTCTGTAAAGCTCTTTAGTCTGTTTGTTTCTTCTTGACTGGGGGTGTTGGGCAAAGGGCATTGGCTTTGTGTTGTCTGACCCCACTGCTCTGTTCTGCAGTAAGCTGGGCAGTGGCTCTACCACGTTACCTGTGGCAATCCCTACTTGAACTGACTTATAGTTTGGTTTTGATTTTTTTTTTACTGACAAACGACACATCCTCCCTTCATAGCAAGCTGTATCCCTCCATCAGATTTGGGAGGTTTTGGAAGTGGCTGTCCCTCAGATTTCTATGTGTTAATTATTGTCAATTTGTTGGTCTATTATCAGTAGGCATAGATGCAGGTGTGAGAATTCCAGCACAAGTGTGGCCTCCACTCCAGCTTTGTCAGTGGCTTTTCCTGCTGTCCCTTGGCCAGTAGTGGCCCAGGTCCCTGTTCTGTCAGAGCCTGCAACAAGCAGTGCTGCTTCCCCCTCCTGACACAGGGGGACAGGGAGTGGGGGTTTGGGATCAATTCCCCACAGGTTGCCCCTGTGGTCAGGCAGTGAGGAAAGGCAGCTGAGCCCTGCGCTACTGAAGGCACAGCAAAGATGGAGCATGTGGGGGAGAGCTCTGATGAAGGTGAGAGAGCAAATCCTCTCCAAAGGGTGAGGAGAGAGTCTTCTGTAAAAGCTTGAGCAGCAAGTCCTTGTGAGGCCGCTCTTCCCTCATCACAAGGGGAGGAACTGGAGTCAGAGAAACTCAATCCTTTTTTCTGAAGGACTTGTGAAATTTAAGTACAAAGGACTTTGGCTGGCATGAAGGTGAGACACTTGTCACCTGCTTGCTTTGGTGTTGGGACGATGGTGCAATCTCCTGAAATAATAGAGAAGGCAGAGAGTTGGGAAAGCTGGCCAGAGATGGAGGCAGTGGCCAAGTGGACAGCTCTGGAAAAAGGTACTGAGTAGCTGAGAGAGCTGGCTGCTGCAAAGGTGATTTACGGTGCCTGCGCATGTCAGACTTGGGTGTGGATGTTCCAGTGCCTGCCTGTACACACCTGGCCCGGTTGCCAGGTGACAATGGGACCTTTGTTACATCATTGGTGACACCGCTGGACCCCGGGTCCCTTCCTAGTGCTGGGGTGGCCCTGGCTCAGTGTCCAAGAGGACAGTGATAGGATCAGACAGGAGCAGAGAGCTGCCTAGGAGCCCTGAGCCATGTCTGGTGCTGTTGGATCTTGCGAAAGCCGCTGTGGTTCCCCAGAGGACCATGGCAATTCCCAGAGGCTGCTCAGTCCCCAAGCGAGGTAAGAGCCAGGGGCTGGGGCTGGGTGGGCACCGTGGGGTCAAATGCGAGGGCTCATGAAAGGCCTTTGTGGTTTGTCCATCGGGAGGGCTGTGGTTCTTCAGAGGCTGCCCAGGAGCCTCCATCCCCGGGAGATTCCCTGCCCCGTGCAGAGCCCGTCCCAGACATCTCCCTGCCCCCACGCAGCCCCCGTGGCCCCACGGGCTCTCCCCGCAGGCCGTGCAGCCTTGGGGCCAGCAGCTCTGCCACCCCCATGCCCACCCCCCATGGCCTCTCCTCCTTCCTCAGGACTGAGCAGAGGTCCCTGAGCCGGCCCCCGCTGGCCTGGGTGAAGGATGAGGTGGAAGAGAGCGGTCTCCCCATCCCAAAGAAGATGGCCCAGCTGCTGGAAAGAGGTGAGTGAGGGGCCTTTGGCTGCTTTGCTGTGCTCCTGCATGGCAGTGGCTGCTGGGCACATCCCCGGCCTGATCCCTGCCAGTCCCCTCTTTGGGTCCCCCCGCCCAGGGCTGGCTCTGTCCTCGGGAGCTGGCACGGGGCTGGGTGCTAGGTAGGGCCCTTCAGTTAGTCCTGCCAGCACCTTCAGCTCCCCCTCCTCCCTTGCTTTGTTAGATTCCAATCCTGATGCCACCATCGTTCGGTATTCAGCTGCAAAGGGCCAGGAGACGTGTGCGGATGCTCTAGAAGAGTTAGGAGAGGTACCTACAGAGACTGTCACCTGCCTTGTGCCTGCTCCAGCATAACACATGCTCCCCATAACCTTCTCTTGTTGCAGGAGCAGGACAAGGACTGTCTGAGAGATCTGATAGCCAACCTTTGCCCCTCCACCCTCGTGAGTCTGCAGGATGTCTCGCAGGTCTGGCATTTCCAGAGCAGGTCACAGTTGCCCCCATGCAAACCCCCCAGGGAGGCTTCTCCCCCGAAGCCCTCTGCACCCCGAGGGGTACAGAGGCACAGAAAGGAGCAGAGGCTGCAGTGGGAAGGGGCTCTGGCCACCTCCTGGCCATGACAGATTGGTGTGGGGATTCTTCCCTGAGGCTGGGAGGGGCCCCAGGGACAGGAAGGCAGAGCCAGGCTTTGCTGCTGTTCCCAGGAAGCCGTGGCTACCAGTCCCAGGGTAAGGAGCCTCAGGTCCAGACAAGCTCCAGTTCCCCTGACACCCTGTGTCACTGGGGACACAGGATGGATACTGTCCTGGATACTCTGTGGGTATCTCTGGTGTCAGTCCTTGTGTTGGCACCTCCACTCCATGGGCTGAAAGGACAATGGGCCAAATCTTCCAGCTGCAGCTTGGGAAGAAGGGAGGGAGGGAGGGAGGGAGGGAGGGAGGGAGGGAGGGAGGGAGGGAGGGAGGGAGGGAGGGAGGGAGGGAGGGAAGTAAAGGAGGGAGGGAGGGAGGGAGGAAGGGAGGGAGGGAGGGAGGGAGGGAGGGAGGGAGGGAGGGAGGGAGGGAGGGAGGGAGGGAGGGGAGAGAGCTGGCCCAAGCTCTGTGCTGCATCTTTGGGACTGGAGCACCAGGACCTGGCCAGGGAGCCGGGGCCTTGGGCTGCTGGGAGGGGCCCCTTCCTGTGTGTGGCATCTGAGGGGATGGTTGCAGCCCAGTGGCAGCACCATCCTCCCCTCTGTTCCCTCCAGGCAGAAAAACTCTTGAGGTGCATCCACAGAAACGTGGAGGAGGTGCGCACGGAACCAGGGCAGTTTGTCCTGAGATCGGTGCTTGGGCTGCTGAGCGAGTGCTGCCCCGAGGCAACAGTTAGGAGCCTGTTGAGGATCAGTCCCTCCTGTGACAAGTATGAGCCCCAAGAGCCCTGGGGACTTGCTCTGTAGCCCAGGCACAGCACAGTGGCCAAGGCAGCCCTGCTAACAGAGTGTTCTGGCTTGCAGTGCTGCGCTGGCCATGTGGGAGATGCTGCTGTCCCTGCCCAGCGCTTCTGAGACAATCCTTGACAGGCTGCTCAGTGTGATCCAGGGCTGGAGACCAAACTGTGCTATCCCATCTGTGAGTGACCAGAGCAGGCCTTGCTCACCTTCAGGGCTGTTCATGGCTCCCCAGGAAAAGAGACACAGCCCCTCCTGCCTGCCCCCAACAGCCCCCTCCTCCAGCACTTGTGGACACAGCCCCTGGAGGCCAGCAGGGACCTGCCCTGCACCAACCCCCTTGTTCCAGCCCCTCAAGGCTGCCCCTTGAGCTCCCCAAGGACAAATACGCCACAGCAGCTTCCTTGCACTGAGAGCTGTCCCTGTGTCTTTCTGCAGGCAAGCCAGGTCCTGTACAGGCTCAGCCAGCGGCCCCGCTGTCAGGGGATCCTGGAAGGGCTCTTCCCCAGGCTCCTCATGACCCTGCTCTACAAGCTTTCCCTGGCTGCAGTGATGCTGGGGCAGGAGCAGCCTGGGGCTGATCAACCCGGCCCTCTGGGGTGCGCCATCCCCTTCTCCTGCCATTCCCCTGGGCCCTGGGCCAGGGCCCCTGCTCTGTGTGTAACTGGACCTTGCTCTGCACACAGGTTGGCAGTGGAGGGCATTAAAGTTCTGCTGCACGCTGCTGGCTGTGAAGGGCATGTCCAGAACATCCAGAAGGAGGGCGGCTGGGACATGATGCTGCGAGCGGAGACCCTGGAGAGAGGAGTCAGATTGCTGGCCAGGTGAGAGCCCTTTGTAGCCAGCGGTGCCTCGGCAGCCCCATCCCCGGGGGCAGAGAAGTCCCCAGGCCCCGGGCTGCAGCCGCAGCGCTGGCCAGGGAGCGATCCGAGTGGCAAGGGGTGCTCCTTGCCTGGGGAGAGAGCAGGGCACTGTCAGCAAGTGGTGTGGAGGCTGTGGCTGGGGGCAAAGGCGTGTCCTGGCCTGGGCTATCCTGGCTGGGCTGGGCTGGGCAGGGCAGGGCAATCCCAGCAAGGCTTTGCCTGCCCTGCTCACTGCCAGCACTGCTTTTCTTGCCCTGCCCAGAGAGATGAGGAAGAGCCCAGCTGAGCAGCAAGCCTTCCTGTTCCAGCACATGAAGGAGATCCTTGCTCAGAGGAGGGAATGGCAGATGAACTATGCCATGACTTTCTATACTGAGGTAAGCCTGGTGGGAAGCAGTGCCTCTGCCAGATGCTCCTGAAGCCGTCCCTCTGGCACAGGCGGCTGCCGCCGGGTGGGATGACAGTCCCTGGAGCTGGGACAGAGGGCTCTGCTGCCAGTCAGTCCCTGGGGCCTCCATCCAGCCCTTCCTGCTGGGGCAGTGCTCAGCACCCCCACGTGTCCACAGGCAGGGCTGCCCCCCAGAGGGGCTGTGTCAGCCCCCAGGCCCCAAGCTGGCAGTGGTAACCAGGAGCCGCAGAGTGCCAGGGTCCTGCAGCTCTGCCCGTCTCTCACTGCTGTTGTTCTTTCAGCTGCTGGGCTGCCAGGGCCTGGGAAAGGATTGGAGTGACCTGCGCCTCCTCCACGCCTACCTGAGCCATGGCAGTCAGACAATCCGTCTGCGGGCACTCGGGGGCTTGGTGGCACTGTCAGGAGATCCGCAGATGGTGAGCGAGGCGGAGTCAGGCGGAGCCGCCTTGGCAGCCTGGGGCTGGGGCAGGGGTAACGCGCTGGCTTGGGCCTGGCTGAGAGGAAGGAGGTGGCTGTCAGCAGAGAGAGGGGTGGCTGAGCAGGGGCCACAGAGCCTTTGCTGTCCTGCTCTCTCCTTCATCCCCATCGGCATGCGCAGCGCCTGCCGGGAAGCCGGGGGGGAGGCTGGTGCTCAGCACACGGGGCGTTTGTGCCAGGCTGCTCCTCCACTGCTCCATCCTCACAGAAATTCTCTGTTTCCTCCAGGCAAGAGAAATGCGGGGCAGATCTCTGCTGGACAGGATCCTGAGGTGCCTGAAGGATCCATCCACAGATGTCAGGATGGAGGCCTTGGTCTTCTTCCAGACCATGATGGGTCACCTGAAGAGGAAAGAGGCCAGCCCCGTCGCTCTGCTGCTGGCACAGAAGCTCCCGCCCCTCTTTGGTGATGTAAGGCTGATGTGGGACCTGACCCCGCAGAGGGGCAAGGGACAAGGACAGCTGCCCTCCAGCCCAGCCCCACGGGCAGCACTTGGGCAGGGCTGCTGCCCTCCTCACGGCCCTGGGCTCTGCTGGGAGGGCTGCTGGGCTCTGCACCCAGCATGGCTTCTCCTTGGCCTCGGCTTCTAGATAGGTGCCCCGAGGCCAGCAACCCCAGAGCATCTCCCCTCACACTGACCACGTTAATGCTTTTGGTCACCGTGGGTGGCGAGAGGCTGTTGCTGCAGTCACACTGTCTTCTTTCCTCCCAGGAGTCCAGCCAGGTGCAAGAGCTCTCCCTCAGCCTCTTCGGGGACACGATGAAGGCTGTGGTGGGCAGAGACAAGGCAGAGATGAAGAAGGCGATACGCGGGGTTGTGGTCTCGCTCTTCCTGCACATGAATGCTGAGAGCAGGAGTGTGGCTGAGGTAGAGAGTTGAAAGCTGAGCACCTGCTTTGCCCTTCCTTCCCTCTGCCCCAGCCCTGGCAGCAGCAGCAGCTCAGCAGCTCTTGCCCATTTCTCTTGTGCTGGCTGTGAGAGTGCCATAGCTGAGGTGGTGGCTGCCCCGTGTCCCTGCCTCGGGCATTGAAGCCCGGGCATTCAGGCTCTGTCCCCACCTGCCTCTTCCCAGAAGTAGCTGGGGACAGCTGGCAGCCTTGCCAAGAGGAGGGGGACGACAGGTCTCCTGCTCTGAGCCGTGGTGCCAGCTCCCACCTGCTGCTGTTTTGCAGGCCTCTGGCAAAGCCCTCCTCATCTGTGCCAAGTTCCTGGGCTGGAGGACGCTCAAGAGGGTGATCAAGAAGAAGAAGACCTGGCTGATTGGAGAGACTTTGGTGAGGACAAGCCCCAGGTGCCAGGGCCTGGGCTGGACAGGGGATGCTCCATGTGCCCAGGGTGTGAATGTGCAGCTGTTCCTGGCTGTCCCTGATCCAGAGCAGAATGCACAGCTTGGAGCTCAGTCCCCCTTCCCCTTTCCCTAAGGCACAGCCAGGGCTGCTTCTGCAGGCCCCTCTTCCCCCCAGCCCCTGGGTGCTGCAGGAGCCCCCGGCCCACCTGGGCCCTGGCAGCAGCACGGAGGGGGTCACAGTACCCCCAGGCCCCCTCTGCCTGCGGCTCTGGCTGCACCTCAGCCCCCCGGGGCTCCTGGCTGGCAGAAAGGAATGGCCTGGGGGGGAAGGGGTGGGATGGGCAGAGGGACTGCTCTGGCAGACGGGGAATGGTCTCTGCCAGCCCCATGACGTGACCTCGGGCACTCTCCAGCTGAAGCAGGACAGGAGCAGCACGTGTGTGGAAGACTACGTGTGCTTCAGCCTGCACTACCTGTGGGACCCTCAGGCCAGCGTGAGAGTGGAGGCCATCAGGTTCATAGGTGAGCCACAGCCCCCGGGGACCCTCTTCTGGCAGCCCAGCCCCAGCCCCCGGCGCTGCCCTGGCACCAGGAGCAGCCCTGTGGCTGTCCCGGGCAGGGCCCTGGCCTCCCGCTGCCCCCCCTGCCCTGCCCTGCCCAGGCCTCGGTGGCCTTGGTGGCCGCCTGGCTCAGTGTCAGCAGCGCCCTCGGGGACTTGCCCGGGGCCATCCCCGCAGAGCGCTGGGCAGGAGGGCGTGCGGCCGAGCTGGCCGGGCCGGGGGCTGTGCTGCCGCAGTGCTGGGGAGGGGGAGGTCTGACGGGAGCTCTGTGCACAGGGACTGCTGCGCGGCACCTGGGGTGGAATCAATCCAAACGGACGCTGGAGGTTGTGTGGGATGGTGAGTAGGGTCAGAGGGGTGCTGGCGGGGCAGGGGAGAGAGCCTGGGCAGGGTGCTGCCAGTCCTGGCTCCCCTGCAACAGGGAAAGGAGGGAGGGAGAAGCTGTGACTGTCCCATCCCTGGAAGTGTCCATGGCCAGGCTGGCGGTGGCTTGGAGCTCCCCAGCTTAGTGGGAGGTGTCCCTGCCCGAGGTGGGGGGTTGGGACTAGGCGATCCTTAAGAAGGTCCCTTCCAGCCCAACCCAGTCTGGGAGCCTGGGATTCCTGAGCAGCAGCTTCCAGCTGCTCCTCCTGGTCAGGTAAAGAGAGGGATGGGCTTGCACAGAAGGGTCTGTGCAGACAGCAGGGTTTCACCACTGCTGCTCTCTTTCTTTCTGTTGCAGCCCTCAATTGCTTGGATTATGACCCTGATCCCTCAGTCAGGTCCTTAGCAGGTCAGACCTTGCACATCCTGCAGTGCGTGAGGGAGCTGGAGAGATCAAGATGGTCCTGCCGAGGCCTGTGCTTCTGCTGCTGATGAGATGGGTCAAGGACAATCTTGCTGCCCCCATCTTCCTGACGGTACTTTCACCACCGCCCCGTCACGGCTGCTGTTCCCCAGACCCTCACGTGCACCCCTGGGCTGTGCCCAACGGTCTCTGTCCAAACGAGTGCCCCCAGAACTCTCCTGTGCCCTGGCTCTCCCGGTTAGACCTCCCTAATGTCATCCCAGCAGGAGGAAGTGGCTGCGCTGGGGCGAAGGTCCTGGTGGGAAGATGGCGTTGAGAGAATTGTCCCTGACCTAAGGGCTCCTGGTGCAGATGGCAGCGTGGGAATCAAGATGGAAGAAGCAGCCCCGTGCCATGACGCCCTTTGCACAGGCAGCACCCAGAGCCTGCAGAGCACACAGCATTTGTCCTGGCCTCTCCTGCTACCTGCACATCAGCCCTGGCCGCGACTTGTTGGACAGCCAGGTTACCCTTCTTTAGGGTGGTGGTGCCAGGAGGCAGAGGGCAGAAGGGAGTCAGGGTTTACCTCAGCAAAAAGCTCTTTTAAACCCGAGCACTGCTTTGTCTTCAGGGCTTTTTTGGAAAGCTGCAGGAACAAGGCAGAGTGTAAAATGGAGGGTGTTTCACCTGAAATGATGTGCCTCGTCACCAAGCACAGCTACACCAGGGCAGTCCTGGGCACGGCTGAGGGTGATGATGAACGTTTTGCTCCTCGCAGCAGTCCTGCTCAGTGTCATGGGCATCATCAGCTGGTGCTGAGTTCTTCCAGCCCACCTACAGGTGAGGAATTGCATCAGCATCTGGAGACTCCCAACTGATTCCAGCTCTCCCAAGCTCTGAGAAGCAGCTGCTGCATTCCTCTTCTGTCACTTCCAGGAGGTCACCAGGGTGTCTGCAGAGTTTTTGAACTCTCCCACAGAGACCTAGAGCAGCTGGATTCACACACCCAAACAAGATACCCTGTTGGAGGCTGTTTGGCAATGGATTCATCACCAGCTGCCCAAGAGGCTACAGGAGGTTCCAGCTGTGCCGGGCAGGGTCAGCGTCACCGTGTGGGCCCAGGTGGCTTGGGACAGCTGGGCAGGGCAGAGCGGAGCCAGAGCTGCTTTCCTTGTCTCATCAGAGCAGCAGGAGGTGCAGCCTCCTGGCCTCTGGGATAGCTACCAACAGGTCAAAAAGGTCCCCAAATAAAATGCGGTGTTTGGAAAGTACAGCGTGTGGTGAAATCTGTTGGATGGGACCTGGGCTCTGATCCTGGGACCGATGGGTGATCCTGGGCTCAACGCATCACAGAATCCTAGGAGTTGTCCAGGCTCCATTTTCTCACCACTCCTGTGATTGTAGAGGCAGAACACAGTGTATCCCTGCAGTGTCACAGTCAGGCTGCTCAGCGGCAGCTTCCCTCAGAGACTTTGGGGAAAAAACAAAGCTGTCTGTGGTTTGATGATTCTCCTGTAGACCGAGTCTGAGCAGTGCTGTGGAGCTCCAGCTTCGTGTGCAGTTCTGGGTGGTGCCCTGCAGAGGAAGAAGAGTGTAATGTATGTTGAGGAATTTGTATTCCTAACCAGTAAAATTCAGGAAAAGAATTGAACTGAGTAAGAAGTGAACGTGGGGCTAAGCAAAGCAGTTGAGACATGTAATTTTTCCACTGAAACGGTGTGAACAAAACACTTCTTCTTCTGCCTCAGTGCTCCCACCAAAAGTATTTAATATACTCAGCAATGCAAACTCTCTAGAAGACAGTTGTGAAAGAGTAAGGTGTGAGGAAGACTCTCTAAATTCACTTAAGAAACACTTCACTAACAGCAATGGTCTCAGGCTTAGGGAAGGCTGACAGGAGACAAGATTCTTAACTTAGTTGCCTGCCACCAGTGTCCAACCAACCGCCAGAGTTCAGTATCTGCCACCATCTTACCTGAGGGATCAGTCACTATCCACACACGTTAACTACACCAGGCCTGCATCTCTCCTAATGAAGGAACTCTCTGTTCTTGTTAACTAAGCCAGGCTAATGCATGTGTAGCAGGAAGAACCTGCACCAGTCAGCAACAGCCCAGCTCCAGTCCTAGCAGCACAGACTACAGCCCCACCTCCTGAGCACCCAACCCATCCATTCTCCTCCAACCGCTGCTCCCAGAGCCTGCTGGGCACTGAGCACAGAGCTTTGAAGGCACTGAAGCTACATGCCCTGAATCCAGGTGTTCTTCCAGATACAAGGACATCAAGCTCTTTATGTACCCATGTGAGGCTTTGTTATCTGAAAAACTGCAGAAAAATACCTTACAAAAATTTCCTGCATCCTCCACAAATACTACACGTCACTTTTCCCATGCTCTGTATCTGCACTTCATGAATTTTATAAAGTTTGCAAACAAAGCAAACAACGTATGGCTGCAGTGTGATACAATCCACGTCAGCTTGAACTCTTTTTAGTAATTTAAGCTGACCGATCATTCAACACTAAATTAAACTACAGTCCTCAAGGAGCTTTCAGAAAGACCCATTTTCGTTCCTACTAATCCCCTGTCCTTGATTCTAGACTCTTTTACATTTGTTTAAAAGCTCAATCTCTTCAAACACCAACATTTTTGAGATTGGCAACCATGATTTATGACATGCACACCAAAACTCAATTAATAAATTAAATTTAGCAAAAGGGACAATCTGTAAGAAACACAACACAACATTCTAAAAAAAGGTAGAGCTGGAAGAAGAGCAAGTTGGACTGGCTAGGCACAGCTTAAGTTAAGCCAGTTGTGTCTGCAAGGAAAAAAAGGAACACTGCTCTTGGCCCATACTGCTGTCTTTCCTAAACGGGCAGGAACTGCTTCAGCTACATCTTAGGCAACTTCCTCAGTCCAGTGACATCTGCAAGCAAACCTCTGATCAAAGCCAGGCCAAGAGCACTATTTCAAAACTGGATTGTAATGACTACACCTGAATCATCTGAACCTTGAATAGAGTCAAAAGCTAAATACACCACATGTAAATATCTATTTATGTAACAGAGTTACTCTAATTGAGATTTTAATTGAAAAATTACAATTAAAGTAAGATTTATTTTGGATATGTATTAATTAAAATTCAAGGAAGACACTTCTCTTCCCTATCAACAAAGAGCATAGGAATTTCCTTCACTGGTTAGCAATTTCTGACCAAATTCACCCTACAAAACTTTACAAACCATTATCAATAGATAGCAGAGAGGAAGAACTCCTCAATTTGGGTAACAAAGGCAAGACAAAGGAAAGAGATCAAATATCTGAATGAATAGAAATGCCAGTCCTCGTAGTATAGAAATATATAGAGATGAAAAGGAACAGAAACACCAACACACACTGCTGCCACGCAGTCACTTTCCATCTTTACATTTACTCAAGTCTGAGCCACAATCAGAGAATATTTACAATCATTTAGGTGCCCAGATCCAGTGCTTTAAAAATCTACTGGAAGATTTCACTATCATCCAACCAGAATATCCAGCACAGCAAGAGCAAGACTTAAAAACTCAACAATACCAATCTCCCACTGTAATGTCAACACAGGACCTCTTGCCAGTATCAAATTAAAAGAATAGTAGAACAGCCCAAAACAATCCAACATCCATTTAAATCACAGATCAGTGGCTCTACACTTTTAGAGAAATTCTCAGACACATTCAGCATGTGGTATTTCTAACATGCTAATTTTCAGGCTTTTAAGAAGAATTGCAGTTTCATACCCAGTGCTGTTTCAGCACCAATTGAACTTGTCAATAGCAATTTCAGCTTCCTCTCTGACAGAGAAACTGAAGCAGGCTTTGCCTCTGGTGATTGCCACTGAAATGATGGCACTGCTGAAAGCAAAGGCAGAGCTCTGGCTTTGCATCCCCCCTTCCCTTTGGTGCCACCTCAGAAAGGCCACGCTGCAGGAAGCACCTGGTTTATCAGAGCTTAGTGTTGATGTCACATCCAGACAGGGCTTTAGACAGCTGAGGGAAAAGGACACAAGTGATCTACAGAAAAAACTACCAAAAATGGTGGGGAAACAGCACTTAAATACGTGACAAAAAAAATTGAATTAATGAACTATTTCCATACTTGCAGCCTTTAGATGCCTTCAATAATTCCTTCCCTTCCTTCATCTGTAAGAAATGATGTTACTTCAGTTTCTTCAGGTCTCCATTCCAAGCTGTCTACATCTAAACAATTTACATTTTTTTATACAACCCCAAACTTGGATTCTAGCACATACTTCAGTTCACTATTCCATTCTGGGCTGCTTTATTGCTTGTGTTTCTTACCTTGTAGTTTCTGTCACTTTCCTAATTCCATCAATCCCCATGGCCCATGAGATCCTTCCTTCCCCTCTCCTCCTCCACAAAGGAATCTCTTCATCATCACCTTCCTTTTGTAGATCAACACTTCATAACCCAGACCCAGCTTGATACATGGGGTAGAAAAATGTCAAGCACTGTTTTCCAGAGGTTCCTCTTGGTGACCTTGAAACAAGGGGTGCCCTCTGTCTACATCCCATGTTGGATGCCTCTGGATTCACAGGAGCCCTACAAAGATACACAAGCAAGTATGAGCAAAGTAGAATGCATTCTCTCAGCATCCTCATTATACTGGACATGTTCATTATTTAAAAATTAAAAATTATGATTGAAACAATTTTCAGAAAGATTTTTATGGCGTAGACTGTTATACTTGTGAGACTGCAACAACTGTGCAGAGTAATCATAGTAATGAGTGTTCACTTCATTTGAGTAAGAACTGTTCTGAACAGAACAGTACAAACTCTCTCCTGGGTCTAGCCTATCATTTCAAAGTACTGGCAGTCTCCCTTCTGAATATTCAGCCTGGAGTTTAACTCACCTACCCCAGCACTGTTGTCTCTTTTTGATCTGGTGTAAGAAGTGGGAGTTGGACTCCTCCATCCCTGGTTCTCTCCTCTTCTGGGTAAACACACACTCATCTTTTTCAAAAATACACTCTCCAGGACAGTGACCAGGGGCAGGTCTAGAAGAAAACATTGTTTAAAACCACAAATACATTAGGCAGATGCATGGAGAAATGACACAAGCAATGGCTTGCATTCACTCCCCTGCTGAAACCACTCGTGTCTACCTGGCAATACTGACAGCAGTCACAAGCTTATAAAAGCTACCTTCAAACTGAGCTAAGAAACTGAATTTCATTTTCTTCACAGATTTGGGGGAATCTGTGCACTACTCTGCCTTACTGACAAGCACTCCCTTTCTTTAATAGATCTCCTGCAGTTTCTGATGCTGTCACAGTGTTGTCCTCAAAGTGGGTCCATTACCTGGTGTGCCATAAGCACACACAGGGTCGAGATCTTTGACTTAATACCCATTTCTGCACAGAAAGGGGAGCAGGGTGCTGTTCCACAAAGCAAGCTGCATTTCCTGAATCACAAGTGATACTTTTATACCTAAAATTGTGAGAAAGAATTGGCCACCTCTAGGATGTTGTGGAGTCCACAGCCACGCTGCACACTCCTCAGGGTGAGCTGGGGGGGGCACCCATCACACCCACATGGGGGATGAGCTGGGCTTCAGCAGGATTGGTTGGTGTTCCCCATTGCAGCCTCCACCCCGTGATGAGTTGGGCTCTCTTGAAATATTTTGGGAGTCCACCCTCCAGGGTAATTTAGATCACCTGGAATGATTTGGGGGTCACCCATCATGTCCCCTGGCCCCAAGGATGGTTTGTGGGTTGCCAATTGCAGCCAAACACCACCAGGATATTTTTGATGTCCCAAATCAGAGGCCCCAACCCCCGGGATCAGTTGGGGTTTCCAGGGCTGGGGTTGAGCCTCCTCCACTGCAGCCCCCAAACCCCAGGATGAGTTTGGTTCCCCCAGGATGAGTTAGGGGGAGACCAAATCACAGCTCCTCCACCCCCCTACCCCTGGGATAAGTTGGGGTCCCCCCCTCGAATCCATGACCCCCTCCCCCTAGCTTGGTCTGCTCACCCCCAGTTTGGGCAGTATTGGGATAACAACCCCCTTCCCATCACCTCCCAGTACAAGCAGGGGGGGGCGGGGGGGGCAGGACAGTGGGGAGGGGGGTGATGCTCAGTGATCTTAGAGAGCTTCTGAAACTGTGACAATTCTGTGATTTTTGGTGATCACTGAGATGGTTCCAGTTATGATGGATAAGATCTCATTTCCAGTAGAAACTCCTCTTGCACTGGGTGCAGCTTTAGGCTTTTTTACCAGTATGGAGGCCTTGATGGGGCATCAAGGGTGGGGTGTTGATGGGTCACCCTTCCAGGTGATGATGGTCAAACCCCAGGCCCATGCAGCCATTCTCTGCACACAAGTCCCCAGGGCTGGGTATCTGACACACGTTTAACAAAAGAACACAGCCCCAGGGATTTTCTCTGTTCATCTTCAGATGGGGGAAGTTGTGTGTGTGTGTGTCTGAGTGAGGAAGATCTGCTCTCCCATTTCATTTTTGCACCTCAGCAAAAACATTGCAAGATTTACGCTCAAGAAATCAAAGGGTAAGTGATGCAGAAGGCTCCAGCCACCATTTCCACTGATTCCCTAGAAATATGCAAGACCACACCATCAGTCACACTGCCCTACCTGCTGTAGAGGTGTCAGACCAGAAATGATGGTTTCAAGACAGAAAACACAACACAATCCAGCACAACAACAACAAAAATCAACCTGAAGATACCAGGTACACAAACCAAGGGTCCCTAATCAAACCCTAAAAATGAAAACAACCTTTCATCCTTCACAAGAAAAGACCACTCAGAACACAAGGTAAAAATCCCTTTCATCCCTGGAACCCAGGCCAACAAACCCAGACTCTGTCAGGAACAAGAACAGGCTCGCCTGAACTCTGGCATATCACAACCTTGCCACTCCATAGCCCCAGCACCAGGAACCCTAGCATCCCATTGCCCCAGCAGATTGTAGCCCAAAGATACCAAAAAGTGGAATACAAACTCCCTGGAGATCTCTGCCAGGGCCTTCAGGTGGCCCCGGATCTCAGTGATCACAGCTTTGGAGTGGGAGCTCAACAGAGCCACCAGCACACCTCCAGCATCCATCTTCCCATCACCTCTCACAGCCTGAAAAAGTGCCTGGCTTCAACTGCCCAGGGCTGAAAGGCTGAGGCACTCAGAGATATTGCTCCCATTCAGTCCCAGAGTGCCCTGGGAGAGCCCTAACACCCCCAAATCAGCCCTGGGACATGGACACCACAGCCGAGCTGTCCCCAGGGCTCAGGAGGGCTGTGGGGAGCAGGCAGGACATTTGGGGTGCCCCCAGTGCTGGCAGACAGCAGAGATGGAGACCCCAGGGAGAAGCCCAGGGTGCAGGGGCCTGGCCCTGCTGCTCATCACTGCTCTTCTGGGGCTCTGCCCAGCTCCCTGCCCCCAGCTCTTCATCCCTCCCTCTCTCTCGTTTGCCCACCACAAGTTTGGGCTTTCACTGGCTGTCTCCCTCTCAACGTTTCCCAATTCCTCCCTGCCTCTTCTCAGAGCTATTGCTGTTTCTCTCTCTCTGTCTCCACATCTCTCTCTCCCTCTCCTCTCCTGGCCTTATTGTCCCTCTCTCTCCTGCAGCCTCTCCCCTTTCCTGCCCCTCCCCTCACCCTTTCCCCTCTCTCCTGCTCCCTCTCCCACCCCTCTGTCACTCCCCTCTCCTGGGGCCTTTTCTGTCTCTCTCAGGCCCCTGGCCCACCCCTGGCCCACTCTCTGTCCATCCCCCCTCTCTCCTCCTTCCCGCCCTTCTCCTCTCTCTCTCCCTCCCTCCCTCCCTCCCTCCCTCCCTCCCTCTCCCCCTCTTTGCCCCCTTCCCCTCCATCTCTTTCCCGCTCCTCACCACTCTTTTTCCTGCCTTCTCTCCCTGCCCAGATCCCCTTCCTCCTGCTCCCCCTCCCAGCTGGGCGGGGGCCGGGGCAGCCCCGGGGTCGGGCGGGCTCAGGCAGCAGGAGAGGAGGAGAGCCCCGGGGCATGCTGGGAGCTGTAGTCCCGGGGCATGCTGGGAGCTGTAGTCCCGGGGCATGCAGGGGGCTGCCCGGCGGCCATCTTGGTTCCCGGGCCATGCTGGCAGCTGGCATTTCCCCACTCTCCCCATCCCGCAGCCGGGGAAAAACTCTGGGAGGGCGGCATGGATGAGCCAGCAGCTCGTAAAAGCCCTCAAAATGAAGGAGGAAGCTTGCAGAGGGGGGATGCAAGGGCAGGTACCCTAGGAGGAGTAGACAGGTGGTTGGAGCAGCTGGGGAGCAGGGCAGGAGAGCCACATCCATCCCAGGTAGAATTGAATCTTGCCAGGGATGGAAAGAGCAATCAGAAAAGCCTTGAGAGGCATGTAGGTGGGAACAAAAGGAGAAGCAAGGGAAACGTAGGCGCTCTCCTGAAGGAAATGTCAGACCTAGCTCCACAGGATATTGAGAATGCTGAGGTTCTCCAGGAGTTGTTTGCCTCAGTCTCCTCTGGGAAGTGCTCATTGCCTCATTGCAGAGGCCACAGCAGGGGAAAGCAGGACAACCAAGGAGCCCCCAGGGGGGGAAAAGAAGAGGTTTGTGATCATCTAAAGAACCTGCAGGTGCACAAGTTTATGCGGCCTCACGGGGTCCACGCACGGGTCCTGAGGAGCTGGCAGACACAGTTGCTGAGCCTCTGTCCATCCTATTGGAGAGGTGAGGGTGGCCTGGTGAGGTTCCCACTGATTGGAACAAAGGTACCTGTCATAGTTGGAGTGAAAGAACTAAATAAGTTTGGGTTGGAGAAGTAAAGAAGGAGGGCCTGTGAGCCCGAGGGATCTGAGAGGGGTCACTATTCCCTCCCATCTCCTGCCCACACCCTATAGAAAGTCAGGCAGCCCAGCAGCCCATCCCCTTTTCCTCCTGCTCCTTGCTGGGCTGCTGTTCCCCTCTGCTCCTTTCCCACCAGCTGCCACCTGCTCCTCAGAATCCACATCCATCAGGTGCTGGGAAGAGCCGTGGAGCTCCCTCTTGAGTCGGCCCTGCCACAGGGAGCCCTCAGGCACCCATTCCTGCCAGCATGGAGATGGGGTTGTGTGCGAGCTCAGGAAGCTGTTCCCAGGTGGGAGGAGATCAGCCCTGGCTGAGCCTTCCTGCAGTCCCTGGCTCTGAGGAGGAGTGGAGTGTCACGGGAAGAAGCGGGGTTGCTGCCTGTAATTGTGGAGCAGGAGTTTTAGAGGTAAGAATACCTGTGGTGGTTGGTTGGTGGTTGGAGGTGGACTGCGCTGGAATATTTTTTCCCTCTTCTGTCCCTATTTTCACGAGGAAAAGGCAGCCAATACCTTTGCCACGCACACCTGTAATGTTTCAGGTGTCCCAACATCCTATAATTCTGAGAGGAAAACCTGCAGCAGGATAACGTGCTCACTTTGTGGCCCCAGCGCCTGTTACAAGGCACCAAAATTCGCTCTTTTGTTACTAGAAGACATTGTTTAATATCAAACCTACTTTATTCTAAATCTGGTATCCCCGCAGAGTCGTATTTGTTGATAACTCGGGGGTTGAGTTTCTTTCAGCTGCCTGTTGAGTGCATTTCGGTGTCTGATTCAGCTGTGAAAATCACCATCAACAAAAATTCTCTTCAGTGAATTTACTATTGATGTATTAACAGCTCCTGTCAAGCAGTGAAGTGAAATGTCTCAGTGGCCCATTTGGTAATTGTTTTGCTTTTTTTGCTGAGCGTCAACATTGTCACTGATGCCTGTCCCTCATTTGTATCATTTCTGTCAGAAAACGTTTTCTAATAGCTTTTCAGTTGTCCCAGCCCCTCCACTGCTGCTTTTTCATGCTCCGCAGTCTGCCAGCTTAAATAATCTGTATCTAATGACACAGCCTTGGATCCTCTCTGTACCTTCAGCACAGGCTGGGAGGGGTCCTGGTGGGCACCAAATTGATCATGAGCCAGCAATGTGTCCTAGGTTCAAAGAAGAAATATGGTCTCCTGGGCTGAGAGATACTGGGCTTTCCAGTATAAGATTCCACCCCAAAATTCCATCTCTTACTTCCTTTGATAAAATCCAAAGCTTGGAAAATTTTTCCTTGTGTCCATCTTTAACTTTTGTCTTTTTCCTTCCCCACTCTGCCTACAGGAAACATATGCCAAAGGAAAGAAGGAAAAGCATTTCTGTTTATCTGAAGAGCCATCCTCCTCCTCTGATGATGATGATGATGATGGTGATGATGATCCCATAACTGATGAGGTCGTGTCCTTTTTGCAAAGCCCTACTGACTGATGGAGCTTTTATTCCCTGCTGTGGGAACAGTTATTGTGAGGAATGTAAGTGTTCCTTGCATGTTTCCTAATTCAAAACAATCACATCTGATCTTTTGAGAGCAGAAATACAAGATAACAAAGTTGCTTTGTTTCCAGTTCTCTTTCATCCTGAAGTCTATTCTGAAAGATGCTTCTTAGAGAAAGGGGAAAATAAGCAGAAAGCTCTTTTCCCTTTTAATGTCTCTGGTTAAATCCCCTTTACACACAGGAGGAGTATGAGCAGAGTGTGTAATTGTGCAAGTGATGACAGTCTTAGATATCAATCTATTTTGTCCACAGCCCTTTCTCTTATATAAGACTGATCTGGTGACTTAACTGCTGACTAAAAAAAAAACGAAACAAACCCACCACTATTTAATATATAAATAGTTTAATATTTAATCCTTCAGAACTCAGGATGTTTTCCTGATCAGTGTTTTATTCCCTAACCTTGAGGTTGGTGACTTCAACTCTACTGGACAGTGGGAAGAAGACTAGATAAAAGATCAAGGCACAACCTAACCGCATCTCCAGATGTTACAACACTGAAATACCAAAACCATGTGGTTATTTGGTACATACTAGAAATTTTTTTTACACTACTGAACATTTATATCTTCATGCTCTCCACTCAAGATCGTATTCACCCTTTGACCATATACGTGTTTTTTACAATTGATTAGAACTTTGGAATTTCCCTCCTTTCTTTAAAAACCATTCTGATGATTCTAATTCCACACAGGTGTTAGAACAGCATTACTGGAGTCTGAGCAACATACCTGCCCAACCTGTCAGCAGAGGTTTCTCCTGATGCTCCAGTTGCCCGCAAGTGCTTACCCCAGGTAACATGATGACTTTTACATAAACTGCTTGTGAGAAAAATCTGTAAAAAGCTGAAGGGGAAGAGTTTACATCTCCTTACACAAGACTACATTGAATAAGGCCAAAACAAATGATTGGGAAAGTCATTGCTGTTATCTTACAACAATTTTGAATTTTTTCAGTTCAGTCATCTCAAATGGCCAAGCTGCTTTCTCTCAGCTGGAGAGAATGGTGTCTTAGTTTTATCTATTTATCTGTTTCTAGCTCCATGGAGCCCAGCTGGTCAGTGGTGTAGAGGGTGTCACCCCCTCCTGTTCTTCCTAAAGAGTTGATAGCCCTCCATCCCCAGGCTCCAGTCAGAGGAGCCATCCCACCACCTCTGGGTGATACCAACCACATCCCAGCCCATCCCAACCTCTGCAGCTCCTCTTGTTTCTTCCCAGGCTTGGTGCACTGGCACTGAGGCCTTTGAGATGTCATTCATTCTGGAGATCTCCTCAGAGCCTTCTCCTCTCCAGACTGAGTGACACCTTATTGTAGCCTTCCAGTATCTGAAGGGGGCCTATATGAGAACTGCTGAGGGACTTTTGAAAAAACCTTTGGGGCTTTGGGGGTTAAAAGCAGCTCCAACCCCAGGGATGAGTTGGGAGGCAGCAGGGAAGGGCTGTGCAGAACCTCTCCACAGTCACACAGTGTTTGCTGGCAGTCCAGCAGCTTCCCTACAAGCTGCTGCTGGCCTGGGTGTCCCTGAGGGGAAAAAAAAGGGGGCAAAAATACGTTTTGGCCACTTAGCTTCAACTGAAAATATTTTTGTTGGTTTGGCTTTTTTTTTTTTGTCCCCCAACATATATTCAGTGAGCAAAATGGATGTTTTTCCAAGGCAACCCTGGAGCCTTCAGAGCAGGAGATGTTTGCCCACTCTACGTGGATGAAAGCACCTTCTGCCAAGCCCTCCAGGAGCCCGTGGGCAGGTAAGGGCTGTGCTGGGGGTGCCCGGTGCCAGGGGCTGGGCAGGGTTTCCCTGGAGAAAGCTGGAGGGTGCCCACTGCCTGCACCCCGCTTCGGGCATTCCCCTCCTGCTGGTTTCCTGCACAAACCTGGGGGGTTCTGATTGATCAGCTTCAATATCCACTTGGCTGAGATGGGAACTGCTGGGTGCTCTGAGGTCAGTGCTCACTGTGCCTGACCCCCAGCACTGGGGGGAACCCTGGATCTGTGCAGCTCACAGCAAAGTCAGGAGTTGCACCTGGAATACTGCGTAGAGCTTTGGAACACCCAGCCCAGGAAAGGTCCAGACCTGTGGGAAAGGGTCCAGGGAAGGGCCACAAAGATGACCAGGGGGCTGGAGCACCTCTGCTATGAGGATGGGCTGAGAGAGTTGGGGCTGTTCAGCCTGGAGAAGAGAAGGCTCTGGGGGGGCCTTAGAGATCCTTCCAGTCCATGAAGAGGCTACAGGAAAGCTGGGGAGGGGCTTTTCACCAGAGAGAGTAGTGACAGGACAAGGGGTAATGGTTTTAAACAGAAAGGGGATAGATTTAGGTTAGATATTAAGAAGACCTTCTTCCTCATGAGAGTGGCAGGATACTGGAATAGGTTGCCTAGAGAAGTTGTTGATGCCCTTCCAGGAAGTGTTCAAAGCCAGGTTGGACGAAGCTTTGTGACACCTGGTCTAGTGGGAGAGGTCCCTGCCCTTGCAGGGGGTTGGGTCTTGATGATCTTTAAGGTCCCTTCCAACCCAAGCCATTCTGTGATTCTCTGCCTCCTTAGGAGCTGTGTCCTGACTTCTCTGCAATACCTGAAAAAGCTTGGGTTTTGTTATGGGCAGCTCAGCAGACACCAGTGAGACTCAGTGCCTGAGGCAAGTTGCTGCTTTTAAACTCTCTCCTGGCTGATGCCCAGCAGTGGGGTGTGGTTGCTGGCTAATTACAGCCATTAGTGGCTCATTTCAGGCTGGCTTTTCAAAAGCTGGGCTGCCTGTGGAAGGTCAGGCTGGTGCTGGGGCCTGCAGAGGATGTGTTTGCAGCAGGGAACTTTGAGATGACTTTCTGTGTACCTGGGTGTGACACATGTGGCATGGTGACAGTTAACATTTGTGTTGACATTTTCCCCAGAGTGAGGGAAAAGATAGGTGTCCTGCCAGTAATTCCTTCCTTTGCCAAACCTTGTACCTGGCTGCAGGGAAAAGGGACTATTGATTATTAAGGAGACGAATAAGAAAGAAAAATGGCCTTCAGTTCCAAGGTCTTCTTCAGAGAGAAAGAAAAACATGTAAATGAAGCAAGTTAAAACATCAACAGTGCCAAGACTCCTGTGACACAAGAGTGCAGATGGAAAACAAAATCAGAAAAGGAACAGAAACAGACCATATGGTTTGGAACTACAAACGAACTGGAACAGCCCTGCTCATGGATTCTCTTCAGCAGAAGTAAAGAACAGGATTTCAAAATGCTTACCCATGCCTCATAGGCTGCAACCCTGTTTCTTCTTCTTCTAATGCACTTCTCATGGAGTGCAGTATTGGCTTTCTGTAGTTCATTAAGACAGAGGGAGGGCTAAAGGAACCTTCCTCACAAATACGCCATCTCAGGTTTACAGATATAACGCTGACCAGATGTAGAAGAGGAAGTTTTGGAGGAAAAACACACAAGAAAAAAAGTCATCCCTTAAAACACTGCAAAAAGCATGTACCCACCTTTTCAGTGTTTTGTAGGCATCTTCTCTTTTTCACTTCCTCCAGATACAGCTTTTCATATTTTTGCTTTAGAACAATGCTCTCCCTCAGGGTCCTTTCACTGTCCAACTCCTGTTCAAGGTCTCCAATTCTGCAGAGCAGTAGCTTTCTCTCTGAATTCATCGTTGTCATGGGCTCTGCTCTGTTCCACTCTGTCCTGGGAAGCTGCCTGCTCCTGAAGCAAGTAACACACTTTTACCCACCACAAAGAAAAAGGGAACTCTCCCACCCCTCAGCTGAACCTGCCCAGTGTCAAGGGCACCGATTTCCTCCCTGAGGCACCTGAGCCTCCTCACTCCCCTCAGCAACCCAGGCAGAACCCCGGAGCTACCACAGGCAAGAATTCTTCTCCCTCAGAAAGAATCCCTCCCTCTCAGCACTGTTATTCATCAAAGCTTCTAAAGAAGGAACACTGTCTCTGTAGGAGAGAGCAGAGAGAAAAGGGTTCCTCAAGGAAGGAGTCGTCCCCCCACCACCACTTTGGTGGCTTCTGTTCTCAGAACTGATGGGTGATGTTTCTCACCTCTGCATGCAGCTGCTGTTTGGGCTTCTCCAGTTGTTCCTGGTTCCTCCCCAGGATGGACATCTCTGCTCACTGAGCCTGAGTTTGGTTTTCTCCCTGCACACCTGCCTCAGGCTTTGCCTCCAGCTTCCAAAAAAGTTCATCAAGCTCTAGACAGAGACAAAAAACAAACAAACAGAAAAGAAAAGGAACTCAGCAGGATATAAGAGAAGTCAATCTATGAAAAATTGGTAAAGGGCTGGGCACCAGGACTGTATTTGACAATTTGACAAACATCTGCTGACTCAGTACCAAAATCAGAGTGAAACCAAGGGCTTCCTTTTAAAAAAAGAACAGCTGTCACATCATTTCTGATAGGATTCCTCAGGTTCCCAGCCCTTCTCAGTTCTCCTGCAGCAGGTCACACACCAAGAGGCACCAAACTGGTAGCATTTCACCCACAGGCCTACCTGGAAAAGCACTGGGACTATTCTGCTGGGAGATGCTCGTGTGCCCATGGGAAGTCGAACACACCCATACCTGCCCACCCACCTTCTGGTTTCAGCACAAACACCACATCTCATGCTTTAGAGGAATTTTTACACACTGTCAGCACAGTCAAGCTTCATTATGGAACTGACAAACACACAATCTATTTTTTCTCTACACTGAGAAATTTTTAAATAGTGGTTCAGAACATGGCCTTTACTGAAGGAGGAAGATGTATTCTCCACTGTAGGCGAAAGCTGCAGTTTATTTTAAAAATGTGCAGGAAATATCAGCCTTTCTTTAGGCCCCCATGCTCAACTACAGCTCTGTCCTTCTCTTCCCCCCCTCCAGAAGCAGACTTTTTCTGTATCCATTGAACATCAGACTTGATATCCTGTCAGTCATTAAAAGGGGAGGAAACTGGCACGGTGGAAACTTGAAAGAGGCTCTAACAGAAGGAAGAAGCTTCACTTATTTGAGAGGACAGGAGACAACGGATATATGCTTGAGCATAGGAGGTTCCATATAAATACGAGGAGAATTTTTTTCCCTGTGAGGGTGACAGAGCACTGGCACAGGCTGCCCAGGGAGGCTGTGGAGTCTCCTTCCCTGGAGACATTCAAACCCCACCTGGATCTGTTCCTATGTGACCTCCTGCAGGTGACCCTGCTCTGGCAGGGGGTTGGACTCCATCATCTTTTGAGGTCCCATCCAACCCTAAACTTTCTCTGATTCTATTTAAATCTGCCTCAATGTAATGACCTTCCCTGTCATTCAAAATAACTCTTCCAAGAGCAACACAAAAACTTGACAAACTTTTGCACTAATCATGAGCCCCAGCAAAGGCAGGTGACTTTTCTTTCATGCTACTCAGCAGCAATAACCGCCTCAAAAGCACTTTTGGGAACTCTGCTTCTGGGTCCCCAGGACAAGGGAAAGGTGGGCTGAGACAGCCACTAGTGAGCAACAAGTTCAACAACATTTTCTGCATCACCTCACTGCACCGTGCCCAGGGAAGCAATGACACCATTTACAAAAGCAAAACCTGAACTTTCTCCAGCTCAAGTCATGCCTAAGATGGGGATTGAGGGTGGCCTTGGGCAAAGCCAGCTTCATACAGTTCTTCTGAGTGATGGTGGCATTCCATATGGTGGCCTGGACTGGGTCTCACTGCTCTCAGCCCTGACACTCACCCATGGACACCATATCCTGGCAGGAATGCAGATCTGCCTGTCCCCAGGGGCTGCCCTGGGGATCTGCACCTTTGGCTCATCCCCATGGCTCTCTGCTACCAGAGCTCTGCTGCTCTTCTTGGGGAGGGCGTGTGGGACTGCTCCTGCCCCTGGAGCTCATGGACCCTGACAGCCTTGTGGGGACTCTTCCCATCTCCCTGCCTCTACACAACAGCAGCCCTTCAGGTGCCTTGCAGAGACTGCTTTGCACATCACCTTTTCATCTTGACCCATCAGGAGAACTGCTTTGCTATTGGGCACACAACAGGATCTACAGGCAGGACCTGCACCTCATGTTCTCCCCACGGCAGCTGCACTACACCTCCATCTGTCAAGCCAACTTCCACAGAGAGCCAAGGGACACAATTCCTGAGAATATTTCATCAGATTTCCCACCCAACAGGCCAGTATCTAACAATGGAAACAGATGCCCCCACTGAACCAAAGGCAAAGAGGTGATTTTGATTCACATCTTCTTCTCCTTCTTGCTGTTCTCTAAGCCAAACCAGCCAAGAGCTGGCAGCTGCTCTGAATTTCTACTTACATTTTTTTCCTCTGCAGAAAAGAAGAAAAGGGAAATACTGCTCCTTGGAACCTGGCAGCTGTTTCTTGTTTCCCAGGCACTAGCTCATTTGCCCCCCATTCCTTCAGTATGTTTTTCTGCAAGGTTTTTAAGCTCCCACTACCCTCAAAACATGCAGCAGCTCCTCCAGACACTGAACTGGAAGCACGAAACATTTTACCCTGCCCAGAAACACAGGGGTCAGAAGATGACCAGAAGAAATCCAGGGAAAAATGGGCAACTGCATCCTTACTCGATGTGGTAAGCTGATAGCAAACCCCACCAGCAGCTCTGCCTGATACAACCACTCCAAAATTTTGACACAGGGACCCAGCTAGCTTTTATCTGCTTCCTGGAGGATCCCTAAAGGATCACAAGAGAGTCTGAGCCTGAAGAGCAGGAATAAGAGAAACACCTGAATAGAGAAGTACTCAACAAAATGTGAACAAGGTGGTGCTGGGTATTGGCTGGTCCTCTGGAGGGTTTCCTGGGCTCACCTGTTTCAAGAATTCATTCTTTCTTTCTCCCTTCCAAGTGGAGAACCATGGTCTCCGGGCTGCAATCTTGGCTTCAGCCTCTTTTTCCTCACGCTGTGTAAGTCCTTTGATGGCAGAGATGGCACAACCTGCTTTTGCAGCTGTGAGAGCAACAGTGACAAAAGGAAAAACTTTTCAGATCAGCAGTGCTATTTATGCTGCTACCCAAAGGGACCAAGATTTGCCTAGCAGATCCAGCACCAAAGTGGAACAGAACCTGCTGATCCAGCTCAACTATCTAGAACACAAGTTTACTGGATGCTTTAGCAGCACTCTGTAAGAAAAAGAAAAGCAGAAAACACACGAGCCTCTCATGTACCTGCTGCTGGTGCTGCTCCTCTGCAGCTGCCCGTGATGCTCCTAAGCTGGTCATCAAGTCTTCCAGGTGGTCATGAATCTACAAAAGCAGGAAAAGAAGCAAGAAGACACACTCTGACTTTCCAGCCTGAAAGTTGTAGATTCCTCCTTACCGAAAATGAATACTACATCCACCTCTTCACCTCTTTATTCCTATTATACCCAACACCAATGATCAAAATGGCCATAGTTTGAGGTCACTGTAAAACTGGTTGCAGTCATCTCCTCTGCTCTTTTCTTCAAGGAGAGGGAGAACACCATGCGGGACACAAAGAAACTTCAGTGAAAACCATCAGGAGGAGCATCTGAAAACCATGCCCTGTGAACCAAAGGGGAAGGACCAGCACCCTGACTACCGTCCCTCTCCTCTCCTCTCCTCAGCAGCAGTACAGCAAAGTCACACTTGCACAAGCAGTCTTCACAAGAGCCCTCATGCACCAGTTCAATACAAAAATGAACAAAGGCACACCGAGTGGCCAAAGGAAAAGCAGTTCTGCACAACAAAAGCTCTGGGGAGTCTGTTTTTGTTCCAGCCTGGGGATGCCAGTCAGGCCTCTGGCACAAGCTGCTTGCCATCAATATCCCCTGAGGACAGCAAGTGTCTGAAGCGGCATCTGAGGCCAGGAGGGGCCTAAGGCAGACAACAGTCACACCACTGGATTTGGGACAAATCCTGCACTTTTAAAGCATTAAGGAGCGTTTCCTGAGTTACCATGGAAAACTCTTAAAACCAGAAAGCTGGGGATGGGCCAGAATGCTGTCCCAGCACCCTGTATGCAGGAGAAAGCAGGAACTGAGCTCCCCTCAGCTCTCCAGGAAAACCTCATCTTAGCATTTCCCCACAGCAATCGGTAAGAAGCTCAGGAGCTCAAAACAAGGCAAGTTGAGGACCAGCTTACTGAGGCAGAGGCTTGCAGGGTTCCCTCAAGGGCTTCAATCATACGTCTTTGCTGCTGGACTCTGCCTTCCAGTCTGGCGTTTTCCATGGAAAGGCTTAAAAAGAAATACAGGCCTTATTAGAGAAATCCACCAGAGCAGCAATTCTTAAAGAGCAGCAGGGGAAAAAACAAACAAAAGCGTCTTCAAAACCATCTGTTAACTTGCTGTGATGCAACGAGGCTGTGCTGTGGTTTTCACACAACCCCAGACAGCGACAGACACCTTGGTTCTCTGTGTCAGTCTCTTACCACTGCACACGCTCTTCCAGCTCTTTTACTCTAGCCCTGGTCTCAGAAGATGATGACAGGAGGTCTTTAAGTTTTTGGGACTTCTCTCTTAGTTTTCTTTTCCTATCCTTGTAGTGATGAATCTGATGCTCATATTGAAGCTGCTGCTCTTCCAGTTCCCGACACTGTCAAAACACAGCAAGAATCCATATCAGCTGGGAGAACTCTTCTAGAGAAAAAAACACTGCTGCTGAAGAACTCAAGCATGACTGCCCATGTCTGCACACACCTGCTACCCAAAGAACTGTCATCAGTTGAAATACATTTAAACTTTCACTTCTACTAGCAAATGAACACAAACCCTTTTACTTTGCCATCCTCTAGACTGCTCTCTCCCATCCCTCTCCTGATCCCCTAAAGCATGGTTCCAAGCACCAACACTCACCCTCCAACTCTTTAAGGGACTCATGGCACCCACTGCTTTCCTCCTCCATTGAAAACTGAAATGAAACTTGATCCCTCTCCTAAACTGCCTTCAGTCACTTCATCCCCTCTCATAAGGAGATAAAGATGATTTCTGTTTCAGAATATATACATATGGAGAATAAGGTACAAAACCATTCTGAACATGATTTTATGGTGGTCTTGGCAGTGCTGGGTTAACACCTGGACTTGATGCCTAAAGGTCTTTTCCAACCAAAAAGATTCTGTCATCCTCTGTTACCAGAGGGGGGAGGGGGGGGTGAGGGGAAGCACCGTGAGCATAAAGAAGTCCAGAATTTCTACTGCCCTTCAGAAATCAGACAAACTGCTGGGCCAAACCACATGCAATGAGCAACAAACACGTCAGTCACTAACCTCAGACCAAGTAAGGACACCGTGTCCTCATGCCACGGACATGGACATCAAGTTTATTAGTGTGATTCCTCCACACATCATCCCATCTCTGGGATGTGCTGGAGTTTGTTCTGGAATTCTGGGACAAATTCATGTACCTTGGATTTAGCCTCTCCCAGTTCCTTTTCCAAGCCCAGGCTGGCTTCCTCCAGGTTCCTGCAGCGCTTCGTAGCAACTTCCAGCGAAGCTTCTGCCACAGACAGCTTTTTAAGAGCTTCACCAAGCTCCTGCTGCAGCTTTCTGACATTGCCCTGATGAAATGGTTAGATGAGCACAAAAAAGGTTATAAGAACATGAACTATGCCTTTACTTTAACTTATATGATTATACACTTAGACCTGTCTTGGGACTCAATCCCAAAGGGAGGAAAATTTTGCCTGCCACCAGCAGTCAAAAGCTGAGCACCTCTAAATTATCACCAGCTGCTCATGAGGATTTCTGTTTTCTAATACCTACGAAAGGCTCAAGTATTAATCATCTTGCACACTACACCGGCATACCTGAATCAGGTATTTTTTTAACAAAACTCAAAGCAATCTCTTGTCACAGTTTGACTGCAGATATTACTCTGGTGACTAAAGGCAGGACTTTGTATTAGATGGTTCTTGGGTCTGTTTCTCCATTCTACAAAGAGAATTAAATGAATACTTGGATCTGAAAGCTCTTCTGACAAACACTTGAGGTTTATATTGAAACACATCTCTGTCTGTTTCCTTACCAAGTTCATTTCAGAGTAACAACTGCCTCCCTGCTGACACATTTGCCTTCACAAATCTGGACAGGCCCTCCATTCATCCAGCCACCCACCCAACTACCATCTCCCAAAGGAACCTGGTATTTTGGCACTAGGAATACAAAGTGATTCACAGGGGAAAACCATTGACAGCACTGCTGGAGTTCTTCTCCTTCTTCCCTCAAAGAACCCAAAAAATGAAGAATAAGGTGGTTATCTGACACATGGCAGGTATTCACCTAGCTCAAACGCTCCGGGGTTGAGAGGAAGAAAGAAATGGAATTTTAAAGCACTGTTCACATCACTAAGGCAGGCAAACAGCACACCAGTGTCTAATTACTCAACAGGACTAGCTCCTGTTTTCCAGAAAGTAAAGATTAACAAAATGGGTATGGCAACTTTTAAACCTTTACTCTGCCTGGGACTGGTAGAATTTGCAGAACAACAGTTTAAATGACATCCTAACAAGTCTTCTGACCAGCTAATTAGTTAACACAGACACAAAGAACAAATTTAAATATTGCTACACATCACAAAATACACAATAGAAAGCTTAGGTCAGTGGCTGAAATTGACCTCTTGAGCAACAGGAAGGTCGCTCAGAAGGGGGCTCAAAACACAAACAGAAATTAACACCAAAAAAGTTGCCTTCAACACTGCAAACAGTGTATACTTTACCTCTCTTTTTACTTTGTCAGCCTCATATTTAGAGATTTGTTCTCTTAAATCAGTGCAATCGGCCTTTAATGCCTTGTTCCTCTTTTCCAGCATGTACACTTGTTTCTCAGCAGCAGCACTGACTTGTTGGAAAACTTCATTAAACCGTTCCTGGGCAACAGTCACTGCCCTTCCTTGGATGAGCTGCTGCTCCTGCAGGTTTTCCAGCAGCTGATGGAATAAATGCCTTTCCCTCTGGAGCTGGGCCAATGCCGCCTGCATGGACAGAGTCATAGCATAGAACCACAGAATCATTAAGCCTGGAAAAGACCTCTGGATCCTCCAGTCCAACTGGGAAACCAACACCACCATGCCCACTAAACCGTGTCCCGGAAGTGGAAATAATGTGCTCCGCTCTCCCCTGAGGTGTTACACAGCACTCCAGACCCCTCTGCCCAGCCCTGCCCCAGATGCCCAACACCAACAGGATGCCTGCCCGATTCCCCTCATGAACGCCCTCAGAAAAAATCCTTTTCAAACACTTCCTCGTAGTGAAATGAGGCAACCAGGTGCCACTAATTGCCAGGTAGTGGATCTTCTTACCCGACTCCTTGGGTTTTCTGCTAATGCTAGTTTGCGCCGGACTAGCTCCCTTTCTTCTGATTCATCTGAGCATGGGCTAGATCAAGGTCTCTGCCGCATTCTCTATCAGATGTAGCAAGATGAACCTCTTTTAGGGCACGGCGCTCCAAGGTCCAGCCAGGTGTTCCAGCAGAAACTCACGAATAATGCTCTGAGCCTATTGCCCTCAGGGCTGACTAGCCTGGATCAGTGCTACTGCTCCAAGAAGCAGCTAACCTCCTCCTCCCAGCTTTCCTCAGCAGGGAGCTTTATTGGCCCCCTAATCCTGCTCATGCGCAGTAGGGGCCTGCCCTAATCAGGCACAGGTGGGCTTAACACAAGCTTATGCCCACTACCTCGCAATTAGTGGCACCTGGTTGCCTCACTTCACTACACTTCCTGACATGGCCAAACACACACATGTTTTGCAGAGGCAGGGAAAGCTTCAAAGGTCACCAAAGTTCAAGGTTTCTTGCATGAGCTTTCTCTCACAAAGAGGAAGGAAGACCAGGCATGTTTAATCACACAGATCAGCCTGTTACTGAAAAATCTCCCTCTTCCCTTCAATATGCATTTTGCATTGGGAAAAAAAAAAAAAAGCATTTGACTGCATTGTTTGTCTGCACAGCACAGCAGGAACAACACTGGGCAAAACTGAAGGAAACCAGCTGGAAACAAAGCAGCAGTACAGCAAATATCCTGCATCTGGCAAGGATTTTTCCTCATCCTAAGAGGACTGTACCAACTTCAGACAGCAGCACAACCTTCCTCTGCACGACTCTGCCATCACCATTAGTCACTTTCTGGTTACTTTTCTTTACCTTACTGTATAGTGCAATTTACTCTCTAATGCCACTTACCAGTCCAGACTCTTAATTAAAAATATTTGGCTTCACATACCTGCACCCCAGAGTTGTCAGTGGCTTCCTTTAGGCTTCTTTTTTTTGCTGGTGATGACACATGGGAAGTAGATCCTGAGTGCTCACCTACAATGAAAACAACAGATTTTTACAACCAGCATGACCTAATGCTACCTATTTACTCCGAGAGTGCATCTTGATTAATGGTGAGAACAATCTTTACAGAAAACATCACATCCCCTCACATTTGAGAGCTGCTAGAGACAAAATGATCAGAATAGAGTTTTTAATGTGCTAAATATGTGTTAAATATTTTCTTTGGTGGCATTTAACTTTCTTCTGTAAAAAAGAAAGCTTATGAATATCAGTATGGCCACAAATAATTCACTCCAGTGTCTTCAAGGTGCAGGATCTCTCTCTCAGATAAACTGTGGTCCATGCAGTAACGAGCAAGATGCTTTCAACAACGCAAAGGGTGCCTCCTCCTCCTGCTCTGAGGCCTGAGCTGAGGAACAAAAGTGCTCCCCTCTGACCCAGCTGGCAATGCTTTCCAGCGCACACACACACGGGTGGCACTGCAGACACCTCCTACATTTCAAAACCAGAGCAGCTGAGGCACTGGAACAGAAGGGCTCTCCCTCAGCTCCACTCAAAGCTTTCCCTGGCTTCAGCCAAAAGCAAGCACAGCTTTTCAATCCAACAGCACCCGCCAGGAAAGAGAATGCTACTGGCACACCCAAGACACTCCAGTCCTCCTCCTCCTCTCCATCTGCACGTTTTGGTCAGATTGCTTCAAGGAGAACACAGCAACAGAAGCAAGAAGAGCACTTGCTGCATAGAGCACCATCTGCAATCCAACACCATCTAGTCAGGTTCCAGAAAAAGAAAAAAAAAGGCACAAAAGCTGCTTTGCTACTCTGCCAGTGGCCACCAGGATTTACAGGCCAGGATAAAATTTGCAACCTCAGAAGTCAACCACTGTTTTAGTCCATTTACTCTAGGTGGATCTATATTCACAGAGGAAGTATCTGGATCTAGATCATTTCTCTCACCACTGATTTCTCTGCAGCTTGTGCTGGGCTCATCAGGGCTGCCATTTAATAAGTACTTCTCTGTACATCCAGCAATGGCAGTGTTTAGCTCTACAGCAAGCTCTTTCTTCTCTTCTTTTCCATGTTGTTCAGCTGTTTTTTCCTGAAAGAGATGAAACAAAAAAGCTGGTAAGAGCAGAAACAAGCATCTGCTTTGCTACCCACTGACAGCTTGAAGAACATTTTTTGTGGAAGAGAAAAGGGAAACTTTGCTTTCTTTTACAAGGCCTTCTGTGTTTCCAAGGAAATAAATCTTTAGCAGAATTCTGAGGTCCTGAGTCTCGGCCCTGCTTCTGCACAGCCCCTGAGAAGCACTTCCCCACTTCAGCCCAGCTTCATTTCAGTTACTGCAAGCTTTCGGGTGCTCCTGGATCTCCCTCCTACCCTCCCTGTCCTTCGCACAAAGTACCTCAGAATTCCAGGGAGAAGCCCAGAGAAAATCCTCAGCTTTCTCCACTTCTTCCATGGGTGGCAGGGAACCTACACACCAGGGAGGAAAGGAGACACTCAGTGGTTTTATATCACCCTGCTACTCCACTGTTTTATGTTGGAGGCTTTTCTTTAGTAACTTTTGATTCTAGAACCGTGGCTATCATCTAAAAGCACAAGGAATTAAAAAAAAAAAAAATCTATGTGAACAAAAGGAGTTATTTATTTAATTGCAATTGGCAAATTTCCAGACTAACACACTTCAGAGGAGTCACCTGGCAATGTCTGGAAAAGGAGGTAGGGAAGGGATGGGCAGGGCAGAGGAAGGGCTTGGCCAGGGACAAAGGCTTAGCAGGGGATTCATAGCTTAATCTTAAGGATATGGCTTATTTGGTTCTGAAATTACAAAGTGCCGTGTCTTCACAAGTTAATTTTCTTGCCTACTAGAGAAGAAAAAAATACAAAACTCTACTTAGCAAGCCTACTTTTACAGATCAGTCTATCATGCAATCTTTCCCAGATAGCTTACTGCTTTTCCTGCCCTGCTGGAAAGCCTTCATGCGCCGTGTCACCTTTGGCTTCTGCTGCTTCTGTAAAGAAAGATGTATTTCTGCAAAACTTTTTTTTCAATAGAAACAAACACAAAGAACTGTTTACATCCCTAGACTTGATGCCTAAATGAGCCTCTGCAAGTACACTAACCAAAATACCCCTCAATTTTAGTATCATGCCAGAAAAATGCATCGCTTCCATTTACATCAAGGCAAGAAAATTAAATCATGTTAAAACTAAACATGCTGGCATCTCCAACTGCCACACTCCTGCTCCTCACCCCTCCAGAACCCCACTGCAACACAACAGATGCTCCCGACATCGCTGCACAAATTGCTCATTCTTCAGCACACCAGTAAGAACAGCAGGCACCAGAGCTTGGAGCTGACAAAGAGAACACTGCCTGAGCATTCCAAAAAAGAGGGGAAATGTGCAGTGTGAGATGACACACAAGCACAGAATGCCATCTCATAGAAAAGAACCTGTTTGAGTAACTCAGCCATTGAGTGCTGGTGGGGGAACCTGATGGGGAGGGAAGGAGCAGCAGCAGATGGAGGATTTCAGGAGGTCCTCACAAAGAAATGCCCTGTTCCTCTATCTGTTTGGACTGAAACACCAAATTTACAGAAAACAAGAATCACCTCACAGGAGAAGAACAGAACAGATTATAAAAGTAACTGAGAAACTTTTAGGGTCTGCAAACCTGACCCAAATGAGCACCAAGAAATGAAGCAATGTGGTTTTTATGTCGTTACCTATTGCTCCTTTGTGCCAAACCGTAACTCTGCTGCACGCTCTGCCACACCCACGGTCTGTTAGGAAAAACTGACAGCAGAAGAAAGGCTGGCAGGCCAGAGACTGCTTCTATCACAGAATGGTACAGGTTGGAAGAGCCCTCCAAGACCATCCAGTCCAACCTTTGACCAACACCATCATCTAACTACTAAACCATGTCCTTAAGGACCAGCTCCAAATGCCTTTTCAATGCCTCCAGGGATGGTGCCTCCACCACTGTCCTGGGCCATTCCAATGCCTGACAGCCCTCTCAGTGAAAAAACGTTTCCGAACACCCATCCTAAACGTCCCCTGGTGCAGCTTCCATCCATTTCCTCTGCTCCCATCCCAGTTCACTAAGGAGAAGAGGCTGTTTCCCTCCTTACTCCAACCTCCCTTGAGGTACTTGAAGAGAGCTCTAAGGTTCTAAGGAGGAAACAGTGCTGGCTGGAACTGCAGTTGCTTTCAATCCCAGTTACTTGCCTTCAAATAACTCCTTTTCACAGGACAATTTCCCTGGAAATGCACCATACCTTGGGAGTAAAATCCAGTTGTTCTGCAGAAGCACTCCAACCATCACCAATCCCCTTTTTCTCAGATCTGCTTAAAAAGCAAAGCAAAGTGATGACACCTGTGCCTCCCAGATCACCCCTCAAGGAAGTGGTAGGTATTTGTAAAGTCTCACCTTTTCAAGCCTCCTTTGGAAAAGTCTTCCACTCCTGCTCAAACACGAAACGACATGGTGAAATTAGATTTGGCATGCTAAAAATTCAACAGTACATATGAACAAGGTACTCCTTGCACACATGAGTACACAGCAGAGGGAAAAGTTTTACTAGTTCATGTAGTATGATGTGTAATATTATGCTAGAGACAATACTAGCTGCTGCTCTAGCCAGTTACAAACTATTCTGAAAAGGGAAAGAAAATCAAACAGCATAACCCAACCAAAAGCTTAACCTCACACTCAGCCTGTTACTGCAGCACAGCAAAGAGACTCTCATGATGCAGGACACGTGCTTCATGGTGCCAGCCAGAGACTGCAGTAATAATGCCAAGAAATGTCCCCTGGACACTATCTGCTGTCCATTTGCCACACAGTTCTGATAAAACACCCTTAAGAACCCAGAGAGAATAAAACCTCCACTGTAGGGTCTGAGAGGCAAAGCACAAGACTAAATTCCATTGCATAAAAATATTAATTTCCTAAGATTCTTTTAGGGTTATGTGGCCTCGTAAGGACAGACTGGATTTTAAAACCTCAGAGAAGGAGGTAGGCGTTTGATCCCAGGACAATTTAATGTCACCTGCACGAGCTGCTTCTGCCTTCTTTGGAGCTGCACTTTCTGACAGCTGCTCACTAAGACTAAAGAAAGAGAGAGAGAGAGGAAACAGAGTTGTTAAAAACAACCACTTCCTGGCAGGTAACATTTAGCAGAAGAGTTAACAGCCATTTTTTATTCATCCTACACAGTTCACATGAATTCAGGGACTCCTAAGTACTTCTGAAGGGCAAGACACAGAACTTTCTGCAGGGCTGGTACACACTTCAGTGTTCCCTGCAGTCACCTTCATCCTACAGATGCACATTCCAAGTTATTAACTCCTGCTTGGTACACTCTTTCAGCCTAGCTTTTAACAAAGCGCACCTAACCACATCAGAGAAGGAACAACAAAATTATTCAACAGCCACACTTATAAGCACACCTAACCACATCAGAGAAGGAACAACAAAATTATTCAACAGCCACACTTATAACCGACCACTTCATTGAACCAAAAAGTTAAACGTTTACCTGGGATACCCATAAATACAAGCATAATCATCAGCTGTCCGCCCATCAGCATCTTTATGGGAAATGTCAGCACCGTAATGCAGGAGAACTTGGATCAATTTCATCTTCCCGACAGAAGCAGCCATCATGAGTGGGGTTCTGAAAGATCCAGATGTGCTATGAAGTTATCATTTTACACAGACAGTCAATATTTTCATTCCTGCGTGCTCTCAGCTTGCTCTCCCATTACTTGACAATGAACAAAAGAAAAAGCAGGTTCCATTAAAAGCAACAAGAACATGGGAGAGGGAGTCAACACAACTGCATGGTCACACCAAGCTGCCACACGCACACCACTTCAGTGCACATGGAGGCTGCTGTGCCTCTCAGCAATCCCACCGAAAGAATACTCAAGGGACCCATGTGGATAAACCCCTTACCTTTGTTGCTGGTCTCGAGCATGCACATCAGCTCCCATTCTCAGGAGAAACTCAGCTGTCTCTACCTGACCTTTGGAGACAGCAAGACTGAGTGGGGTAAAGCCCTCCTGAAAGGACAGACAAATACACCAAGTTAATCATCGAAGTCAAAAATAGTCTTCAACAGAAATATTGCTGCCACTTTCTGAAACAACTTCCTTTAGAAATAGAAACATGTACCTTATTCTTGGCATCAAGATTGGCATTATGATCAAGTAACAGCTCCACAACTTTAGGACTGCAAGACAGGACTGCCAGGTGGAGGGCGGTGTTGCCAACAACGTCTCTGAGGTTTGGGTCTGCACCACACTTCAGCAGAAAACCAGCACAGGCTTGGTGCTGGAACTGCACTGCCTGAGAACACACGAAAAAAGGGAAGACTTCCAAAACTCACATTTCACTCCATCACAGCTCGCCCAGCTTCTGACCACTGGCAAAGAAGAGCACCTGCAAAGATGACCTGACAGGTGCCTGTTCCACTCCAAATCCAACAGGCGTGTTTCCGCACAGCTCTGCGCACAAGAGTCCTGCCAGACACCTCTCCTTTCATGCACACTCAATAAGCCCCTCTTCCAAGAGCAGAACTTCTCTCACTCACCATCATCAGGGGTGTTGTCCCAAAATTATCAACAGCATCCAACTGGCAGCGGTGCCTTACTAGAAACGTGACGACCTCTGTGTGGCCGTTTGCAGACGCCAGATGGAGAGGTGTCCTGAGAATTAAACATGGGAGCTTAACACTGACAGACAAGGAAAGAACCAAAGCTGTGGCACCACCCAGCCCGGGGGACCCTGCTGCTCCTGCTGCTGCTGCAACCCCGCACACATCACCCACAGGGCAGGAGAGACCTGGGGAGGCCTCAGCAGCTGCAAGAGAACCCTGCAGGGAGAGAAGGGCCAAGCGGCAGCCCAGCAGCACGCACCTCCAGGAGCACTGGCGCCCACCCAGCAGCTCCCGGCACTGGAAAGCTCTCAAGTTCCCCCTCCCAGCTGACAGGGCACATCTTGCTTTGCAAGCAATCAGCTCCAAGGGGATCCCACACAAACCCTGCAGGGGGGATGCTCCCGCACGCCACCCGAGGTGTCCCAGCAGCGGCCACAGCCCCTCACCGATTCTTCCTGTCGCGGCGGTCGATGCCCCAAATCTTGATCCACCAGCGCCAGCGCCTCAGCCAGGCCAGGTGGCCGCGGGCAGCCGCACCGTGCAGACTGCCCAGACCTTGCTGCTGAGGCTTAGGGGCGCCGGTGCCGGCAGCAGCAGCAGCGCGGGGCTGCCCAGGAGCGCTGCCAGAGCAGGGAAGCTTCTGCTTCTTGTTGAAAAGCCCCATCCCAGGAGCTCTGCGAGCTGCGGCACGGGCACAGCCCTGCGGGAGCAGTGGGAGGCAGCCGGCCGAGCCGGGGGGGTATAAAAGGGAGAGTCAGGAGAAGGGAAGGGCAAAGGCAGGGACAGGGGATGTAGGAGAAAGGCAGGGATGAGGCGGGAGCAAGGAGCAAACCAACGGCGAGGAGCACGAGCAGCCAGAGAGGCAGAGACCAGCACAGCTCAGCACAGGAGCCACAACCGTAGAGTCACCACCAACGGCACTCGCCAGGGGCAACGGTGGGCGGGGCCGAACCACCCTGTGGGGGGGGGGAGGGGGTAGAAGGGGCCGAACCAATTCAAGGGTGGGGGGGGGGGGGAAACGAAGGAAAGAAAAAGGCATCTGAGAGAAGCTGAGAAACTCTCCCCCATCGGAATGAGTCCTACTGGCAGGACAACTATCTTTTCCCTAACTCTTGGGAAAATGTTAACACAAATGTTAACTGTCACCATGCTCCGTGTGCCACACCCAGCTACACAGAAAATCTTCTTAAAAGTTCCCTGCTGCAAACACATCCTCTGCAGGCCCCGGCACCAGCCTGACCTTCCACAGGCAGCCCAGCTTTTGAGCAGCCAGCCTGAAATGAGCCATAATGGCTGTAATTAGCCCCATTGCTGGGCATCAGCCAGGGGAGAATTTAAAAGCAGCAACTTGCCTCAGGCTCTGAGTCTCACTGTTACAACTTTGTTATCTCCTGTTTCTGCTCTCAGAACATCAGATGTGATTGTTTTGAATTAACAAAAAAACCTGCACGGAACACTTGCATTCCTCACAATAACTGATCCCACAGCAGGGAATAAAAGCTGCATCAGTCAGTAGGGCTTTGCAAAGAGCACACAAGGACTCATCAGGTATGGGACCATCAGAGGAGGAGGGCTCTTTGGATAAAGAGAAAGGCTTTTTCTTCTTTCCTCTGGCATATGCTTCCCTGGAGGCAGGGTGGGGAAGGAAAAACACAAAAGTTAAACACGGCTACATGGAAAAAGTTAAAGACAGGCACACGGAAAAATTTTCCAAGCTTTGGATTTTATCAAAGGAAGCAAGAGATGGAATTCTGCTCACCTCATGTAAGCCGTCTTAAATACATTTATATTAAACTACTTTTTTTTGGTTGCTTTGGCACTCCAATGCTTCCCCATGATTTCTCTTGTTCCCTTTTTGGTCAGTTCAGTTAGTTCCATACTTATGCATTAAGAGTTGGTATTGCATATTTCCCCATTCTTGTCAGCAGAGCTTCCTTTGTATTGGGATCTTTCACCTCCAGCATGAAACTCCTTGGAATTCCTGTGCTCTTTCTAACTCTGGGATCAGGCTCGACAGTTTAGGCTCAACACTCCTCATTTAACTGTTGCAGACCCACTGAAATGTCCATAACTTACAGCCAATTAAATTACTCTGCCAACACTGGGTTTCTAACGTAAAATTAACAAAATGTCTCAGAAACGGTGAACAGCTTCTGAAGGGCTTCCTTGTGTCTTGAAGCTGAATAATACTGCAGGATTACACTGAGGCTGATCAGGTACTCCCCTCCTGTCTTCCCAGCCTGGGATCAACCCTCTATAGAATAGTATCCAAATAGAAACATTTTGTAAACTTAAACCAATGACTTCAAATTATTAAAAATCAAAGTTTTGTTCACATCTCTTTTTATCCAGCTACAGATCATAACATAAGATTTAAAATAACAAAGCAAAGACTCTTGGGGTTTTTTTAAGTATTTGACAAGAAATTCCATATACCTCAATAAGCTGGGCCAGAGAAACAAGTGCAGAGGAGTCACTGATCTCTTCACAAAAAAATAATGAAAGGGTTTTTACATACCTGTTTTCAAGAAATAAAACCCCATCTGAATTAGAGTAAATACTATGAATGCGGTTTGGATAAATGCACTGTGGGAATTACCAGGGTCCCTGGGCCAGCTACACTCACGCTCACAGAGAGAGACATTCATGTGCAGCAAGGAATTCAAACTGATCAGTGACAGCATCACTGATGTCAGATTCAGACTGAGTGGTTTCAGACCTACAGACAAGAAGTTTTCAAGTTGAAACATGACACACCACTCCATGACCAGCAGAGGCTGTATTCTTCACACAACACAGACACACACTTGATGAATTTCTACATTCAGATCTCCTAACAGCTTCTCAAGTGCTCAGACCCCACAACTCTGGGTTAATGTAATGCCTCACCCCATTCTAGTGAAGAAAATTCAGTTATACCTAAAATCAGGATGACAAAAAAAAAAACATCCCACCCCTTAGTGATTTTTTTATACTGGAAGGACTATTTTGAAATGCAGAGTTACACATCATATGATTCCACCCCAGGTGGTGGAATCAACATCTAGAGCATTACCAGTCAGGTATTTCCTTGTGTTCCTTATCTGTATTTTAGCAGCAGCAGGACAGAGTTTGCAAAGCTGTAGAAAAATGCTGCCCCTTTTCCCAGTGTCAGTTCCAAGTGGTGGTATCCTGAAGAAAGGCTGAACCTTTGGGAAATGGAAGCAGCATCCAAACCTGAAGTCACCCAGATCCAAACATGTCCTGCAGGCAGAAGGGAAGAAAAATGACAGAGCTTTTACCCACAAAGGCACTGGGCTCCAATCTTGTGCTGAATGTGTCCACTGGGCTGTTGGCATTTTCATGTGCAGACAAACTATTCAACTGAACTGCTTCATCAGACAAAGCCCAAAGATCAAATGCAGAACTGCAGAATACCAACTTGGGGAGAAACAATTCTTTAACTGATAGCAATCTATTGAAGACATTTATGTACTCAGAGGGGCCCAAACAATTTCACCTCAGTTATGCAGCTTCAGGAAGAAATGTCCAGGCATTTACAGACACAAAAAGGAATTGTTTAGCTGTACAGAGGTGTCCTCAAAATGTTTGGGATATGTTGGTTTGAGTCGAAAGTAAGAAACAGTACCAAGTATAACAGTAACAGATAACAGTAACAGTGGGTTTTGGTAACATTTTCAAAAATTAGGAAAAAAAAAAATTAGGAAAAAAAACCTGTGCAAATGATGGCATTACACAGTTTTGCTATGCTGAATCAAATACATTGCATTTACAACAAAGACTGTGTTTTATTGGAAAATACTTTAAGTTAATGTTTGGGAAATTAATACAAGGGTACATTGTTTGGATGTAAACGCAGGCTGCAATAGAAAGTGTAAGACTGTGATTTTACATACAGCTTTTGATGTTCCACTCGCTGGCTCCCTTTGCCTTCCTCATGTTCCACTCACTGGCTCTGACTGGCTTCTAGAAGAACAAAAAAGGTGATCAGAACTCCAAATAAAGCACTTGTGTCCAACCTTAAGTAGTGAAAGCAGAGTATAAACTAGTTTTCTGATGCACAGAGTAAAACATGTTGAAGACAAAATTCAGTCCCTAACCCCACCTTTTCTTCTTCAAGATGCTGCTGTCCCTGCTGCCCCCCAGCCTGTCACTGCCCAGTGTCCCATCACCCCCAGGCCTTCACTACCCACTGCCAACCCCCAGCAGCCCCCTGGCTCTGCCATGGCTCCCTCAGCAGCCCTGGGCCCATCACTGCCCAATGTCCTTTCACTCTCCCAGACCCTCACCACCCCATGTCCCCCCTGTCACTCCCAGCCTGCCACCTCCCCGTGTCCCCTCCTGTCAGCAACCAGCCATGGCAGAACAGCCTGGGGGAGATGCAGTGGGCTTGGTGGTCACAGGGCCAGTGAAGGGAGGGGATGGCTCAGGGTGTCTGAGTGTCTCTTAGTGCAAGAGGATATAGAAAGAAACATTCTTGGGAACAAGTCCCCAGTGATCACCTGGTTTTTCCTTTTTCCCTTCCAGGTGATGATGGGCAAGCCCCAGGCCCATGCAGCCATTCTCTGCGCACAAGTCCCCTGGGGCTGGGTATCTGACACACGTTTCATAAAAGAACACAGCCCCAGAGATTTGATTTGTTCATCTTCAGCTGGGGGAAGGTGTGTGTGTGTGTGTGTGTGTGTGAGAGAGGAAGAGCTGCTCTCCCATTTCATTTTTGCACCTTAGCAAAAACATTGCATGATTTACACTCAAGAAATCAAAGGTAAGCGACGCAGATGGCTCCAACCACAAATTTCCACTGACTCCCTAGAAATATGCAAGACCACACTATCAGTCACACTGCCCTCCCTGCTGTAGAGGTGTCAGACCAGAAATGATGGTTTCAAGACAGAAAACACAACACAATCCAGCACAACAACAACAACAAAAAAACAACCTGAAGAAACCAGGTAAACAAACCAAGAGTCCCTAATCAAACCCTAAAAATGAAAACAAGCTTTCATCTTTGAAAAGAAAGCCCAGGGTGCTGGGGCCTGGCCCAGCTGCTCATCACTGCTCTTCTGGGGCTCTGCCCAGCTCCCTGCCCCCAGTTCTTCATCCCTCCCTCTCTCTCGTTTGCCCACCACAAGTTTGGGCTTTCACTGGCTGTCTCCCTCTCAACGTTTCCCAATTCCTCCCTGCCTCTTCTCAGAGCTATTGCTGTTTCTCTCTCTCTTTGTCTCCACATCTTTCCCTCCCTCTCCTCTCCTGGCCTTATTGTCCCTCTCTCTCCTGCAGCCTCTCCCCTTTCCTGCCCCTCCCCTCACCCTTTCCCCTCTCTCCTGCTCCCTCTCCCACCCCTCTGTCACTCCCCTCTCCTGGGGCCTTTTCTGTCTCTCTCAGGCCCCTGGCCCGCCCCTGGCCCACTCTCTGTCCATCCCCCCTCTCTCCTCCTTCCCGCCCTTCTCCTCTCTCTCTCCCTCCCTCCCTCCCTCCCTCCCTCCCTCTCCCCCTCTTTGCCCCCTTCCCCTCCATCTCTTTCCCGCTCCTCACCACTCTTTTTCCTGCCTTCTCTCCCTGCCCAGATCCCCTTCCTCCTGCTCCCCCTCCCAGCTGGGCGGGGGCCGGGGCAGCCCCGGGGTCGGGCGGGCTCAGGCAGCAGGAGAGGAGGAGAGCCCCGGGGCATGCTGGGAGCTGTAGTCCCGGGGCATGCTGGGAGCTGTAGTCCCGGGGCATGCAGGGGGCTGCCCGGCGGCCATCTTGGTTCCCGGGCCATGCTGGCAGCTGGCATTTCCCCACTCTCCCCATCCCGCAGCCGGGGAAAAACTCCGGGAGGGCGGCATGGATGAGCCAGCAGCTCGTAAAAGCCCTCAAAATGAAGGAGGAAGCATGCAGAGGGGGGATGCAAGGGCAGGTACCCTAGGAGGAGTAGACAGGTGGTTGGAGCAGCTGGGGAGCAGGGCAGGAGAGCCACATCCATCCCAGGTAGAACTTAATCTTGCCAGGGGTGGAAAGAGGAATAAGAAAAGCTTTGAGAGGTACCTCTCTCAGGTGGGCTGAGAGAGTTGGGGCTGTTCAGCCTGGAGAAGAGAAGGCTCTGGGGGGGCCTTAGAGATCCTTCCAGTCCATGAAGGGGCTACAGGAAAGCTGGGGAGGGGCTTTTCACCAGAGAGAGTAGTGACAGGACAAGGATTAATGGTTTTAAACTGAAAGGGGATAGATTTAGGTTAGATATTAGGAAAACCTTCTTCCTCATGAGAGTGGCAGGATACTGGAAGAGGTTGCCTAGAGAAGTTGTTGATGCCCTTCCGAGGAAGTGTTCAAGGCCAGGTTGGACGAGGCTTTGTGACACCTGGTCTAGTGAGAGATGTCCCTGCCCATGCAGGGGGTTGGGTCTTGATGATCTTTAAGGTCCCTTCCAACCCAAGCCATTGTATGATTCTCTGCCTCCTTAGGAGCTGTGTCCTGACTTCTCTGCAGTACTTGAAAAAGCTTGGGTTTTGTTATGGGCAGCTCAGCAGACACCAGTGAGACTCAGTGCCTGAGGCAAGTTGCCTTTAAATTCTCTCCTGGCTGATGCCCAGCAATGGGGCTAATTACAGCCATTAGTGGCTCATTTCAGGCTGGCTGCTCAAAAGCTGGGCTGCCTGTGGAAGGTCAGGCTGGTGCTGGGGCCTGCAGAGGATGTGTTTGCAGCAGGGAACTTTTAAGATGATTTTCTGTCTAGCTTGGTGTGACACATGTGGCATGGTGACAGTTAACATTTGTGTTGACATTTTCCCCAGAGTGAGGGAAAAGATAGGTGTCCTGCCAGTAATTCCTGGTAGGCCAGGAGAATTCTAGATGTCCATTTCCCTCTAGTTATGGGTTAGACTTGTCTAGGGAAACACCCTGCACTTGTGCAATGGCAATGGAGCTTTTGCAGTGAGCTCTGTGCAGTCAGAGGAAGCTAGTTTGCCATTTGAAGATGACAAGTGAGAGAAAAGAACTGGGTTACACAAGAAGGGTTATTTTACCCTCTCTATCATAGAATCATAGAATTGGCTGGGTTGGAAGGGACCTCAGAGATCATCAAGTCCAACCCTTGATCCACTACCGCTACAGTTACTAGACCATGGCACTGAGTGCCACATCCAGTCTCTTTTTAAATATCTCCAGGGACGGAGAATCCACCACTTCCCTGGGCAGCCCATTCCAATGTCTGATCACCCTCTCAGTAAAGAAATTCTTTCTAATGTCCAACCTAAACCTCCCTCGGCACAACTTGAGACCGTGCCCTCTTGTCTTGCTGAGGGTTGCCTGGGAAAAGAGACCAACTCCTTTGAATTGGTTATGAAAAAGCCTCTCCAGGAGAAGAACTCTACCAGCTCTTTGTATGGCTCATAGAGGTGGGGGAGAGCTTCTCAGCTTCTCTCAGATACTTAAGGGACCATTGTCACCTGTAGTGGCAATGAATGAATGCTGAAGCTTAAACCAATGCAAGGTTTAAGGATTAAAGGAGGCTTTTCCTTTCCTTCAGCCCCCTTCCCCCTGTGAATTGGTTCGGCCCCTCCCCCCCCCCCACCCCCCCGCCCCCCCCCTCCAACCCCCCCACAGGTGGTTCGGCCCCACCCACCGTTGCCCCTGGCAACTGCTGTTAGGGGCGACTCTGCCGTTGTGGCTCCTGTGCTGAGCTGTGCTGCGCTGTGTCTCTCCAGCTGCTCCTGGTTCAAGATCTGAACAGGTTGCACCTCGCTGCTGCCCACGGTCACCTGTCCTGGCTGAGGTTCTGGAACTCGTGGATCAAGATTTTGGGGCATCGACTGCCGTGACAGGGAGAATCGGTGAGGGGCTGCGGGCAGCATGCTCGGGTGGCCTGTGGGAGCATCCCCCTGCAGAGTTTGTGTGGGATCCCCTTGGAGCTGATTGCTTGCAAAGCAAGATGTGCCCTGTCAGCTGGGAGGGGGAACTTGAGAGCTTTCCAGTGCCGGGAGCTGCTGGGTGGGCGCCAGTGCTCCTGGAGGTGCTGGGCTGCTGCTTGGCCCTGCTCTCCCTGCAGGGTTCTCTTGCAGCTGCTGAGGTCTCTCCTGCCCTGTGGGTGATGTGTGCGGGGTTGCAGCAGCAGGAGCAGCAGGGTCCCCCAGGCTGGGTGGTGCCACAGCTTTGGTTTTTTCATTGTCTGTCAGTGTTAAGCTCCCATGTTTAATTCTCAGGACACCTCTCCATCTGGCGTCTGCAAACGGCCACACAGAGGTCGTCACGTTTCTAGTAAGGCACCGCTGCCAGTTGGATGCTGTTGATAATTTTGGGACAACACCCCTGATGATGGTGAGTGAGAGAAGTTCTGCTCTTGGAAGAGGGGCTTATTGAGTGTGCATGAAAGGAGAGGTGTCTGGCAGGACTCTTGTGCGCAGAGCTGTGCGGAAACACGCCTGTTGGATTTGGAGTGGAACAGGCACCTGTCAGGTCATCTTTGCAGGTGCTCTTCTTTGCCAGTGGTCAGAAGCTGGGCGAGCTGTGATGGAGTGAAATGTGAATTCTGGAAGTCCTTCATTTTTTTTTTTTTTTTTGTGTGTGTGTGTGTGTTGTTCCCAGGCAGTACAGCTCAGAGAACAAGACTGTGTGACTTTTGTGCTAGAGCAGGGTGCCGACCCAAATCTTGCAGACATCGATGGCAACACTGCCCTCCAGTTGGCCATCCTGGCTCGTAGTAAAAACCTCGTGGGGCAGTTAATCAAGCATGGTGCCAAACTGGGTGCCAAGAATAAGGTATATATAAATATTTCTTCAAGAAGTCCTTTCAGAAAGTTGCATCGATACGTCTTTTACAGATTTTTTTTTTTTTTACTTTGATTATTAAGATGATGCATTTCTCTGACTTTTCAGAAGGGCAGTACCCCACTAACTCTTGCTATCACTGAAGAACACGAGGAGATATTAGAAGATCTCCTGAAAGCAGGAGCTGATGTGCATGCTCGAGATGAGCAGGAGAAGGAGGGGGTGCAGGAGGAGGAGGTGGTCAAGGAAGAGGAAGGGATCCAGGAAGAGAAGGGGATTCAGAAGGAGGAGGGGGTCCAGGAATAAGAGGGGATCCAGGAATAGGAGAGGTTCCAGGAAGAAGGAGGGGGTCCAGAAGGAGGAGAGGGTCAAAGAATAAGAGGGGGTCCAAGAATAGGAGGGGATCCAGGATTAGGAGGGGGTCCAGGAAAGCAAAGACTTTGGTTTGCTCCTTGAGTGTTTATCCAAATGTGTTCATTGTAAAGGAATGGGGAAAATACTTCTTCCGAGAGCAAGTTGGAATGAAAATAATGACTGTGTCTGTGTCAAATGATCCATGGCATTGCATGTTTTGAATCTTTCAGAACCCCACTCATGATTGCTGCTTCTGTTGGGGAGATGTATTTGGTCAAAGTTCTCCTTTCTCACGGAGCCAATTGTCGCAGCGAGGGAAGACTCGGACACTCAATATGAGTTATCAGCAAGCTTCATTTATTGATTATAGCACACTATATTTTTGCAGTCCTTAATAAGCTAATACATATTCTGTAATCTAACCACCCTATTGGATATTATTCTAAATGTCAACCCCACCTTAAGTTCCTTGGTTATCTACATCCTTCTGTTACATTCTTTAGCTAACCACAAGTCCCTTTTGTTGTATAATGGCTACAGTCAAGGACATAGTGCCCATACGAGGTGGTAGTTAGCAACATTCATGCAACATCGGCAGATCAGACTAGCTGAGTTTGATGTTTCCCAAGAACTTCTTCAGCCATCTGCAACATGTCTACATGGCCCTTGTCACACAACCAATCCTCCACAGCCAATATTTCCCATGAAGACAAAGATGGGAGGATAGATGTGGATTATGCTGATCTCAATGGCCATTTACGGTAAACTTTGAACTTTATGATTAGAATGCGGTGTGGTCTCTTCCAATAAACCTCTTCCAATGTCATTTTCACACCTTGAAGTCTCTCTTCCCTATGGATTTGCAGATTTGCTCCTCATCCCACGTGATCTGTCTCTTCCTTTTCCACTAAACCTCTTCCAGTCTTATTTTCACACCTTGAAGTCTCTCTTCCCTTTTCCCCTTTTATCTTCCTTTGGGAGGGTGGAAGGGGGGTGGGGGGGTGGTACCAGAGCAATTCTGTCACCTGGGCTTTTTTTTTTTTTTTTTTTTTTTTTTTTTGGTTAGCACTGAGATTCTCTCAGGTGGTTCTCTGTGCCTAGAAGGCAGGCTGAAAAAATGTTCTGAGCAGGAGTTAATAACTTGGAAGGTGGGAATGTTTGTTTATAGGGTGAATGTGACTGCGGGGAATGCTGGAGTGAGTTCTGTGTGTATTACCAATACAAATACTGAGGAGTTTATGAATTTTTGAAAACATTTGCGGGGGGGGGATAATAAATTGGTGTTAACTGTGGTGCCAGCATGTGGTTCTTTTTACCAACTTTATTTCCTCTCTTTCTCTGTGCAGTGTAAGTCACTAGCTGGCAAAACTGGAGGACACAGAAGAAGCTCCTGCAGGGGATGCACTTCGATCTCCTGAGCAGGCAGGAGCTGCTCCAATTTTTTGGGGTGCACCTGCTGTGGACGGAAGAGGTAGGATCCTTATCTATGGAGGAGCTCAAGAGGAAAATGATGTTACCTTTTCGTGAGGTGGTTTGTATTGTCAGCACTGACTGTGCTCCCTGCTGACTTCAGTGCAGGCATCAGGAGGAGCAGCACAAGAAGCTTTGTGAAGTTGCTGATTTGTTACTTTTTGGCCTTGTCAGGCTGTTGTGATTTGTGTGCTCCACGTCTACTGCCAGGATTCTGTCCCATAGAATTAACTTTTTAATATAAATGAACTCTAGATTGGAACCTGTTCTTCTTTTAGTTTTTTTAAGTGTGTTATATCAGAACTCTGTGGCAAATGGGCAGCAGAGAGTGTTCAGGGAGCATTTCTTGGCATTAACAGTGCAGTCTGGCTGGCACTGCAAAGCGCATCATGAGAGTCCCTTTGCTGTGCTGCAGTAACAGAGGGTTAGGGGGTAAGCTGGGGTGATCCTGAGAGACTTTCTGAGGTCCTCTGAAGTGTATGTTTTGGGGAGGAGTCCTTGTGCCACATCCATTCCATGTGCTTGTGGTCAAATCAAGAGAAGCAGCACTCCCTCCTGCTCTGAGGCAGGCCCTCTCCTACATCGTCCCGATCCTAGTCGCAGTAGCCTTCCTAACCCTGGTAGAACGAAAAGTACTAAGCTACATACAAGCCCGCAAAGGACCCAACATTGTAGGCCCATTCGGACTTCTCCAGCCAATAGCGGAGGGGGTAAAACTATTTATCAAAGAACCAATCCACCTATCAACATCCTCCCCCCTCCTATTTATCGCAACCCCAATGCTTGCCCTCCTGGGAGGGTTGTAAATGGAAATGTGGGGTAAATTGGAAATGTGGGGTTTTTTTTCTATTCCATTCCATAAACCAGGTGTGCAGAAAATGAAAAAGTGTAAAGAGGAGCAGATGTGGCAGCAGCAAGAAGTAAGAGCCAGAGACTGATGAAAAATTCAAAGCCAAAATCCAGATGATTTTATTTACAGAAAGTACAAAAAAAAGAAGGGGAGGGGAGTAGGAAGTGAAAAGGAAAGGGGAGGGGGAGAGGGGGGAAAGGGGAGGGGGAGAGGGGGGAAAGGGGAGGGGGAGAGGGGGGAAAGGGGAGGGGGGGAAAGGGGGGAAAGGGGAGGGGGGGAAAGGGGGGAAAGGGGAGGGGGGGAAAGGGGGTAGGGGGGGGAAAGGGGGTAGTGGGGGGAGAGGGGGGAGAGGGGGGAGAGGGGGGAGAGGGGGGAGAGGGGGGAGAGGGGGGAGAGGGGGGAGAGGGGGGAGAGGGGGGAGAGGGGGGAGAGGGGGGAGAGGGGGGAGAGGGGGGAGAGGGGGGAGAGGGGGGAGAGGGGGGAGAGGGGGGAGAGGGGGGAGAGGGGGGAGAGGGGGGAGAGGGGGGGCGGCGGCGAAGGGGGGGGTAAAGGGGAGGATGGCAAAGGGGAGGGGGACTACGCATCAAAAAAATACCAGGGAAGGGCAACAGGGCTGTCATCCATCCAACCAACTAAGAACATTTATTCAGACTGACAGAAACATCTTTTCATGTCTTCTAATCCATCACAAGATATGGAATCAGCTCCCAAGGATGTAATTTAAAGTTCATCAGTGTCTGGCAAGAAAAGAGATAAGATTCTTCGTGTTACTTTTACAGGAGAGAGGGGCAAAGAGGTCACTGTCAGAACATTATGGCTACGAAGCCAGGGCTGAACACTCTCTGTGGTTAAAAGCAGACAGCAACAGAAGGAAATTGGCTCAGGGGCTTCCTGCTTTCAAACAGCACCGGTCACTCCAAAGCTGTGACTCTGGAGTAATCATCACAAAATAGGTGCAACTCCTCCTGGGACATCAGGCCTCACATCACAGAACAGGTTTGATGCCACGGATGACAAACATTCAACTCCCCTGACGATTGCCTGAACACTACTGAGTGAGCTTTCCCTAAAGAAAGGATAACTTTTGATTAGCCTCTTCTTGCCTATTCAAATAAAAAGACTGCAACAGAGGAGCTACAAACACAAGCAATGAGCAAGGGACAGCAAAGACCAAAAACTGACAGCAGAGGGTGTGTGTTATGGGTCAGTGCTGAAGGCAGCCACTGGACAAGGGAGGAGAAGTGATGGCTGAAGTCTGAAACTCTGTGTAAGGGCTCCTTTTATGTTTGTGATTGAGGATTAACTCCAGTGAAAGGTGACTTCAGATTAAGCCAAGTGTATCTGTGTGGAGGAAATAGGTAAGATTCCTTTCTGATGGGTTTTGTTTTGGGTTTTTTTTTTTCAGGCAGCTGTTTAAAGCTCTACAAAGCATTTTGTAAGCAGAAAGTTTCCACGTTCAAGTAAGTGTAAAGCTAGCGGAAAAAAACCCTGTGCTTAGCACAGGAACTAAACAGATTTCAAGATGTTGTTTTCAAGAGGTAGGAGCAGTCATCTTTTTACTTTTACATAACACATTACCATGTCCAGGTTCTTCAGAGGCAAATTCATCCAGTTCCCACCTGTACTAGAATTATACAGAAAACACACCATTAACATTGTGCAATATTAAACTTCTAAAACATTCTTCAAATCCACACAAAAACAGGCAGTAACTCCAAGGGCCAAAGAAGTGAGGCCATAAACCAGCAGAGTGGAGGGAAGGGCCCCCTCTGCAGGACTAAAGGGAGAGCAGTGACCAAATTCACAGCTCCTCCAGGAGAACCCCTCTACAAACCCAAATGCCTCCTACACACAGTGGATCTCCCACACTGAAGTATGAAGTGAGATTTGTTGCAGATTTATTTATTGTAGTCATACATCCTAGGTAAGAAAATTTTATTTAAAGCTTAGCTGGGAACATCCTATGGCATCATCTTTGGTTTCTGGGCACTCTTGGAAAACAGCACTCAAAACCCAAACTTTTCACCCCTAGCACACCTAGATGTTGTGTTGGGATGAGGAGGAGTTACACCATGAGTAATCCCTGCAAATGAGTTGTGAGGATGGGATTTCAAAATGTCTACCTTGGCTGCAGAAGAGGAAATCCTGT